>NC_141363.1:21714041-22041541 GCF_057382095.1 Aulonocara sp. 'chitande type north' Nkhata Bay | reverse complement strand
TCATGACACTGATGGTCCTCACGCTGACAGAAAGACCAACCTGTGTGTGTGTGTGTGTTAATTCAATCCCAGTCAGACACATCAATACTGGCTCTCCACTTGAAGCATGACCTTTGAACTCTGGAGGTTCACCATCATCATTCTAGACACACACACACACACACACACACACACACACACACACACACACACACACACACACTCAGACACACTAGACTGTGTGTGTGTGTGTGTGTGTGTGTTTGTGTTTGCTGATGCTGCAGATGTGTCAGAGTCACCTTCAGCTGAACACATGTTAGCTTGTTTTATATTCTCGTCTCTCTATCACTTGGCTGCATAATGAGGAGCAGTGCATGTTGGGTCATGTAGTGTATCTTACCGAGGTGTTCTGACACTGAATGCAGGAGGAGTTGAAGCGGACGGCGGGGATGCGCTGGACTTTTCCCTGGATGTTAAACACACACTCGTAGTTTTTCTGACCGGACTGAGGTTGGGGAAGGTTACGAGCTCTCAGCGTGATTGGACGAACCATCCCGGCTGGAACCAGGATGTCAGAGGTAGGGATTATCTGAGGACAACCCTGCAGAGAGGGGGAAAGGGGGAGGTGGGTTAGTACACAATCATTTATCATTTATGACAGGCGAATGGAAATCAGCCCAGTGTATGATGATATATGTCATTATTAGAGAGAACGGTTTCTATTTTATTCACCGTAAACTATTGATCAGAGTCAGCATATGTCACTGTTTACAGGTACAATAACATGTTGCATAGCTCACTTTAAATACACCTGTTTTTAAAGTTTCCTCACCTACTTTTTCACAAATGCTCATTTCTTTTCCAAAATGCCCTCACTTTTCACAAAAGTACACTTTCTAAAAATGTCCCGACTTTTGAAAAGTGCAAAATGTGTTCAAAATATTAATATAAAAAAAAACATTTTCCAAAATGTCCCTGTTCTCATTTTACACACATGTTAACAAAATATCACTTTCTCTCTCTCTTTCAGAAAAAGCTTTTTTTTTTTTTTTGCAAAAGTCTCTAATGTCCATGAATGTCCCCATAATCCAAAAATGTCCATATTTATTCTTGCAGTTGTCTTGAAATTTGGACTCCCAAACACAGAAATACATCATCTTACACACACACACACACACACACACACACACACACACACACACACACACACAGCCGACAAAGGCAGATAGCTTATCTAACAATCTGTCATCACTGAGTGGGGACAGAGACACTGTAACAGTGAGTTTGAGTGTGAGGTCAGTAATGGACAGCTGGTGACAGATCCAAACTTCCTGCGGCTGCTTGAAACACACCCCCACACAGTGTACACACAAACACACCCACACACACACACACAGAGTCTCTCAGTGGGGTGAAAGCTTTATTAACGGCCGTCACTACGGTAATTAATTGTCTTGTGAATGACAGGAAGACCATTAGCTCCACAGGAAGTGGACCAAAGCGCAGCGGTCGCCAGCAGCTACCGTGGAGACCGTGTGTGTGTGTGTGTGTGTGTGTGTGTGTGTGTGTTTGGGATAAAGGCCAAGTGTGACTGTGAGTCTCTCAGCAAACCCTCGACATTTAACCAAGCACATCAGCCATCGGCTGCACTAGAAATACCCAAACGAGCACAACGGCCCAGACACACCATCACACCGACACATCAAACAAACTTTATTTATTAAGCAGATTTCATGTGGAAGACTTGATGTTTCCACAGATGTGATTATATGATCCATTCTGATGCTTAGATCAGTGATTTGTAGGTTTGGAATTAAACATTTCTAACCAGGAAACAGCAGGAAACTCTAATCAAAGATTCCTCTTCCAGGAACACCTGTCCCTCTGATACACAGGATCTGTACCAGCAGAAGCAGAAAGGCTGCAACTGTTTCCACCTTATGAGTGCTTGTGCTTTTCATCATGGTGAAATGTGGCCCTGGAGTCCACTGCTGTAGCACGAATTACAGCCGAGGCTATTCTGAATGCTCTGCCATATGTTTATATGTCTGTATGCAGATTTTCAATCATAAAACTTTAAAAGTGTGCAGCTGAGATTAAAATTAAGGCTCGTGTTAAGGAAGCGTGTAGTCCAGCTTGTGAGTACTGAGTACTACTGAGTCCCAGATATACATGTAATGTTTTTGCAACCCGATATATGGGGTATTTATCGGGTGTATTACATTTGTTTTGGGGTTTTTTCCAGTGACGGTGTTTCTGTTATCAGTTTGTAAATTGGTCTCCAGTTTTTCTTATGATATTGCATTGACCAAATTCAGCTTGGATCCTTTTTACTGTCAGTGATTGATGAAAACTGTGAGGTGTAGAGTTTGACTGAAGTGGAGCGTGCTGCATAAGTCTGAGAGAAAGTTTGTTACTCTTACCTGGGCTTAGGTTACAATTCATCATAGTTACAGCTATACGATTTAAATGTTTCGAACGTTTTACTTTCATGGGATTAAAAATTGCCAAACACGCCATTTTGGAAAGAAAATGCTGGCACAGCTTTTCAACATTTCTATGACATTGTACAGACTGTTCCAGAGGAGGAACATATTAACATATTAAACATAAAAAAGGTATGTCCCAATTCGAAGGCCGCTCCAAATGCGTCCTCCTTTTCCCCAGATTTGAAGGATGGGTCGGGTGTATCCTTCGTGGCCCAACCTATCCCAGAATTCATAGCGCAGCCCAGCCAATTCCAGTTTCCAACAATGGCGGCAGCTACTTAGTTTTAATATTACTCTTATTACTCTGTCTGGGTCACAAATAAACGTTTAACATATTTTCAGGCTAGAATGTAGCTGTGTAAACTTCAAATATCTGCTCGGTTTATCAAGACATCACATATTTGTAAAAGTCCCATTTCTGTCTCGGTCTTCGAAGGACCCGGCCCACGTAGACGGCGAAGGCCGGGTCCTCCGAAGCATGCGGCCTATGAGTTGGGACATAGCTAATGTTTCAGTTAAGGTCACTGTGAATGATCCCAAAGCTCAAGTTGCAGAATGTTTTGCGTACTCTTGAGTCTATATGATGCCACAAAAAGGGGACATCCCCAATGTCGTCATCACATCTCTAACTGTGAGCGCTGAACCTCCACCTGCTGTTCCAACCTCCTGTTTGTGAGGAGCAGCCAGTTTAGAGAAAGTTGGCTTAAAGGGGGAGGAGCCAAAATGGCTCGTTACAGAAAGAGGACGAACTGAGGAGCCAGTATAAGAGCCGTAATGATAATTATGAATATTAATCATGCAAAGCGTCTCTAGCTATAGCCTTAGCAGACTGTATTTTTCCTCTTCAGAGGCTCATATGGATGCAGCGAAGGCTTCGAGGCAGAGCCGTCTTCTTGCATCTGTATTGCCTCAGCTGCAACAGCGCCAGCGTTGGGCCTGTCAGAGGCTGAGCTCATGAGCACCATGGTCCTTGATTAAACTAATGTCCACTTCACAGGACTCAGAGAATTTTGCTGCTTTCTATATTTCTCTGCACTGGAGATCAACAGGTGAGTCCCGTCTCACACATTCAAACCTCTTATCTTATTCTCCTTTTAGCATGTTTACACAGTGGGTGGGGTTTAGCTCAGGGTGAGGTTACACTTTGGGGGTAAAAGAAAACACAAAATCGCACAACTGAATCAATGGAACTAAATCCACACAGATCTCCTTCGTTCATTCCAGTGCACGTTTTTGTTCCCCGTCTATGCACCGACTGTGACAACTCCAGAAACCGGCTCCTTGTTTCCTGCACAGCTTCGCCTTATCTCTACTCGTTTAGTATTGCAGTTATCGCACAAATACTCTCTTATTCTGCACTGAGTCTACAAAGGCGGCTCTTTTATTGCACTGAAGTGTGATTTGTAAGCTTACATGCTATATAAACACTGAGCTTATCATTAGCAGAGTCTGGAAAACAGAAAGGATTGGCTTTTGTGGCCTAGTGTTTTCAGCTATTATCATCAACATATCATCAGCTTTTAAATTATCTTAGCAAACTGTGTTTTCACTTATGTTCTGCAAACACACAGTGATCATTAGTAAAATGATTATTGGGTGTTTCAGTGGCTTTTAGAGCTTTTACTCTGAGAACAGCTGCCTGCTGCAGTTATAAAAACAGCCAGAGTCAAAACACTAACATTGTGGGGAGACAGAAAAACATGACCCGAGACTGAATCCAAGATCTGTGAAGTCCAAATCAGCTGCAGAACAAGCTGAGGATTCTCTGTGGGTTAATCGTTACTAGCGACACCTGAACACTGCCAAGACATACATCATTTAATTAAAACACTGACTTTAAGCACTTTAAGAGGAGACAGGTAGGAAAGCCCCTCTGATGAAAACGTGGACCACTAAATTCCACATGCAGAGATTAGCAGTTTTCACACGCGCACCTTAACATCTGTACACATTACTCAGTGGTGCTGCATTCAAGGTCCAAAGACAGCGCACTAAAATGTTCTTGTGGTTTAATAAAATGAATTTTAATGCAGAAAAGGTTCAAAATTTATCAGAATTAAAGGATGTTCACAGATTTTACTGGGCGTCACATCTGCTACCTCCTCCTTCTCTATTCAGTTAGCTCATGTAAACCCCACAGAGCGTTTCCAATAATGCAAATGAGCTGAAAGTGGACTACATCCGAAGGGCCAGCTCTGTTCTAGGATGCCCTCTGGACCCAGTGGAGGTGGTGAGTGACAGGAGAATGGCGGCTAAGCTGTCATCCCTGTTGGACAACGTCTCCCACCCCATGCAGCAGACTGTGACAGCACTGAGCAGCTCCTTCAGTGGGAGACTGCGGCACCCACGGTGTGGGACGGAGAGATTTCGCAGGTCTTTCCTCCCCACTGCTGTCAGACTCCACAACAAAGACTTTAACTGAACAAACACACACATCCATACATATGCAATAACACTAAGTGCAATAATCTTTTCTGGCATCGTTGTATTTTTACTCAGTTGTATATAGCATTCGTATTCTATTTTTATCTTATTGTATATTTTTATTCTATTTTATTCTACTGTATATAGTATTTTATTTTATTCTATTCTGTACAGCTGTGTACTGTATTTATTCTTATTGTATTCTAATTTTTGCGTCATAACTTTTGCACTGTCCACTTCCTGCTGTGACAAAACAAATTTCCCACGTGTGGGACTAATAAAGGTTATCTTATCTTATCTTATCTTATCCCCCACGAGTCAAGGGTGGAAATCTGAAGTCTGTTTGAATTTCTAATAAAATTAAACCCTGCATCATCCACAAGGATTCAACAAAATATGAAAGGAGAAAATAATCTATGTATTTGTTCCCAGGTTTTTGTGTTATTGTGGAGTTCTAGTTTACATTTAGATTTTATTGTTATTCCCCTTCTGGTTTTAGTGTCATCAGTGTTTCCCTGACTTCGCCTCTGTCCTGTCTTAATCCGGTCTTTAAGTCTGACGTCATTCGCCGTTTCCAGGTCCAAACTGCGCTTCAGGTCCCAAAGTCAAACTAACACTGCAGCATCACTGAGAGTCACAAACTATCTAAATTCTGCATCCATCCATCCATCTTCATCCGCTTTATCCGGGACCGGGTCGCGGGGGCAGCAGCCTAAGCAAAGAGGCCCAGACCTCCCTCTCCCCAGCCACCTCCTCCAGCTTATCCGGGGGAATACCAAGGCGTTCCCAGGCCAGCCGAGAGATATAATCTCTCCAGCGTGTCCTGGGTCTGCCCCGGGGCCTCCTCCCGGTGGGACATGCCTGGAACACCTCACCCAGGAGGCGCCCAGGGAGCATCCTTGTCAGATGCCCGAACCACCTCAACCGGCTCCTTTCGATGTGGAGCAGCAGCTGCTCTACTCTGAGCCCCTCCCGGATGGCCGAACTTCTCACCCTATCTCTAAGGGAGAGGCCAGCCACCCTTCGGAGGAAGCTCATTTCTGCCGCTTGTATCCGCGATCTCGTTCTTTCGGTCACTACCCACAGCTCGTGGCCATAGGTGAGGGTAGGGACGTAGATCGACCGGTAAATTGAGAACTTCGCTTTTACACTCAGCTCCCTCTTCACCACGACGGACCGGTGCAGCGTCCGCATTACTGCAGCTGCAGCCCCAATCCGTCTGTCGATCTCCGGCTCCCTTCTCCCATCACTCGCGAACAAGACCCCGAGATACTTGAACTCCTCCACTTGGGGCAGGAATCTAAATCCTATCTAAATTCTTTCATCATTAATAAAATGATCAGTGTTGCTGCTTTACCAGGTGTAACAATCAAGTAGCTTGCTAACCTAAATATGATATAGCATGTTCTGACTTAAAAATTCAAACGCACAGCTTTGCTATCACTTCCAACATAACTAAAGACAGAAAACTAAACATTAAAGCATTAAAACATGTTAAAAACACAACAGCTTTAACCTCCTAAGACCTGAACTCTTCCACGGCATGCATTTTTAATTTCTCTTTGATATTTGGGCTGATTGGGACCTGATTAATGTAAAAACAAAGAATTACCAGATTATTTATTTTTTTACCAAATTTTTGTTTCTAAGAAAAATGAGAGCCATAAATGAGGACATTCTTTTAAAATTTCGATAAAACAGTAGCAATATAATGTCCTCGTAAGTGGATATCAGGCCCTTTTAGAGCAAAATTGAGTATTTTGGTCTAAATAACCCAAAATGTGATGTCCACATATGTGGACGCCAGGTCCTAGGAGGTTAATAAACGCAGAGTCGTTTGCATCTGGAAGCAGAGTTCATACGTCATCACTTAACAACAGGATAATTTAATCATTTCTCGTCACCTTCTGTCTTTGTTCTCTGATCCTACAAATATTTATTTTATCTTCTCGTGTCTGAATTTCCTCATTTCTGATCGTCTGCCCCACCTTAGTCATCTCCACCTGTGTCTCATTGTGTTACAAGTTCTCTGGTTAACAGTATTGTTCTTCTCCTTTCATCACTCTTCTCTTCACCATCCACAGAACAATCCATTACAGTTCTATAATTCATATTTTAGTAATTAGCCAGAAAACGTTTTGCCCCGGAGAAACATGCATATATTTATTAGCAAAAAGGTGTTTTTCACTTAAAGCTGATAACTAAGCTGCTGTAACATTTACATGAGAAGCTGTTCCTCATTTAATAAGAGGAATAAAGTAAAATCAGGAAGAAACAGCAACAGAATGCAAAAACAATTTACTTACAGTCTGAAATATGAAATTGTTAATTAAAAGTCGTGTTGTCAGGTGAGTTCTGTGAAAAACAGATAAGTAGTTGTGTGGTTCAGCTGTGCACTTTCTTTATTCTCCTCTTTCTGCTGACAATCCTAAATTCTCAGCTGCGGATGAAGAACATCAGAGCTGCTTCTCTTCGTCCTTTTCCCTCCCTCGCTCCGTCTTCCTCTCACACAGATGAAAAAGAGACCTTTACTCTGCGAGACACTTTAACCTGCTTGAATAAAGGTTAAATAAAGAATAATGAAATTTCAGCCTCCTCCTTCTCCTTTTTCCTCTATTGCTCTTTTCTCCTCAGACTCCCTCATTTCCCCCCTCCCTCTCTCTCTTAGTTTGCCTAATTGCCTGGTAATTAACATTAATTGCCAGGATTGGACGTTTTCATGTCAATTAAGTGGCTATTCATCTTCTATTAACCAATTAGCCAATCAGAGGTTGTTTCTGTCACCCGGTAATGACACCGAGCACCAATCACGTCAACGAGACGCCCAAACAACTCGATCCCGGCTCGCTATCCTCTCCACTAACGAGATAACAAGCAGACTGAGAGCAGCTCGGCTCGTTAGCGACACGAGTGATCTGTTACTCAGTGGCAGGTGGAAACTGACTGCTGGATCCACATTACACAGCAAACTAACTGCTCTGTCTGCTGAAACACTCCACTCTTTACTTCCCTCTTTGTTTATTTAGCGCTTACTTGTGTGCAGCTTGAAACAATCATACCTTTTGATGTGACGGGTTTTTAACGGCGACATATTCTGCTCTCTTCCAGCTCCAGATTTTTATTCTGGGACACTGAAGTAGCTTTGTTCAAAAACAATCTTTCTTTTCTTCTTCTGGCTCTTTGCACAGCCTTAAACAGGCCATCCATCCATCGCCTCTTATCTAGGCCTGCGTCTTGGTGGCAGCAGTCTAAGCAGAAACAGTCACATATCCCCTTTTCTGGCCACCTTCACCAGCTCTTCCGAGGATACTCCGAGCTGTTCCCGAGCCAGCTGAGAACAATAATCACTCCAGCATGTTCTGGGTCTGCCCTCCTCCCAGTTTGACATGCACTAAGCACCTTACCTACGAGATGTGGCATCACATGCCAGAAACACCTTTGCCAGAGGATAAAGGACTTGCCCAGTGTCCCACAACTACTCCTGTATCCAATCGTCAGTTTGATCTCTTTCTTAAAAAAAGGACCACCACAGTCTGCTAATCCAACGGCATTGTCTCTGACTTTTAAGGAGGTCACTGTCATTACTGAAGCCATGAGTGTGTGCCCTTCTCCTATGTGCTTATTTTCTTACTACTGCCTACTACTGATTAGACAACTTCTGGTCCCAGTACTTGCTCAGCGCTGCCTTTTCTTACTCTGTCTCACAGAAAAATCCCACCTTCTACCACTGGCAGCACTAATCTCAGAAAACACACATTCATTTCCTCATCTTTAGCTGTTAACATCTGGTCATCTCATAAAAATAAACCAGTGGTCCTTCACATCTTCTGTGTCCAAACTATTATCAACGATGAGATCTCCCTGAAGCAGTGTTTCCTAACCTTTTGGAGCTACGGCACATTAGAAAAATCACACGGCACACCACCAAACAAAAATCCCACAAAAAGCATATTGATAATCAGATGTAGCAGAATTGGCTCACTTTGTCCACAGTTTACCATGTTTGCTTTCTTCTGACCAGTACTCATGCCAGGGCTTTCATCTGGGTCGGGATTTTCTCCAGGACCAGGTCAGACTGACTATTTTTTCTTTTCAAATATTTATCTATTGCCATTATGCGCTGTGTTGTCAGATGACTATGTAATTTGTTCGTTTTCTGATTTACTGGAGGTTAGCAACCAATTTAACTGGAGCAGGAAGTTGTACTGCCCTCTAGTGGAAGAGAATGTAACTCTGCAAGTTACTCACGCAGTCGCTCAGACCAGCGGTTGATGATAAAAAACGATAAAAACCATAAATTTCGCACCCGAGCGTCAACTCTTGCGGCCTGGTACCAAACGACTTCGGTCCGTGGCCCGGGGGTGGGGACCGCTGCTTAGATTACCAATCAGGTGAAAGCAGATAATCTTCCACGGCACACCTGAACAGCGTGCCGTGGCACAGTGGTTGGGAAACCTAAAGCATATCCCTGCTTTATGTTGCTTCTGCACACGTATAATGTGTAAAATAAACTTCCTGTTATATTTAACAAGACCTTAAACTATGGAGTTGTTGATGTTATGACTAAGTTGTGTTTCTTTGAAGCAGGTGTCTGACTCATGCAGATGACACTGTGACTGTAGAGAAAATCCAAATATGTTGTTGGTTTTTGTTTTTAAATCAAAAACATTCTTCGTTTAATTTCACGCGTTGACTAATTGGGTCAAATCCCTTTAACTGATATCTGCAGCAGTTTTTGTTTTCTGAGATACTTTTTCTTTGAACTGTTTTGTCCAGTTTCTGCAAGTTCATTATTTTGTGAACACGTCTTGTGTTTCTTCTGGCTCAATAAAAATGTGTTCTTAAAAAAAGCTGAGAAAACAAGACGATAGAGAAAGCATGCAGTATGAACGTTGTGCTGCTTCCTGGTTTTGTTGACTTTTCCACATGCCTCACATGCTTGAAAAACTTCAGCACTTAGATCAGAAAATGGAGAAACATCCGAGTTTAAACAACATTCGGGCTTAGCTCGTCTGACTGAAAACACCTCTCAGGAGCCGACTCTTAAATCCCATCAGTCACAGAGTCCTTGAATGCATCAGCAAGGACAGACTTAAACATGGTGTGTGTGTATGTGTGTGTGTGCGCTTCCACCCTTCACTGTTGACCTGAAGCTTTACTGTTGTTTACTGAACCATGTAATGACAGAGGGAGCAGCTCTGACCTCCATCACTGCTCCATCCTGTAGAAGAAACTGTCTGATTTAGACACACTGTCAGCTAACAGGTCTCTATAAATACCCAGTACACCGAACTATAAATTAATGAAGAAATGGCTGAAGACTAATAGATACTAGAGGAATATATCTATTAACATTTGAAGATGACTAGGTGTGAGAAAACCTCTTTTTTGGTTCACTGAAAGAACAGATGGGAAATCCAGAGGTGTTGTGTTATTTGTTTAAGCAATGAAGCTCAACAAAAATGCACCAGCTCGTGTGAGTTTGAGCTATAACTCATTTTGAAGGTTATGGAGTCATCCGTCCTACAGCGGCAGGTTTACAAGCGTCAGTCAACTATAACCGACCAAATGATCTAATATTAGACCGACTTCATGAATCGATCATCTGTCCTTCAAGCCTGTCTGACCAGCTTCATCAGCCGCTACATGCCCCTCCCATCCCGCTACTCTCCATCAGTGCATGTTTCTCTGATTCTCCTTTCTTCGTAGCTCAAAAGATTAAAACAACTCAAGTCTAATTAACTGTTACTGTTTCAGCTGATCAAAAAAGGCCTTTCATCTTTAGCCTACTTAACCAATAATTAGCTTACTTTAGTTTTTTTTTAATTATTTTAATGTGCAGACTAAACGAGGAAAAGGACTAACAGCACCTTTTAAACTCTTGGCAACTTTGCGAGATCAAATTGTTATCAAGATTTTCTTGCCTGACACAAAATATAAAGGTGGATTGTGTTTTTCCTGTTATTTAGTGATAATTTGTTCAGCTAAATGGACACACTTTTTTTTAAAGAAAAGGCACCCAGTCTAATTAACCAATTTTCTATGAAAAAATGAGGCAGATCCTCGTTCCAGTGAACTCTGGCAGCACTGCACCTCTGGCAAAATCCGTCAGAGAGCCAACAATTAGAGCCGTCACAGACGACGAGCTCTGAAAGACAGAGTGGGAAAGTGTCAGAGAAAATGAGTCAGAGAGAAGAGTCTGACAGCAGCGAGCGAGAGTCCGCGACTCAGACAAGAAACACTATTGTGGGTTTCATGTGTTTCGTGTTTCACGTCTAGCAGAGAGAAGACTTCAGTGAGGATAACGTTCTTCCTCTAAAAGAAAAAAAGACACCTGCCGTGAGGGTGGCCAGCATGAAACAACGACTTCCACTGGGATGGTTTTATTTTTACTGTTAATTAAGGTCACAAAATGGTCACAATTAATCATTGCTGTTGTGCTATTAACCTCCTCACATCCACCCGGTCACCGGTGCCCACCTGAGAGCTAGGCAAGTGGAAATATCTCACTAATTACCTTTATTTAGGTCCAGTGTCTTCAAATGCAATGATGGAGCCAGAGGCTAACGAGAAAACAGGAACCCGAGATTTGAGGTCCAGTTGAAGAAGAACAGATCCTGTTATGAAGGATGTGTTTTTTTTGGTTATCTTGGTTGTGATACATTTGTTTGCAGTTTGGCCTTGGCTCACCATGGGCGGCAGGTTCAAATCCTGCTTTTTTCCCCATCTCTTGATCAATGAAACGTATATTAACTTTGACAAGTGGTTCTTGTGGTTCCTTGGGACTTGGGGGAGATGGACGTCTTCCATGTTGTGTCTTGGCCTCGTGAATTAAAGGCAAATGGGTCAATCAAAAAAACAAAAACCAACACATGGCCTGAAACTCTACACAGTGAGAGTTAGGCACAGAAATTGAGTGGTTAGAGTTCGAGTTAACCATTAGGATCACCATAAGATAAAGGGAACGTCCATTTGAAGCAGCAGAGGTTATGCTTATAGAGGACTTATAGCTCTGCAATAGTCCACACTGTAAGTATGTCGTAACTGGAAACCCATCTGAAACCTTACACCGCACATTATTCCATACTCTAAACCTCAAGTGCACCTACTACTGTATATATATTGTACTGACCCAGCCCACTTCTATGTGCACTTCTAATCGAACAGTAAAGTCATCCTGAAGAGCAAAAACTGCCACTGCCAACATGTTTTTGAAAAATCTCAGAACAGTCCTGCACTGGAGTAACTGGTGGCAATCGTGTCGGCTACTAGCATAAACATGAAGTCTTACATAAGGTTAACACAAAAGTATAAATAAAGTTTTAGAGGTTTGGGATGGAAAATTCTAGAAATTTGCCTATTACTCAAACTCCAGGCCTCGAGGGCCGGTGTCCTGCAGGTTTTAGATCTCACCCTGGGTCAACACAGCTGAATTAAATGATTAGTTCATCACCAGCTTCTGGAGAACTTCAAGACATGTTGAGGAGGTCATTCAGCCATTTAAATCAGCTGTGTTGGATCAAGGACACATCTAAAACCTGCAGGACACCGGCCCTCGAGGCCTGGAGTCCGACGCCTGTATGATGTGTTCAATTATGAACAGGTTGGAAAAGAGGTCTCGTCTTACACATCGATAAGCATCTTTGATGACTTTTGAGACAACGGCCTCACTTCCTCCTACAGAGAAGCCATACTGACAGCAGAACTGAAGTTTGAGTTTGTTGTGACTTGCTCATAGTTATATGTTGTTTTGTGTCTTCTTACAGTTGTTTTATGTCTCTTTGTATTCATGCCAGATTGTTTGTAGGGCTTTCGCGCTTCATTGTATTTAATTTGTGTCTCTTTATGACGGCTTTCCATCTGTTCATAGCCATTCAGAAGCAGGTTTTTATTTATTTGCTGTTGCTTGTCTTTGTACATTGTTGTAGATTATTTATGTTCATTTTATTTAATTTTCAACATGTAAATGACTCAGGCCAACCATCCAATCTCCTTGTGATTGTTCAGATCTGGGCACAGTAGGCTTGTGTCATTGATCCTTGTCTTGGTATTTAGCACACAAAAAGGTCTTTAGAAACCTGGACCTTTTCTGTTCTAATAATCACAGTAATATTACGTCTACTTATCATCCTCTCTGCCTTATGTTAGTGTCGAAACATGCCAGGCAGCTATGTGAAGCATTGTGGGGACCCAAAGATGTTCCTTCACCTTCCTTCGGGGGACATAAAGTCCCATATGGTGAATCACATTTTTGTGTGAGCGCTTGGTTATAAGTCCAGTTAAGTGATGAAAACAGGTCTGTGTGTGTGTTACCTCCATGTTGCTGACTCGTCCCTCCTGGAAGGAGCAGTCCTGCAGGTTGTTGGTGCAGATGTGACGATATTTACACCAATGACACGGAAACTCACTGCTGACACAGGAAGTGCACCTGAGAGAGGAAAGAGAGAAAAGTTCTGAGTGGTCGAGCACAACCAGCAAGAATTTATGAGTTCATTATCGAAGAGACACATGAGGTTAGAGGTGTTTAAGGCTTACGAGTTGAGCACAGAGCAGTTGTAGTAGATGAGGTTTGTGGTGATGAACTGGTGTCCAGTCTCTGTGGAGCGAAGGCTGAGCTGCACCACTCGTTTCGCTCCTGAAATTAACAGCATAATAACATCCTTCTTAATACTTAGTTCATAGTGATCAATATAATGGTGCGTTACACTGAAGCTGACATGATTACAAAACATTAGAATCGCACATTAAATGTGATAACCGAGAAAAACGAGAAGGCAAAAGAAACAAGTTCAGAATAAGCGGGTGTGTGTATACTTGTTTTTCTGCTGTTTGGGGACTTGCATTAGCACAATCTCAGAATGGGGACCTTTTGGGTCCCCAAAAGGCAAACTACTGAATTTTAGGGTTAGGCTGATGTTAGATTAAGGTAAGGTTAAGAGAAAAGTAGGGTTAGGTTAAAGTGAGGGTCAAGCTAAAGGTCAAATTTCCAGAACACGACAGGACAGTAAGGAAAGGTGATGTCCTCTGAATTCACTGAAGCATGAATTTGTGTGTGTTTCTTACCAAAGGAGTGTGTCTGTGCTGGAAGGTCCCTCAGTGATGGTGACATACACATCACCTGACCTTTGGCCCGCACCTCTCCGGGGGCATTACTCAGGTCCTCAAACACACAGGTAACCCCACCAGACAGCGCAGGGACGTTCTGCACCTGAATGGTTAACTGGACACCAACAGACACTCGATCACTAAAAGTAAAGTTCTTATTTACACTTCAGAAAGGTTTCTATTCACAGCTGTTGCATGAACAGGAGTTCAAACAGCTGGACTAAAGAATAAATCCACTGACTTTCAGGGAAAATCAGCAGATTGTAATGGGAATTCTGACAGAGTATTTTATGTAATTAAGAAAATAATGGTTCATACCTGCATTGCCGGGGAGGTGACTGACATGCTGCTCGGGGAAACAGAGATGTTGACGCACTGGTCCAGTTGTGTATTAAAGTGCTGAGGCTCCTCCCACTTGTCACATGCTTCCTGTCTGGAACACCTGCAGGAGAGTGAAAAGTAACCAAGGGATTAACATTGACGGAAGAAGCCACTTGGACGAGTGATGAAACGCAAATCAGCTTTTTGAGGTTAACATCTACTAAACATGTACATTATTTAGTGCTGTTGACTGACACAAGCGTATCTCTGAACCTCAGACTGGACCTTACAGCGGTTCGCTTTTTTGCAGCTTTCCATCAGCAATCATCTTCAGATCTTAATTCTTTAAATATACTTTCTTCTCATTCGCCCTTTCAGATCAAGTCCAGTTTGCAAATGTGTGTTTCTGAGGATCATGTAAATCATTTTGATTGTGCTAACTTATTGTCTGTCAGTTACTTTATAAAATTCACATTAGTAGCTCATAACTTCCTTTATTAAATTATCCATCCATCCATTTTCTTCCGCTTTATCTGGGGTCGGGTCGTCGCGGGGGCAGCAGCCGAAGCAGAGAAGCCCAGACCTCCCTCTCCCCAGCGACCTCCTCCAGCTTATCCGGGGGAACCCTAAGGCGTTCCCAGGCCAGCTGAGAGATATAATCTCTCCAGCGTGTCCTGGGTCTGCCCCGGGGCCTCCTCCCGGAGGGACATGACCAGAAAACAGCGCCCAGGAAGCATCCTTGTCAGATGCCCGAACCACCTCAGCTGGCTCCTTTCGATGTGGAGCAGCAGCGGCTCTACTCTGAGCCCCTCCCAGATGGCTGAACTTCTCACCCTATCTCTAAGGGAGAGGCCAGCCACCCTTCGGAGGAAACCCATTTCCGCCGCTTGTATCCGCGATCTTGTTCTTTCGGTCACTACCCACAGCTCGTGACCATAGTTGAAGGTAGGGACGTAGATCAACCGGTAAATTGAGAGCTTCGCTTTTACACTCAGCTCTCTCTTCACCACAACAGACAGCGTCCGCATCACTGCAGCAGCTGCACCAATCCGTCTGTCGATCTCCGGCTCCCTTCTCCCATCACTCGTGAACAAGACCCCGAGATACTTAAACTCCTCCACTTGGGGCAGGGTCTCGTCCCTGACCCGGAGTGGGCACTCCACCCTTTTCCGGCTGAGAACCATGGCCACAGATTTGGAGGTGCTGATTCTCATTCCCGCTGCTTCACACTCGGCTGCCAACCATTCCAAGGCAAGCTGGAGGCCCTCACCTGATGAAGGCAACAGGACCACAGAACCACAACAGAACGAGTCCGACTTATTGCCGGCTATGCGGACCAAGCTCTTGCAACCGTTGTATAAGGACCGAATGGCCCGTAGCAATGGGCCAAACACCCCGTACTCCCGGAGCACTCCCCACAGGACCCCTGAGGGACACGGTCGAATGCCTTCTCCAAGTCCACAAAACACATGTAGACTGGTTGGGCAAACTCCCATGCGCCCTCGAGTATCCTCGAGAGGATAAAGAGCTGGTCCAGTGTTCCACGACCAGGATGAAAACCGCATTGTTCCTCCTGTATCAGAGGTTCGACTAGCGGACGAACTCTCTTCTCCAGCACCCTGGCATAGACTTTCCCAGGGAGGCTGAGGAGTGTGATCCCCCTGTAGTTGGAACACAACCTCCGGCCCCTTTCTTAAAGATGGGGACCACCACCCCGGTCTGCCAGTCCAGGGGTACTTTATTAAATTGACTACTTAAATTAAATTAAATTAAATTAAATACTTTATTAAATTAATTAATCTTTAATCTTTTAGCACTTTAACATCTTTTGTGTGTAAATGTGATGTAATTTATAAATAAAACTTCATGATTCTAAAAACATTTTACTTTGTCTTTAAACGCACAATTTTAAAACTTATTTAAATTTCATGCAATGATTATTTACTTTAATTCTTCTAATTTTTTTATATCACATTTTTAGATATAAACTTTCTTTTATATCCAACTTCTTTATGACATTTATTTTTATTTTTATTTCTCTTTGTTGTTAATTTATTATTATTACATTTAGTTCACTCTCTATATTTTTAAAAGGGTTGTGACTATTAACCTAAAATCAGGTGACAGAGGAATACACTGGTGGACAACAGGATCTGTCAAACTAAAAAACATCTTTTCTATTTGTTGAATTTCACTAATAAAATTAAAGTGAGTGGTGAGTGACACTGGTGTCGTGGGATTTCAGGTGGAGTTGGAGCAGGAAACAGTCGGAGGTGAAGCTTGGTGTCTGCAGAGAGCAGCAGCTCCAACATATGCAGCGCCACACAGCATAGACAGCAGCCTGCAGTAATGATCTGTTTACTTCTAATTAACAACAGATGGACAGAATGAGTGAGGGAGCGTGAGGAGGAGAGGAGATGAAAAGCAGAGAGGACCACAAAGATTGTACATTTACAGTTAAAATCATCCGTTTGATGAACTGAATAAGTCACAGTTTGCTTTTCTGCTCTTTTCCTTTCACACTGCGAACCAGACACCAGACATCACTCTTTAAAGTAGTGGAGCCTGTACCTGGCCTTGGAGGCAAAACTCGGGGTAAAAAAGGTTCAAAAAGGAGACTTCCCATTGAGCTAGCTTATTAAAGTTGCTCAGATATTTTTTTTATCCACTCAGACCTTCTCTTGTCTGAACAGTCAGAGATTTTAGAAAGAAACTTAAAACTATAAAAGTGAGGGCGACATGTCTTCATGTCACACTGGGAGATGGGTTTACGCACAAAGATGTCCTGCTGCAACATATCTAGAAGCTTCAGCATAAAAACAAGCTGTGTTTTGTTCTCTGTAGTTCACTGCCAGTCAGAGGCTTTTACTTTGAAGGGGGAGCTAACTGATGACAATCCAAAGAGGAACTTCCTCCACCTGCTTGGATGCTGAACATCAAACATCGTGATGAGGGAGACTGTGTGAACCATTTATAGAAGTATTAATGACGCCTCATGGGAGCGTGCGCACGCACACACACACACACACACACACACACACACACACACACACACACACACACACACACACACACTTTCTCTGTATTCTTATGTATTGCAGAGGAAGTGGTTACTGTAGTTGATTCACTGCCATTTGCTTTAACTTAATCAGTTACCAAAAAAAATCAATTAATAGTTTCAATTCTTTTAGAGCAAATAGAACAAAACAGCATAAAATGTTTGCGGACGCTGGCGTCACAAAAGAAAAAAAACTGCTGCTTTTGAGTTTGGATGCAAAATTAATGTTTGAAGGTTTTTGGACCCAAAGAAATTGAGATATTCCAAGGATTTTGTAGAGCAAATAATTTTAAAAATAGCATTTTTTTTTCTTTTGCTTGCTTTAATAAAATAACTTAAAATGTCTAAAGAGTCAAGATCTTCATTTGACCTCATCAGCCACAACATTAAAACCTGTGCTGGTCTCATTAATGGCACTGAAAATAATTTCCTACCATTCAAAAGACTGACTTCACAGACATCTGAAGGTGTCCTGTGGTATCAGACACTAAGATCTTACATGCTTTGAGTCCTGGAAGTAGCAAAAGCATCTCTGTGGATTGTTTTTACACCACATCTCATAGATGTTTTGGCTAAGACCACCTAAAACTCTGCCATGTTCACCAAATAATTTCTGAGATATCTGTAGAGTGGTGGGTGCATCATGTCACTTAGATACTACTAAATATATTACTAAATACAGCTGCTGAAGATTGGGGAGATCACACCATAAGATAAAAGGAAAAACAGTTATTGACTTGAAAAGTGAAAAGTACAATGCAAACGTTTTTCAGACCAAAACCCAGTTTGCACCGGTTTGGTGTGTTAGTAAATCTGACCCTTAGTGCTAAACAAGAGATTAAAACAATTACTTAAAGTTCATTCACAAAAACTAAAGCACCAACGTCTTTGATTGTCTGTACCATCGTATCAGCCACTTAGGCCTTTAAAAATGATCTAACATACAGTGAAGAGCTCTATTTTTGTGACTTACAGTCGTGGATGAGGTCTAGCACTGGCCTTCAGCTGTTTGTGTTGGTCACCTGTCTGTCAGTTATCCAGGTGAATGAGTGGAAAAAACATAAACTCTACACAAAGTCCTAAACTGTATTTTGTACCAGGCTCTAAATGTGCTTGTTAATGCTGTTGCAGCGGGACTAAACGCAGATTGACTCACTTTTGGAGACAGCCTCATGCAGCCACTTCAAGTTTTCGACACTTTGGCATTAGCTTAATTTCTCAGTTGGCCCTTGGGTCATACATGTCGAAAACACATCTACATGGATGCCAGGAAGCAATGTTTCATAGCATAACATTAAACTGAGCATCACATTCCTCTGCTGTCTTCACTTTTCACAACAATGAACATCTCATAGATTGCCAACTTTAGTTGGCAAACGTTGGGAGGAAAAAAATTAAAACAGAAAGATCTCCAACATCTGCTGCAACCAGATGCTGGGGTGGGTGTAAAAGAGGAAAGCAGGAGACGGAGCACACACCTGGCTGTGCACAGAATCTCAAAGAAACTGTGATTCATGAGACCGGACCATCGGCTGTAGCCGCTTTAGGCCGTAGGCACGGGGTCATGACGGCTACTCAAGAGACCGTTCTGCAGGTATGCAACTCCAGATGCAGCAAGCTGTGAAGCATTGTATGTTCCGACACCTTTCATCAGACCAAGCACTAAACGGTTCACATTACAGTAACGTAATGAGCTTTCAGCCACCGTGACCTTGTCAATGGTTCACTGGTTCTCTTTCTTTGGACCTCTTTTGTAGGTACTAACTACTGCACCCCACGGACTGCGTTAAAGGCCTGCCATCTAAGCATCACAATTTAACCCTCGGCAAAGTAGCTCTGATCCTCACACAGCCATTTTTTCTGCATCCAACACAACAATTTCAAGAACTGATTGTTCACTTCCTGCATTATTTAAGTCTCACCCCTTCATAGGTGCTTGGAAGGAGACAATCAATGCTATTTACTTCTCTCAGTGCTTTTACCAGTGCACAGACTGTTACTGGGTGCATTTTAAAATGAGAGACGAAGCTGTTATTTTGTTTTAGCAGAAGAAGAGCAGGAGCAGTTCGTTCCTTACTTGTTGAAGAGGACACACCATCCACAGTGAGGGTCTCCTGATCCCAGACAGTCTGAGCAGCTGCTGTACTGCTCACAGCTCTCCACCGGCAGTCTGCTCACCTGAAACAAACATTCACACCAGACATGTGACCAAGTCCACCAGCAGTCGTGTTTAAAGCAGAAACATGGGCAGGTACCTGAGAATGAAAACTGGGTTGGTATTTGATATGAATTTGCTAAACTGTTCGATTAAGGCAGGTTTGCACTCAAGTATTTTTGATTTCAGCGTCAGAAAATGTTTCTGAACCTTCTGCTGACTGTTTGTTACTGACGTCAATGTGTAAAAACCGATTTGATATTGATTTAGGTGATTGTATGACTGCAACATGAGACATTACTGAAACTGTTCCTACATCACACATTTGTGTGTGTGAGTGTGTGAGTGAGTGTGACGGGTATTATCTCATTGTGGTTTAGTGGGTTTCTGCTAATATTAACAGCCAGAGAAAGCAGCACACTCTCTTGACTTTGTGAACTCTCTGTGTGTGAGCGTGTATTTATATCTTTGTGGGGACCAAAAATTGGACTTTACTGTACTTTACTGGACATTTTGAGGCAAGCCAAGTGTGGACTCATTGTTGGCAAATGTGGGACATTATTATGAATCTGGGGAAAAATTTGTGGCAGTTTTTTGAGAGAAGGAAGCTTTTTGAAAAATGGGCATACATGGATGTAAATTTATTATATCTGAAGACTATAAGGACATTTTTGCAGAATGGGGACACTACTACAAAAAGTGTGAACAATTCAAAAAGTGAAGAGACTTTCTTTTAAAGTGGGGACCTTTTTCAAGTTCTTATCTTAAATGTGTAACGAGGGACAATTAGGTCATCACGCTGTTCTTAGAAGTTGCTTCCTTGTCTTTAGATTAGATTTCTGTTAAGTGGGGACGTTTTCTGAAGGTGGGGTTTTTTTTGTTCATGTGTTTTTGAGGCTTGAATGTTCAACAATTTTATTTCCTGTGTGATTTGGTCTCAAACTGTATATCAGGTTTTTAGGCAGCTGAAAAAAAATTGGCTAAATTTTCTTTTTCCTAGAAAAACTTTTTTTTCCCCAAAAAAACATTTGGTTAGATCACCAGTGATGCCTTGAATCACTTAATGCCTCTGAAAGCACATGAAACACAAGTGAACATAACTGAGCTGCTCGCCATCTCAGTTTAAGATGGAAAACAATGGATGTTTGAGAAAGTGAAGACAGAGACGGTCAGTTCGGGTCCTCACAAAGACGTAAATACAAGCATGTGTGTGTCGTATCTTTTACCCAGAAGCCATTGCAGCAGGGAGACAGTAAACACAGTGATAACTCTGTTGGTCTCATTCAGACGTTCACACATGAATACATTCATTGTCTCGCACAGACGGTCCTGTCTCCTCTCTGACCCCATTATCAGGTTGCTCTTAAAGAGACGCTGCTGTTTCCGTCGGACTTCATCTAAAAGCTGCTGACGCCGTGGTTCCCATTCTCATACAGCCCCGTGCACATTGTTTATTCACTGATATGTGGAGTTCAAATCATGCTGACGCAAATGAAATCCAACTGATGAGAAGAAACTCCCGGAACACTTATTTTTATCCTTATTTTACGTGTTCACAAGCAGCATATGAACCTGTAATAAACTAGTTATATGCTATAATGCAACGTTGAACTTGGTAAATGGTAAAGTAAACAAGTTGTGGGTCACAAGACATCGGTTTTCCAACAGGTCAGCCAAAGTCAAATCCATTTAAGGTTTCAGTGGTAGAGAGTTCTTTGTTTCCTTTGTCTGTTGAAGGACCCGGCGCTAAACCTCCACTGGAAATCTGCTGATTTAAAAGTTAAGCAAGTCTTCCAGACTGACAGTCGCAAGAATGTCAGATTATTAAATTCAGAACTGTGAACACTTTGTTTGGTATCATCACAGGAATCTGAACAAACAGCACTCAGTGGTCACAAACAGTGACGCTAGAAGTACTGGATATGCTGACCCAGAGTACCTCATGTGTAACTTTCAAGCTCCTGTGGGGTCATTTATTATCACCGCCCCATATTTATATGTATAGTTATAGTAAGTGTCTCACAGTATGAATACATCTACTTTTTAAAAAGAAGAAAAACCAAACAGCAATGGGTCGATTGGTGAGGCAAGAGCAACAGACAAATGTGAGGAGGACATTTATGTCATTCTCATGTTCTACTTCTAACTGTTGTTGTTTCTGTTTTTACTGGGACTTTTTTTGGGCATCTTGAGTGTCTTGCCCAAAGGCACTTGGACCGGAACACCACCCACCTAACTGGTGGAGAACCCCAGTAATGTGTTGCAGTAAACAAAGAAAAACAGCTTTAAGGCAGACACTCAGTGCCTAAAGTGACAATTAAAGCACAGCACAGTTGTCAGAGATGAGTTGGGTTTGAATGAAAATGATAAAAAATGACATTAAGCCCACCACCAGCCTACCTGCTCAGGAGTGGCAGTTGGACTGTGAAAATGCAAACTTCAAACAGAGTAAAAGGTTTTACTTTGAAATGTGTTGATTAAAAACAAGAAGATTTTGTGAGGTTATGGCAAGCCAAGGCATGAGATCATGGATTATCATGAATCATGCAAAGCTACTCTAGGAGACATCAAGAATAAAAATGTGCTGGAAATGAGCAGACTAGGTCCTGTTCAAGTAAACCTCATTTTCATGATATGATCAAAACAGGAAAAAGCTCATGAAAGATACTCATGTCCATGGAAACACAGTCGCTGAGAGTGTGTGTGTGTTTTCTTATTTTATTTAATCAAAAAGAATAAAGTCAGGAGTTTTGCTGGGAATCTGCTGATTTAACTCTTACAAAGATCTTTAATTCAGAGATGAATTTCTTTCCAAAAAAACATCCTCTGGAAAACTGCATTTCTCCGTATCACTGAACATAAGGTGGGATGTATGCAGGATGGTTGCTGTAAGAATGCTAATAACACCAGCAATTCATCTTCCTCTAGATGTGTTTACTCGTGTTTATGTTTATTTAATTCTCGGCACAGCGGCTAAACTGAATCGTGATTAAAACACGGAGCTGAAAACACTGCAGGATCTCAGTCAACACTTTTTTTTTGCTAATGAAATAAGGATTGAAGTGTTTTTAGGTCATGCGAGTGTCTGTTTGGGAATCCTGTCTGCTGTCTGTGAATGCAGCAGCTGCTGCAGGTGTGGCACTGACAGAAACAATCAGTTTGATCGCAAACTGGTCGAGTCTGTCTGCTCGTATGGCAGCCAGCCTGCAGTTCTGATTGGCTGCTGAAAGCTCATGTAAATGTGTGCGAGTGTTTATGTAACACTGCAGTGAAACAGTGTCAGGCAGAGAACGAGCCGAGGACTGCGCCTGTGTCTCTGAATACTAATCAAATACAACTGCACATCTGACCTGTTTGTACTTCAAGTGTTTACACTTCAGGACACTTGGAATGTATACAGGACCTTAAATTATTCTATTCACATACAAAGTCCAGAATAATCACTCTCCATCATCTCTTAAAGACCCCGTAGTATCAAATTATTCCAGTAGGGCAGTTTGCTCTCAGGCTGCGGGCGTACTTGTGGTTCCCAGGATATCTAAAAGTAGAATGGGAGGCAGAGCCTTCGGCCTTCAGGTCTCTCCTCTGTGGAACCAGCTTGGATTCAGCAGTCAGACTGCCTCTCTACTGATTCTAGATCAGTCTTTTAACTTTCTATCTTGATAAAGCATTTAGTTATGATTGGATCAGGTGAGTCTGATCTCATACTCCTATAGGCCGAGGCTGCTGAGGGACCTCACATGATGAACTGAGCATTTCTCCTTTTCCAGACAATCCGCATTTTAAGTCTGACGTCATTAGCTGCTTCCAGGTCCAAACTCCGCTTGAGTAGTTTGGGCCCGGAAGCAGGGTTCATACGTCATCACTTAACAACCAGATAACACAGCAGACTGTAGCCAATCTGGTGTGTTTCAAGCACCAGTATAAATGGAAACAGGACTGTGGTGATGTCACACGTTTTTCTTTTCACTGATTCTTTTTAAAGTTCTGATGATTTGTATGTTGAGGTTCGTTCTTTACTCCTTTATTCTTTCCTGATCCAAAGCGGTCTGCACGTTTTTCCCGTGTGCGCTCTCGCTGACTTCCTCCCACAGACCAAAGACGCACATGTCAGATTGCCCGGAGTCTAAACTCAGTCGTCTGTCTCTCTGTTGAACCATGCAACAAACTGGGGTTGTATCCCGCCACTGACTTATGACCCTGAATCCGGTAAGTGGAAGAGGATGGATGGGCATTTCATGGTCCATGCTTTGGGAATCATGGACTAGATAAATAATCAATTTGTTGTTTGGCTGTTTATCACCAGATTATTCTTTCATCAAAAAACATCATGTCAGAAATCCCTTTTAAGAACCAGCTTATTTAACAGTGATGTTTGTCTTTGATATCTTTATTTATTGAAAACTGCTCATTTACAGTATCGACTGCTCTGTCACAGAAATTATTCATCTTTGCATTTAAAAATGTACTGATTCTGAACATATCAGCAACTTAACAAACGTGTCTCTGTAAAAAACTAATTTTTAATGGAAATCAGCTTATTGAATTGTTTCCTATAACTTTTCTGTTTCTCTTAATCAAAATATATTAAATCAGACCCTGATTGAATTTTTTTAAAATAAATTTTTACTTCACTGATGTAGAACTTCCAGAGTTTTTTTCCAGAGTTTTTTAGATGTACGTCTTTAAATGCCTTGACTGAAGTGATTATTTCATATTGTATTAGGTATTGTGTGAAAAACGTCTCTTTGACTCCAGAGCTACATCATTTAATATTTGTCTGTGTTCATCATGATGGAGAGGAGCTCAGGTCCTGCAGGAGCTGGGACGTTCTGACAGTCGTTTACTGACATCACAGCTCGAAAATGGACAAAGATGAACATTTGTGTGTGTGTGTGTGTGTGTGTGTGTGTGTGTGTGTCTCCCCTCAGCTGCACAGGAACTAACAGTTGTTGAACTCGTCTCTGCTTCCTCTCAGTGGTACAATGAGAGTTTTAACATGGGACACACACACACACACCCTCAGAAACACAGTGTGTGTGGTGGCGCCAGCTGAGCGATATTCATATTCTCAGCTTCCTGTCTGCAGATGTTAAAACAACACAATTCATATTTCTCTTTCTGGCAACCCCACAAACACACACACACACAGACACACACACACACACAGACACACACACACGTAACCTCCCCTGTAAATGACTGCAGCTCCTCTGATAAACTGACCTGCTGTGTATTTTTTGGGCTCATTTTCTTATCAAAAAGACAGAAATGTGCAGAATCTTTCCTTTTTTACATCAGCTGCTGGAAGCCCTAATGAGGAACTTCCATTGGGAATGTGCTGATATAATGCTCATAAGGCTTTGTTCTCTGCAGGACTTTGTTCTCTGCAACTTTTGAAAAACCTACGCTAGAAGTTGCATTACAAGAAATTTAAGCCAAATAGTCCGTTGGAAATCTGCCCACTTAATCCTCATGAGTTCTGTGCAGAACTTTCCCTGCTTTTCATTAGCTGCTGGAAAGCTTCCATTAGGAATCTGCTGATTTTACACTCAGAAGCTTTCTTCTATATAGAACATGTTTTCCCCCCCAATTAATGACTGGAACCCTTATTGACGAACTAAAAACCAACTCATGGGTCTTTATTGTGTACAGACCTTTTCTTTCTTTTCATTGGCTACTGAAAACCTCGATGCAGAACTTCCATTGAAAATCTGATGATTGAACATGAAACAAAACGGCTTCTTCTGTAGAGCATTTTATTTTTTATATTTATCAGAACTTCCTCTGGAAATCTGCTGATTTAGTTCCATTTACACAGATTTGCTTTTCCTCATCTCATCTATATCAAGCTTTTCTTTGTTTTCATGACTGATTAGAAGACAACTAAATGATTAAAAGTCTTAATGCAGTTGGAAATGTTCTGATCTAGCTTGTTATTTTCATTTTCTTTAGGTTATTCAGTAATTCTATTATACAAGGATACATTTCTCTGGGTGAGTAAAAGTTCACTAAAATCATTTACTGGAAATCTTCACAGTTCTGTCCAGCAGAACTTCCATTACAGATCTGTTAATTTAACCCTCAGACGTCGTTCTTCTGTGCAGGATTTTATTTTTCTGAATCAGGGAGAATCTAAGTCAGGACTTTTTGATTTCCTTATCTGTTAAAATGCAGGTCAGTTATAAATCTGCTGATCAAATTCTTTCGAGCACAAATATTCTTAGATTAACCCAAAAATGTGATGCAGGGCGAAAACATTAATCATGTCAGAGCGTCACAACGAAATCTCTGTATAAACATTTAATATGAAATGTTCACGGTGACCCAAACAAGCCGATCTGGTGCGTCACCATCACGCCAGCTTTGTGTTTTTTGGGCTGTAAAATTCAAAGAAGAAATAAAAGGGACAAACGAACGGAGAAGAGTCTCGTGACCGTTTCTCTGACTGATCGTGTAAGGGCTCAGCAGGTGTATTTACCTGTCTGTCACTGAGCAGGTAGATGTACTGATGGTCAGGACTGAACACCATGTCTCTCAGGATCGGCTTGCCCTCCACCACAGTCACTGTCTCATACAGCAAAGCGTTCTCGGCCGGCGGCGGGATCCCATCCACGCGGATCTGAAACGAACACAAAAGGAATGACGATCATTAAAAAAACCTACCTGTAAAAACAATAAGAAACGCTAACAAACTGGAAAATCACTCAGAAACAGAAACTTTTATTTTCAATTTTCAAAGAAAATTATGTCAAAACCTCCGTTGGAATCTCCTCCAATAACACAGAGATTTTTATTATGCAGAAAATTTATTTTTCTTTATCTAGTGAAAAACCAGAGCCTCCATTTGAAATACGCTAATTTAACTTTTAATTAGGTCTTCCATACAAAGATGATTTTCTTCATTTAAAAAAGTCAGACTCGCTTTGAAAATCCGCCAGTTTAACACCCACAAGTCTTTCTATTGAAAATCCAACAATGAATCTAATGATTTACCTTCTTTGCTATTTTGTAGCAGAGATACAGTTTTTTAACAAGAACAATGAAGTCAGAACTTCCACTGAAAATCTGAGTTAACTCTTAATTACAGAATTAAAGTGGAGATGCTTTTAAATCCAAAACAACATCAATTACAAACCAAATTTAATCATTTTTTCCTTTAAAGAAATATTATTTCTATAATTTATTGGAAAATCTACAATCTAAAGCTAAACTTCAACTAGAAATTTGCAGTTTCATCAGTTCCAAATATTTTCCATATACCGAACGCGTGAAATAAAAATCTGTCTTTTTATTTTTTTATATTTTTCCTTTTGTTTAGAACTTCAACTGGAAATTCACAGATTCAAATGCAACAAGAATTTTTTCATTGGGCTTCATGCTCTGGTGACTTTGAATATCCACAGAAATCTGCCCGGCAACTGTGAGGGTGGCTCACACTTAATGCAAAGTGTTGAACTGTTTCATAGCACCATGTAAAAAAAAAGCTGCCATTTCACAGATATAAAAGCGAATAATGGGATTAGATTTCACTGAATAGAGATGATGATGATGATGATGAAGATGATGGTGATGATGATGGTGAGCATGTAAAGTTAAATACAGCAGAGGGCTGATGAGGAGACAAACACACTGCTCGAAAATGTGGAGCGACTAAAATAAGATTCCCCAAATCTCCCCAAACCTTCCCGCCTCCCTCCCTCTGTCTGACCCAGAAAAACACCACAGAGGAAGAGGAGGAAGAGGGGGGTAAAAGTGGGAGAGGGGAAAGAGAGAGGGGGAGGAAACGGGGATAAAAAAAAGGAGAAAATGAGAAGGGGGAAAAAATTATATGAGAGAAAAAGAGAAGGAAAGAAAATGGAAAATTACAAAAGCGACAATTAAAATCACAGAACAGACGAGAAATAAGATCTGAGGGGAGTTCAAGGTAAGGAAAGGAAGTGAGGAGAAAGAAAGGGAAATAAAACAGGAACGAACGAAGGAAGGGAACAAGTGAAGAAAAACACAAAAATATAGAGAAAAGAAAAGGAATGAAAACAGGAGGGAAGTAAGTGGAAAGATTCAAGGAAATGAATGAGGAGGCAGGGACAAAAGTTAAATAAAGAGTAAACCACACAAAAAAGGAAGACATAAGGATTTAAGGGTGCAAAGGTAGGGAATAAAGAAGGAAAGAAGAAAGATAGCAACAAAAACGATGAAGAAACCAGAGCGTGTGATGAAGGACAAATGTGTGTGTGCTTCTCTTAGTGTGTTAATTAGCTGTCTGCTCGTTAAGAGGCCGAGCTTAATTAGAGCTGACGAGCTGCACACACACACACACAGGCAGCAGGTCTGACTCACAACCAAATACACACTTGCACAATCCTGTTTTACAGAAACACACCGATTTTCTCTCTCACACACACACACACACACACACACACACACACACACACACACACACACTCATAGCAGAGTGAGGGAGGAGACGTTAAAGTAGGACACTGCAGCAGACAGAGACCTAACACAAATTTCTCTCTCATGCACGCACACACACACACACACACACACACACACACACACACACACACACACACACACGTGCTGTAAAATAGAATTTAAAGGTGTAATCTATAGAAAAATGAATTGACACATTCCACACAAACACCGACCTGTTTCAGAAAAATCTTTGAATTTCATTTTCTCAGGTGAGTTTTTACCAGAAAACAAGAAACTAACAAGCTGGAGCTGGTCTCTGGGGATGTGGCCACCAGTTTGGTTTCCACCAGTTTCCAGTCTCGTGCCAAGAAAGGCGAACATGATCCTGAATCTTTCAGCCTTTTCCACAAAACACATCAAAAGTCAAATTTTTGCCTTATTTTCCGAAACAGCCTTTTTCTTAGCTGGAGCAAACATGACATCGACCAATGAAAAACGTCAACGAGCAGCAATCGTAAATCTGAGAGACTGAAAATTAAGATGAGGAAGAAAAGAAGTAAACAGGAGAAGATGAAAGAGAAACAGAGAAAGAGGAGAAGAAGACGTGACGGGGGAGTGACAGAGCGACAGAGGAAGTGACCTTTGACTCGTGACTCCCGGCTGGATTCAAACCGTCAACACCTGCTTTGTTCTGAGCACAGCCCGAGGTCGCGATCTCACCCACACAGCCTCGCTCTGACCTTTGACCTCTCGCCCAGAGACACAATCCGTCTGTCGTATTGTGTTGCCCCGGGGTGTGCTTCGGCGATGAGCATTACTCACGTTGTGGGGACTCGACAGAAAAAGTGCCATTAAGATAAATCGTTAACTTTCACTGTGAAGTTTGTGGATTGAGCAAGTCTCGGGAAACGAATGTGTGTGTTTGTGTGTGTGTGTGTGTGCGCGCTGACAGACGCACTCCTTCCGAGTTTCATTAACCAACAGGATCATGTGACGAGAACAAACTCGAATGTCCAGCTGAGCTCTGAATCACATATCCAATTAGATTCGGCTTTAACGCCCAGCAGCAGCTGTTTCCACCTGATTTCAGATGCAAGTCACAACTTCCATTAGAAAAGATACTAATTTAACCGTCGCCGAGTCGATCTTCAGTGCAAAATGTATACGATTCAAAACTCTGAATCAGGAAACCGTGATATAACAAGTCTGTTTGTTTCTTTAATGAACCAAGCTCTTGGTTTGTTTCATCCTTGAACGTCTTTTGGAAAACTGCTGATTTAAAACTTCAGCTGTAAATCTCTGTATCAAGTGTAATTTCTTTATTAAAATCCATCAGTCCAAGTCAGAACTGTCGTCGAGTGCTTTTATTCCTGTGGAACGCGCACACTGTTTAGTAACATAATCACTATCAGGACTCCCACTGGAAATTTGCTCGTGTCATTTTTTTTCCAGGACGAGCCGTTTTCTCTTTTTTTTTTAAACGTTCCCAAAGTCAGAACTTCTAACAGGCAGATGCAGATTTCACCATCATCAAAGCTTTCTGCTGCGCAAAGCTTATCCAGTTCAAAACTTCTATTAAACATTGCTTATGTAACGCTCATCAACTCTTTTTTTTAATGATCCAAACTCCAGCTGTGAATCTTTGCAATGAAAACTTTCGTATTAACCTCCTAAGACCTGAACTCTTTCATGTGACGCATTTTTATTTTCTCTTTGCTATTTGGGCTGATTGGGTCCTGATGAATGTAAAAACAAAGAATTAACTGATTTTTTACCTGATTTTTGTTTCTGAGAAAAATGAGAGCCACATATGAGGACGTGTTGTAAATTTCGGAGTATAACATCCTCGTAAGTGGATATCAGGCCCTTGTAGAGCAAAATGTTGTATTTTGGTCTAGACAACCCAAAATGTGATGATGTCCACATATGTGGACGCCAGGTCCTAGGAGGTTAAAGCTCAATCCAACTCACGTTTGTCTTCAAGCCCTTTTGACTCGATGAATGTCTAAACTTTCCACTCTAGTCAGAACTTAAACTGCCATCAAGGCTTTCTTCAGCACAAAGCTTCTCCAATTCAAAACTCGCTGATTTAAAGCAATCGAACAGAAAGATGTCTGATTTTTTCCCCCCAGAACGTAAATCAGAACTTCCATTAGAAATGTAGTAATTAATCCATCAGGTGCTATCAAATGGAGAACTCTCGAGGGAAACTGGCAGAACTAACAGACACTACAGTGTTCGACTGTCTTTGTGTTTCACTCTTTCATAAAAAACAACATCAGGCAGAAACGGGAAAATTGACTTTTAGGGATTTCTTTCTGTTTCTCTAAAGGACCGTTAAATGTTGCATTTCCTTAAATGTTTAATTTAAGGAAATGCAAACAGGACTGTCCTCTAAACAACTCACAGTCAGAATTTCCACGAGAAATCATTTTCTTCCGTCTTTCTTCTCTGCTTTTCTTTCCCTCCAAAGGATCTAATTCACAACTCCCACTGGAAACTTTCTTATTTAACAGACGCTGATCACCATTTAATCACTGCAGTGTGATTGGGTTCTGTTTGTCTTTGTGGCTGAAACGCAGTTCGAGCCATCCTGATTTTTGGAAACTACGACACTGAAACTCCAGCCTGTACGGAAAAGAAGGAAAAACATCCAAGTCAGAACTGCCACAGAAAACCTGCTGATTTCACATCCTTCTGCAAGCCTGTCTGCAGCCAGTGAATTATTAACCAACACAATCCGAGTCAGGACGTCCATTTCTCACTCTGCATTTTGTTTCTTCCATTGGAAAATATGCTGATTAAACTCTCGTGTGCTCTTCCTCCTGGTGTCTCTGATGCCGCTCGCTGCCGTTTCAGTTTGTTAAACGCACACAATTTTTCATTTTCACTGTTTATTCTGCTTAGTTGGTCAGCGAATGGTGGAAACCAGATACCAAACACACACACACACACACACACACACACACACACACACGGCCTGCAGCCAGCTGCCTGAAATTCCGTTGTAATGCAATACCTCCGTGTGTGTGTATCAGTGTGTGTGTGTGAAATAAGTATTAAACGTGTGGTCCAGCCCGATGGTGAGGCAGGGAGACAGAGTAAAGCTGCCGGTTCATCTGCGATAAACCGACTCTATTACTGATAATACCGACTCTGAGCGTGTGCATTTACAGCTGCACACACAAACACACAGGACCACATAAAGCTTTTATAAATTCATGACAGAACTTCATTTTAAAATCATACGATTAATTTTTTTCCCCTGTTTATTTAGATATTGCAAAAGTTCCTCTTGGAAGTCTGTTGACTTCATGTTAACTCTGTTTCCACAGATCCATTCATTTGCTTTAAAATCATCATTTAAAAACAATTATTGTTACTGCATCCAATACGCTGTGTGTGTGTACAGTGTGTATTTATGTTTCTGGAGGTTTATAGTTCAACTCTATTGCTATATGTGACATAGAGCTTCCAGTGAAAGCTGACAGTATGATGGCAGCTTTATTCCTATGTGCACATTTTTCTTTAGTTCATTTTTAAAACAGTGTTATCAGCAGCAGATCCAATTTTGACTGCATCCTCCCACCAACATCATGGCTCTAATTTAAAGGCTGATAGCATTGACTATACGTCAGAATCAGTTTCCATCCAGCGGTCCCCAACAATACATTCAGGGACCGGCCTTTAAGGTTTTGCGGATAAATACAACAAAATAAAACCAGTTCCTAGGATGGCCACTTGAGGCTGCCTCCAAAAGTGAGTCAGTCCCAATAGGTTACCATGTTAAAATGTCGAACTTTTGTGTTTGTTGTTTTGTGTCCTTTGGATTATTTATCTTTCACGAGTCACATGAGTCGGGGCGTGGCAGCTGGTATCCTGGTATCATTAAACTGTAACTTTTTAACCGTGTTTGTGGCTCCGGAGACACGTTTTCATGTATTATCTAACTAAGATTATGATCTGCTTTATGAAGCAGGCCATCCAAGAAGCTCCGCTTTTAGTGAGTGAAATTCTAGTATTTTATGAGTGTGTAACTCAGCATAATTAGTCAGGATGTGTGTGTGTGGGTTTCAGCCATGCTGTTTATAGATGCAGCTTGTTTTTGCACAAGGCAGCAGAGTGACATCGTGGTGGCTACGTTCATCTTTTTATATCATCTCGGTCATTACGGCAACATTTCTAGAGTTTAATGACCACAATGGGAATTGTGTGTCTCTCTGTGTGTAACTAAGCACATAAGTAGTAAAAAATAACTGTCAACTATTTTTTAAACTCTCAGAAACAGTTTAGATCGCACTGAGAGTCAGTAAAAGTTCGTGCTGTTTATGGATTTAAAGCTTTAAACATGGAGCCACATCGACTGGCAGTCCTGAGGGCTCCTGTAGAAACATTTAGATGTGTTATTCCTGTGATTGTGTGTCTGCAGCTCAGTCTGATGCTGTTTCCGAGTCAGATGAGAGAGGTTGTTGTGGTGTTGTATTGTTTGTGTTAGTGCAGCTTTAACCCTGACGTTGTTTCTTTCTTATTTTTTTTTTAAATTGTCGATCATTTGATCATCCTTTGACCCAGTTTTACACAAACTTGTGTGAGACTTTCATTGAAATTTTTTGATGTAAGATTTAAAATCATGCAAAAAACCACTAAATTAACTCGTGTTGATAATATGAAATCTCACTGGAGTCGTGATGAATAAAGTATTTATCTGTCTTGTATTAAAAAGAAAAAGAAAACAGTTAAACCTGCACAGACTAGCGTTGAGTTTTCCTCTTCACAGACACTCGTGGCATTTCTTTCGCTTCATTAAAAACACAAACATTTTTCCTTCTCTTGATGTGTCACCTTTCTGGCATGTGTGTTTTATTTTGGTAGAGACCTTGAATTCAGCGTCTTTCTAAAGGCAGCCTCGTTCTGTCAGACTCATTAGTGTCTGTTAACAGACTCATTCAGCTCTCATTCAATCTGTCTGCCTCTCTCTTTCATTCACAAACACATTATAGCACCCTGAAACTCAACACCTGCACTACTTTCCCTACAGCACGCACACACAGACACACAAAAACATGCAGCAGGTCTGTTAGCATGCTACGCTCAAGTTTCATTCAGCTGCTGCTGCTTCTCCGCTGCAGACTCTCCTTTCAGCCTGTGTTCTCACTAATGTGGACAAATTTGAAAATCATGTTTTGCTCAAGCTCTGCTTTGAAACTGAAGCACCCGATAACAGAGCGCTTCAGCGTTGAGTTTGCTCGCTTAGACCGGACTGCTGCATCGGAAACAGTTTCTGCCGTTCGGTCCGTCACACAAAGTGTGTGTGTCTGGGATTCTCCGCAACGTTGGAAAATTAGACATCATTTTCTATATTATTGGTACAAATTCTGCAAATTAAATTCCTCTTAGAAATAGTCTGAGTTTAGGTTCTAGTTTAACGTCTGTGGCTTGATTCAGGCTAGGTTTACTTTGTGAAGTAAAAGACATCCAAGACCGATCTCCTGATTTACCTCAGACTGATTTGCATGTAGGGCAGCACAGTGGTTAGTACTGTTGCTCCACAGCAAAAGGGTCCTGAGTTCAAATCCACCATCTGTGTGAAGTTTGCATGTACTCCCGGTGTTTACACGGGTTCTCTACGGGTACTCCTGCATGCACTTAGTGGGGTTAGGTTAATTAGTAACTCTAAACTGCCCATGGGTGTGAATGGCTGTCTGCTTCTATGTTAACCCTGCTACAGTCTGGCGTCCTGTCCAGGGTGTACCCCGTCTCCACAGACAGCTGGGATAGGCTCCAGCCCCCCGCGGCCCTGAAGAGGATGGATGATCTGCATGTGGAGCTGCTTTTTTAATTCTTCTAATTTCTTTTAAAAATCAGCTAATTTAAGCCCTTCTAATCATTTGACCTCATCTATAGTATGAATACTCTGTTCAGTGATTTTCCTAAAAACTAATCTGGGAATAATATGACATCCTCAACAGGAACATAAATTATACATATTACATTTGAAAAATCTTGTAATATAACACTCAGAAAGGCCTTTCTGTTCTATGGAGGCTATTTACTAAACCAGTCAGAACTTCTATTGGAAATCTGTTGATTTAAGCCTGACTGGAGTTACTGCCCGTTACAGCGTGGAAAGACACCAGCACTAAAATGAGAAAAAATGGTGGCATCTTTTATTATTCCATCAGAAAACAATTAAGCTGCTCATTAGCACCTCCAACAAGATAGCAGAGCGTTAGGACCATCAAAGTGTCTCTTTAGACCGAGTGGGGCCGATCACGCCTTCCAGCCGGTGTACGAATGACCACGAAAAGTATTGAAACTCAATTTCAGATGGAAAATAATCATGTTGTCGCCTCATTCTTCTGACCTGAGATCAGACAAGAGGAGGAGACAGCGTGAGTGTGTGAAGGAGGGCCATCGTATCCATTTAGCTCCTTCAGACGGACACTAAACATTGTTCAGTCAGCCATCGCGCCCTGAGGGAGGAAGAGGAGGAGGAAGAGCAGCGAAGGGTGAAACAGGCAGAGGGGAGGCACTTAAGCTCATTAGTTCCTCCCCCATCCCCCAACACACACACACACACAGCAAATAATAGTAAGACTTCCAACTGATGGTTTTAAGCCCTCAGGCACACACACACACACACACACACACACACACACTGGATTATTTTTTTCCGTGAGTCTTAAAATCATATTTCCTCAGTAAGCAACAAAATTAGCTGCAACTAATGCACAGAAAACTTAAATTAGCACATTTCTGATGGAAGTTATTTATAAGATCCTTTGGAAGTTCAGTGGATTTTTAAGTTTCCATCAGTTTTACATGCACCACATGCTAGTCCAAAGCCCAAACTCTGTTTATCTGTTCACAGCAGATCCTATTGTTATGCTTTGTAACAGTTTGGTATCACCACTGCATGACGAGCTTTCCTCACTGAGCTCTCAAAGCTACACCACATATGAGAAGGTGACTGGAAGGTGGTTCCCAACTGCAAACCCGGATCAACGAAGCAACGGAAAGGTGTGGGTTGACAAAAGCCAGAAGGAAAAGAGCTGAAAGGCCGAACCAAAGACGAGAAGATTTCAGATCCAAGTAATGACGAGTGTAGGGTCCAGTCACTCGTGCATCAAAGCGTTAATCAACCTTAGTGGCTGTTAAAAATGTACTTCCAAAGAGAACAAATCCCAGAGTGTCCGGGGGGAACAGTCCTAATAGGTGTAGTAGTTTTTAATTTGCCTGAGATTATACGTGATTAATGGTGCATGCAGAGGGAACGTTAGGTTAACGTTCAAGTACAAAGTTTAAGGTTTGGACTCGGCTCAGTTTGTCATCTTATTAGAAAAAGTCAAGTCAAAGCTTCCACTGCAGGTTAAACTCAGCTCTGTCTGCCTCTCACACAAATCACAGTTTGTATTTCAACCAACATCATCTTTAAACATCATCTGATTTATCGCTCCTATATCTTTACTTTTCTGCAGAGCTTGAAAACAACAACTAGTCACCGACTGTTAGTTTTAATCAACTCATTGTTCAAGAAATGATGGAAACTAGCCCAGCAACAAACCCGTGAGGGCCCAAAAGCGCTCTCCCCTTTAAGCCTGCATTATCTTTGCCATGGTAACAATTACACATGCTATAACAGATAATATACCCGCGTATATCCCCTCCCCCACCCGCAAGTCTCCTGGATTGAGTGGAAGAATGAAATAAACAGAGAGAGAGAGGATGAAGTGTGAAGAGTCTTCAGTCTCTTTGGGGAGCTGACAGATTTGCTCATTCTTCCATCATCTCCCTGGCAACCGAATAATAATTAATCCACCTCTGTGCGCGTGCATGGTACGACGGCATGTGTGTGCGCACCGTGTTTTTCTGCAGTGTGTGTGATATTTTTTCTGTTGCCTGTGGTGATGCAACGATATCTATCCTTCAATATGTAGGGCAGCTGGTAGCAAGGAGAGAAAGAGATGATGCAAAAGCAAAAAAAAGAAAAGGGGGTGGGAGTGAGAAGCAGCAGCGGGGGGAAGGATCCAAGTCAGAACTGCCACTGGATATCTGGCCATTTAAAGTCCAACTGTTTGTTGTATATGCAGCTCATTTGGTCTGTTACTACCAAGTAACGTTAACTCAGGAAAAGTATATATATGAACATTTGCTTTTGAGATATCTCTACACCTAAAATGAAGTTTGATCATTTCTGACTAAATGTTTATGTAACAGCTGATTGATGACCTAAAGGACTGTAGGCCACTGGAGAGGCAGTGACTGCTTTAAGTCAAACGTACGCTGCACTACATGGAACAAGTGAAAAGTCTCCAAGATGCAAGATGCACTGTCTAAAAACAAGCTCCTATATCTCACTGAAATGTTATAATGTTTTAAGTGTAATTTTTTTTGACTAGAAATAAGACAAATATACTTGGTAAGATTTTGAGTTTCTGCAGTGTGCATTTTACATTTTATCCTAAAAACCTGCTAAAACGTACTGAATATTTAACAGCAGGTTGGTAAACACACAGGTGCAAAGTGTCCAAATCCAAACCAGAAGTGGCATCGGACACGTGACAACATCTAACCCTGAGAGTACAAAAATCCATACACAATACAAAAACCTCAGAACAAAATCTCTTGATGTAATCACCTCAGACCCCTACAGAGAAAGAATAACTAAAAACAAATCTGCTAATTTACCTCGGTTGTGTGTCCACAACTAAAATGGAACTAAGCTAATCATCTCCATTAAGTCTTTCTTCTGCATGCAACTTACTTTATCTATTATACTGAACAATTCAAGTCAAAGCCTCCAGTTAACATTGATCATCAAGTCATCCAAGTCTGAACGTCTATGTTGAAGTTTTCTTTGTCATCTGAATTTCAGTTAACTTCCCAAAAGGTTGATTCTGTTCATCTGGACGTAGCGGAAAATGTTTCGTCATTCATCCAAGTGACTTCTTCAGTCTCAGCTGACTGCAGGTTTCCCCAAACGTATAAACAGTACATTTGCACAAGTGGGCTTCAGTGGTGCTGGTTTCAGTCATGATGCAAATGTACTGTTTATAAGTTGGAAACCTGCGGTCAGCTGAGACTGAAGAAGTCACTTGGATGAATGACGAAACATTTTCCGCTACGTCCAGATGAACAGAATCAACCTTTTGGGATTGACTTACCTGGATGACTGAGCATGCATCAAGACATTCTGTTAACTTCATCGAGGACAAATCTGAACCGGATTTGGAAATCTTCCAATGTATCAGGTATGTTTTACAGATAAAGACACAGGACAGACGACAGAGCTGCAGAGTGTTTAGAGTTTAGCGAGTTTGCGTCTCTGCGTGACACAGAGCAGATCGCACAGGAATGTAAACGACACATCAAAGAACCTGATGGCATACATCTTTGTGAGGACCGCTATTAACATCAGACATTCTCTGGTCCCCGACCTGGAGTCCAAGTCAAACCCTTAAAACAAACATAAATACTAAATATGCTCCAAAAATTAAAAAAAAAGCCTCCCCAAAGCCAAAAGTAGTCAGTTTGTAGATATGAAAATAAAAACTCTTCGGTTTTTAGCTTGTTTTTACTTTATGCTGGGAAAAAAAAAATCCAAACCAAAAGTTTCTAAGTATTTGTACAGCTCTGGTTTCTTATTTATTGATGAAAAATAAAAAGTAATAGGATCCTCCACTGGGATTTATCTCTTTTTGGTCTTGCAACAAAACTCGACAAGACATTTTCTGATAATATTTACTTCTTTAGACGCTGCTGTAAATATTTATCCATTTAAAACAAGCAATCAAAAGAAAATCCTGATTGTATATGTACTGATTTAGCTCTCATTGCTCTCTCATGTCCACAAATAAATTAATCCAGGTCAGAATTTCTTTTACGTACTCTGCACCAGAGTTTCACATTTACCCTCTAAACAACACTGGATGTCAAATGAGGCCCAAGGTCCCAGACGAAGGACAACATGTCCTCACAATGTCTAAAACTCACAGCGGTCCTCACAAAGACAAATGTTCAGCTTGTGCCATCCACCTGCTGCTGTGCATCTGTCCATCATCCAGCTCCGAGGCCCGGTCCAGCTGAGCGTCTGTGTTTGCTCAGCAGTAATCGTCTGCTTGTTCACATGGACGCAGTATTTGCTGCTGTCCATTCTGACAGCGTGTGTTATCAGCTCAGTTTGCTTTATCAGAGACTGATAAAAGTGTCACTTTCACTCTCTGGTTCTTTTAAAACTTTGACAACATTTCTACCAAAAACCAACAATTAGATGTTTACATCAAACACTTATTAATATAAATGATGAATAATAGCTGAATCTGAAAGCAACGAAAAGAAATGTGTTTTAAACAACGTGGAATACTGTCCAACATTTTATTCTGCATGCAGCTTCATTTATCTTTTATCTGAGAGGCAGTGTAAGTTATAATTTAATAAGCTGTATTCATGGGCTGTAGTCTCTTAATATTAATGACGAATAAACATAAAGACCATCCCAGTCAAAATTTACTTTGAAAATCACACGATTTAAATTAAAACTGCAACCGTAAAGGAGTTTAGCTTTGTTTTTGTTTTTAAGTCTCTGGTCTTTTAGACATTGTGAGGACATGTTGTCTGCACAAAGACCACTGTCAGTATTCAGTAACAAGTTATCCAAATATATCCGCAATTGTTGTTTGTTGGACTGATGGTAGCCGGCTGGATTCTACTACTACTATGATGCATGTTGAGGTTCAGCATTAGTGTTTTGGCTACTGCAATGCTGGTTTATTCAAACCAAAAGCATTATTTCATGAACGAGTGGAGTGTTCATTTTTCACTAATAAACTTGGTTAGCTAGCAGCATACACAAACTATACATGCACATTGCACAGGATTATATGACGGGGAATTAGATGATTATCAGACTTGTTACGAGAATTTAACTCAGCAAAAGGGAATGACGATGTTTTTTGGATGGTGTGTTCACCATCAAGCTGTAATATATTCAGATAAAATGCTCTAAAAGACTCCAACGGCACTCTCACAGTGAAGCCGTCGTCCTAGTTTCATGATTCAGAGTAATGGCTGAGGCCATTGAAGCTAATTGGGATATGTCGGTCAAAGATCCAACACTCCTAATGCAATTATCCAGGTGGATGAGTTATTTAAAAAAAAATCTCAGAGTGATTATGAAAGGAAAAACTGTTGATTAGGCCAATGGTTTATTTTGTGTGGAGCTGTAAATATTTTTTATGATGTAAAGCTGAATATTTAACATGGGAATCTGCAGTGGCCGACTCTTTTTGGAGTCAGCCACCACATACCAGGCTAAAATGCCTATATAGATCAATTACTATCCCTAGATTACACTGGGAGGACACCAGTTCGGTTCATGGATGTCTCTGTGGTAATGAAAGATGTTAGCTGTTCACTCTGACGAGACACAAGACCCAGAGCTTGTTAGTATGGATTCAGGTAAGACTGAGCTAAATATGTCTGTCCATGGATTCAGGGTGATGAAACATAAGGAAACTGTTTCAGTGGAAACATCAAACCAAGACATTAATATTACTTATTCATTTTCCTCCAATTAGGAAAGACGTTAATTAATGACTTGCTTTGCTAGCTGCAACATCAAAGGTCACACAAACACAGATAGAGAGAGCTGCGTTTCCATCACTACAGAGACCTTCCCAACATGAAACCAAGGCTTCCAACTCAAAGCTTTCCTTTTCAGGACTTTTTGTCCCCAAAAGAAACCCGGGTCCCCAAACTGCGAGATAATGAGATTCAAACTAAGTGACTGATACTGTACAGCGTGTAAAAATATGTGTTATTCAGGAGTCTAACCGTGCTCAGATTTAGCCTGGGTGGGGCAGCGCACACACACACACACACACACACACACACACACACACACACACACACACACACACACAAAGAATAACTCACAGGCTTTTTTCACTCAGACCACACACACACTGGTTTACTGTGTCTGTTCGTGACGTCACACTAAAACGTGCCCTTTGGGACAAACTTTATGGATTTTGCTCTAAAACACAGTCAATAACGTGAGAGAGTGAGGGGGGGGGGGGGGGGGGGGGGGGGCACAAAATTGAGAGAGAGAGAGAGAGAGAGAGAGAGAGAGAGAGAGAGAGAGAGGAGGGGTGAGGAGGACAGTCATGAAGGCAGAGAGATAAAAAGAAAAGCGAGGTAGAGATGAAGTCATTCCCCAAGGTGAGGCACACACACACACAGCTGTGATAAACTGTGTGGGGGTTTTTTTTCATGAAATTTATTTATCAGTGATTCATTTATCAACCTGCGAGGACACAAAGTCACAAAATTAATCCAAAATTTATGGGTCTGTTTAGCAAAAAATGTCCTCACTTTTCACAAATGTCCTCACAAGGTCTATAAATAAATGCAGTCCTCACAAAGACACATGTGTAAGAACATGCACACACACCCAAAGCGGTCCCAGGTGTTTAGAGGTGCCTCCTAAACATCTGCATTTATTACTATGGCAGCTACAACAGGGGGAAAAAGAGAGAGTGTTGCAAGTCACTGCATTAAATAATTACAAGAAACACACATGGCGCAGGAAAAAGGCCTGGATACTGCCTTAAACATACGCACACACACCCACCCACCCATACACACACACTCACACTCGGGAGGGGAGGGGGGGGGGGGGGGGGGGGGGTCAAACAGTTAGGTAAACAAAGTAAATCATTACTGTGCTCTGTGTCAGGTTCAAACCCGTTAGCGCCGCGACACACCGACACTAACAGCCGACACACTTACAAGGACGGATTACGAGACAAAGACCCTCCACCTCCGCCCTGTCGCCTACAGAAATGTCTCACGCACTGGGTTTTGTGTCCCTTTCAGGCGAGATTAAGCTGCTGTAAATGCAAGTAAATTGACCGAAAAACTCAGCAACATACATGACATTCAGGGGAAGCTCTGTTCTGTCTGTGGAGCTTACAAATCAAAGCAGAGACCTGCTCAAAGCAGATCTGAGTCAGAAATCCTCCCCCCTCTCAGAGTCGCAGCTCAATCTCACACACGAAACATATATTTTTAGATTCAGCGTGGCAAACGGCTTCCGGGGCTATAATTATCTCTGACATCTCTCCAGAACACACCTCCATAAATCTACATAGAAATAAGAGGAAAAAAACTTGAAGTTTTCTTTGGTATCACAGTGATCTCATGTAGTATCTGAAGTATCAGTACGTCCACGAGTCCGTTAAAAATAGGCCCAGCTAACTGATGCTTCTACAACTTTTAATGGAACTAATTTAACTAAACAAACAAATATCTCTAATGTCTGTCGTGAGTAAATGGACATAAATCCACTTTAAAACCTTAAAAGGGACCAATTTTGATACTTTTAATGGCTGGTCTTGCTCCTACCATGGCTTTCATTTTTTCTGCTATAATATGGGCTCCCAAACAGGCCCACGTGTTTTCACATTATAGCAAAAAAAACAGTCAAAAACAGGTCAAATTTCACACTGACATGTGGTGATTTATTCCTACAAATGGACTCCATATGTGTAAAAATATAGCATCTAATTAGCATGTGGGCACATGCCATCAACAGGTTTTTTTCCCTCCTCAGAAAGCAGAAACAAACACCAGCTGCTTTTAGTGGACCGCTGTCTCCTCCAACTTGCACAGCTACAAAATAGCTTAAACTAATTACAGTAAGCTAACAACACTAGTTTTGCAGTTATTTCCTATAAAAAAAATTATAGCTACATCTCTACACCGAAGGAAAGGAAAAGTGAAAAACTAATAACACTAAATTTCCAGCATAGCGCTGATGTGTATATACTTTATGGGTCTTTTCACTCTGTGACTTCAGAAAGGATAAAGCAGCCTAACATGTTGTGCTAACAATCCTAAAAGCCAATCTCTATGAAAGCTAGCATGCTAAAGGGTCTCAAAGACTGTAATTCTGTGATCTGTATGACATAAAATTACTGTTAGCATCATAAAAGTGATACAGAGTGAAACTAATCTCAGTTTGGAGGGGTACAACTCAAACGATAACCAACAGGAGTGAAGAAGATCATTGATTGACACATGACAACGTAGTAAATCCAAACCATTAAAGGTTTACATTTTAGCATAGAAACTGCGCCTATTCTCTGTACTCCTTACAGCACCATAATAAATTACATTATTATTACTTTAAACGTCTTGGTCTATATAAAAAGTCACCTTAACTATCACAAAGATCCCAACAGCAATTTAAACATTTAAATGTTAGTTTAATAACATCAACTATATGATATATATATGATATAAAACATTTTTCCCTGATATAAAATAAGCAGTGTTGGTAAAGGTTTCATTGTAGCCGACTGAACAGCTTTCAGAGATAACAGCACTACTCCTCTGTAAAGTATAAAGAAATTATTTCTACATCTTGACAAAGTCTTTGAATCACAGCATATAATCACTGTACAGGTGATGATTTTGTGCGTTTGTATACTCACACTGTGATCTGTAGATCAGGTGTATAACAATATAAAGTATTATTGAAACAAAACTCATTTTTATGAGCCTCTTTGTTTAAATGTGGATGTTTAAATCTTTGTTTACAGTGAATGTTTGTCATTATCTACATTAAATCATTGAGATTATATTTCATATCTATCTATGTACTGTCGACAAGTCATATAAAACACTGTCATTAGAGCCCAGGGTTTGGACTACTCTGACTCTTTCTGATGTTTCTGTTTTATTTCTCTCTGCTTGTTTCAAACATTATATATTTATCTATTACAGACACAGCATCCCCACCAAATATAAGCAGAGCAGCTCACAAACACTGGTGCAGCCCTTTGGTAGGCTTCCCGCTGTCTGCCAAGCAGAAGACAGTAGCCTTTTAGGGAGGATGCCCTTAAAGTTAAATGGCTGGGGAACTGGGGGGCTTAAACTTTTTCTTGTAAGCTGTGAATCATGCAGGGCTACTCTAGTGGAGTTCCAGGACATAAATATAGAGCCTGAAATGAGCAGACTATGAGCGGTATATGCCAGTTGCATTTCTAAAGTTAATGTTCCAGCTGCCCACTGATTTATATAATAATCAGTTACCATGAGGAAAGTGGATCTTTCTCTGTGGAAACGTCTGAAACTACAGCTACTTTCAGATATTAAAAGAAAAAAATTACATTTTCCAACAGTGGAAAGATTTAAACTTGCAATTACCGTGACAGAAGTTATATAACTAATTATATAAGTGTATAAAACAGCCGAAAGCCAAAGACTTAACAAGTGACAGCAGGTTTAAACTTCATCACAGAAGTGGATCGTACATCTGCTTTTAACTTGAACATCTGGAAGCACTCTGAGATGGTTCATACTGTAAGTTGATGTTTTAACACATCGTTGATTCGTGCTCGCCAAACTCCACCCTCCTCTATCGCAGAACTCGCACATGACGGTTGAGCTACACCTCTATGAAAACCAAAGCACATCGGATTCTGGATAAAGTCCCCCCCCCCACACACACACACACACACAAATATGGGGTACATAAACAGACAAACAACTGCACATTAGCACAAAAACACAACCTGAGGCGAAGGAGGCGATTTATGAGTGTCTGGCCGGCCTCTGACAGCTGCAGCTCGTCCAGGCGGAGACATAAATCTGAGCCCAGGCTTCAGACTTGGCCTGTTTTCCTTGATCCATTTAGAGCCTATTAGAGAGAGGGTGGGCAGGTGGTGGTGGTCATGCAGTAGCTCTGTGACTACAAACCAGAATAAAAGGGTCGACTTGCCCGAGAAAAATCACGTTTCCTAGTATCCTAGTAATCCAGGGATAGTTATCTGCACGGTAATAGGCTCATTGGAAAACGGAGCTGGTTTCGACAGGCTTTTCTTGGCCTGTTTTTCTCTGGTAATGTTGTCTTTAAAGGTCTCTGTGAATAATGGAGGAGATGCTGTGTTATTTATAATTTTAAATAGTTTTTAGGTGTTTTGAGACACGATGGCAGCACAGCTACACATGAAAGGAGAGATGGATAAAAAAAAATGTAATTTCACCGCAGCTAAACATCCTCCTGCTCCAAAATATGTGTCTGTTTATTTGGACTTTTCTTGTTTATTTGCAGAAGGAAAGCAGCATGAGTGAAGAGTGGCTGTTGTCCAGAGGAGGCTCAAGTTCAAACTGAAACTCAAAGTGAGGACGATTATTTGCATTTGCATTAAAAACGGCACTCATCCTGACACCAGCAGCTTTAACATGACCACAGCTGACTGCACTGCAACCAGGCATCCTGTTGCAACATCTTAAGTTAACTTGAATTTGTTAGTTCTTTAGATTTCATGTTTTCAGTTTAGAGTTTAGATATTGTATTTCTTCCCAAACTTTGTGTTTTATATGTATAAAAACTCTGATCTCATCTGAAAGAAGCTGAACATTGTACCTCAAGCTAAATAAAGTTATTTCATGTATTATTTTAGATTCATATTATGATCTTTTGTAATCTTGATCTCTGGGGAACACGCTGTTTGGACCAGACCCACGTCCAGTGCATTCCTGGGGTTAGTGAAGGGCAACGCTGCATTCGGCTCTGTTAATACACAGAAAACAGTCTGACATAGCAGAGCTTTCTTTGTCTTTACTATCTTGACAAAACCTAAAAAACCTGCTTTGGTGCCTTTACAGGTTCATCCCAAGTTATCAAATGTATCTAGGGTGCCTACTGACTGGATGTCTGCTACCAAAGAAAAGAGGCAGAGGGAGAAGTTTAGGGATGATTTCTCGGTTGCCACAGCAACTGCCAATTGTCTCTAATCTAATTTATGGCCAATAAAAACAAAAACACCAGCTGGTCCTTAAATCAGTAAGAACAGGGCCGAGATTTTCTTCCGAGCCTGTCTGAGGGAGTTTCTTTCTATGCTCATATGCGGGTGATATGCAGTCCTCTGAACTCCAAATGCTGCATCGTGGCATCCAAAGAGTTCAATGTTCGTCTCATCTGACCAGACTATTGTCTCCTAGTGTTCTACGGGTGATCGGCAACATTTAAACTTCACCGTGCTTGTTCTTCAGCAATGTCTTGAGTGGTGAGCGTGGATACAGGCTGTGGCTAACCAATGACCCAAGTGTGTCTTGAAGCAATAAAGCTGCAAAGGTCTTGAGACACCCTTTTATAGGCCATCCGTGGGGACTGAACCAGCTGATTTAATTTGCACTAAGATCCAGGATTTTTTCTAATTACTGATAGGTTTCAGCTGTTGTCAAGACTTTTTGCTCCCTTCCTTCATGTGTTCAATACTTTTTCCCCTGTGTCATTCCTCGTTATCACACAGAAGTTAATTTATTTACGAACATCTATGGTTTGATTTCTTTGCGTGTGTGGATTGGATGGATCGTTACAGACATCTGGAGATAATTTCATGTCAACTGGACCTTTAGAAATATATTCACTTTGAGAATTTGTGACGTGTTCAGTATTCGTTTCATCCGCTGTATATGGAGAGAGGGGTGTGTGTTTGTGTGTGTGCGGAGCTCAGGTGTGAAGCTCCCTCCTGCAATCACACACCAATCAACCTCAGTTAATATCCAACCATGAAGTTTCACTTATTGGCAAATTTGTGTGTTTGTGCACTTGTGCATGCATCTGTCTGGGTACAGGCTCAAGTTCTAGACGTAGCGATGACACCGTTTGAGGTTTCAGACTCGAATTTGGGGTTCAGGTTACAATCAGACTGTCAGGCTTGTTATAATCCTGCTTACACATTATTATTGTTACGGCAGCCAGATCCCCACTAAGATAGAAGAACAATTGTGTGTGGCTTTACATACACTCGAACTTGTGTGTCTCCAGCACTGTAGCAATATAAACTGTTTATGTTGGCAAATGCACACTTTAATTCCTTCTTACAACACCTAACCAATCAATGGCCTCACTCTGCTGAGAGAGTGATGCGATTGGCCAGGAGCCCAAAGTGATAATTAACCACAGAGTTCAGTTCAATTTCCAAGAAACATCCAGAAGAAGAAAACCCTCAAACAGTCCAGATGATATCCAACAAGGTCAGACGCGACTGGAGGCAGAATCGACATGAGAGCTGAGTGTTTTTCCAAATCATCCAATCACCTCCTGGATTGATTCTCCTGCAGGCTAGCCATTGGCTAAGTTAATTTCTATGGAAATCAGCCTGTATAGACTCATTTGGAAAGCTAGCCTAAATGATAAAGGAAATTTCTACCTGGTATATGAGTGGCCAATGTTACTCAAATATTCGTCCATTTTTTAGTTAAATAAGATGGCTGCACTGCAATTTCCATCATTTTACAGCTGAATCTACTTCGTCTTGGATACATTTTTGCAGATGAAGGTGAAAAAACGCAGGTGAGATGCACAGGTGCACCAGCCTTGCAGAACCAAAGATAATCAATAATCAGGTCTCGGTTGGGGAAGGAGCTCTGATCTCTTCAACAGTGAAACCAAACAGCACTTCACTTGCACTAAAACTGACTGAGGGTTGGTTCGACTCCAGATTTCTGCTCTGCAGTAAAAGAGAGAAACAGGTGCAGTCATCTCCTAATAATAATCATCTATATGAATCTAAATCAACAGATTATTTTCCCTCTCTGGCAGTGAGGATCTATTCCCCGGTCGCTGCTGCGAGAAGGAGAAAAAAAAGAAAAGAAAAAGCAGAAAATGATGCTTGGAAGAAGAGAGAAGCAGGTGCAGGCGGCTCAGTTACAAACAGACATTACTGTTATTAGAATAAAAGCTTTAATTCCCCGTCGTCTCATTAGCCAATAATGGCTCCGTTCCCTCTGAATGCCACAGCTGATTGGCTGACTCATCTCGGCTAATTCACTTTGTGCTAATGGAAAAGAGGAAGAGGAGGAGGACGAGGGTGTGTTCTTTTTAAGAGAGAAAAGGCTTTCAGTCTGTCAGTTTGAATCTGCAGGGAGAAGAAGACTTAAAAAAAACCACACACAATATTTTATAATTTGTATTGTTTGACACAAGGGTGCAGACCAGCAGGAGGCGTAAAAGCAGGCTTATTTAAAACATTTAATAGGTTTTGTAGAGTATCAGTAATTATATTTCTGACAAAAACTGCAATTTGAATGGTCAAAATTATAATATGACCAGCTATAATTACAGTTCCAGATAATTTCATTTAATTTTCCGCAGATTCTCTTTTTCTTCTTGTTGGCCCGGGGCATTTCGCCTTTATTAGGTAGGTGCAGCAGGGACAGACAGGAAGTGCAGATAAATACAATTGGGGAATGACAGGCAGCAAGAGGTCCAGCCGGCTGGGAATTGAGCTGGAAACTCAATGCTCATGGCATTTGCTCCCATGTGGTATGCGCCCTAAGCACTCAGCTAGTGGGTCCCCCATATTACTGGAGCGTTTGACTGGTGCTGAAGAGCTTGTGAGGCTCGTGACATTACAGGAATAAAAACTGAAGAATCCAATGTCTCAACTCATGCATACAGTTTTTACTGAATGCCAGAAATAGAATTAGATGATTTTTTTCATCACATATACATTCAACAACTATTAGTACCATGGTGACTTCCTTTAGATTTGTTTCTTCGTAGTTCTTTTTGTTTTAGGGTTTTTGTTGCAGTAACTATTTGGACATGTAAAGTCTTTTCTTTACTATGGATTAGTAAAAATTGGGCAGATAAGTATTGGAAGTGTTAAAAATTATTCAAGTAAACTAAATTCAAATGTTTTTGACAGGTTATATCTCCCATGTCAGATCTCTATGATTACATTTTTACAAACTTCTACTATTAAATATAATATATAATGTATTATAATAGTTATAGTACATTAAATATACCTATATTTTAAATTTTTGACCCGTTCTGGACATCTGGAAAATTCTAATTTTGAGTTAAATGAGTGTCCTTACACACTAGAACAGACCAAGACTTCCTGGTTGGAACTTAATTACAGATATTTGGAGAAATAGTTTTGGCTAGTGAGAAATGCCTTGTGGATGTCTTTAATATAAAAACCATTTTACATAAAAGGCCACAGTAAAAGCAGAATAACAGTTATTGATCTCACACCTAAACAATATTAATCTGCCATTCAAATTTGCAATGCATTTGATTTCATGTTAAATGTACACAGTCTGTAGTGTCCACATGTTTTAGGTGAAGCCCCCTTGCTATTAGTAAAGGTGTTCCACAGGGATCAATCACCGGACCTCTTATATTCTCCACACCCTATATACACATAACCACACCTTAAGATACGATTCTTATATAAAAACATGCAAAACACCTAAAAGTATCCAGTATCCAGCCTTCATGGCTATGGAGTGTTTGAATGTGGACAAACATTCAAACACTCCATAGCCATAAAATGAAAACTGTTTATTGTTACAGACAGTTGGGACTTTAACACTGGACTCTTCAAACCGAAGACAGAAACAAATCGTGCTTCTCTTACCAATCATAGCATCGCAGCACAGTCTACAATTTCATGTGTGCTTGATTACGGTGATATTGTTTATATGCATGCTCACAATTGCATCTTTTATGAAAACAGACCCGACCAGTTTATTTATGAGAGTATTCTTCAAAAGTTGCCCCTGCTCCTTTGTTACACTTAAATACAGTACTTATAATGTCTGGTCACATGATATTCAAACACCAACTCTCAGTGAACTCTGAAAAGCTGTGTAAACACTTTTCTGCCTCCGAATGGACCGAGCCTCAAATACTAAGAAACCGTGCATTATCTTTCTGTATTGCTGTATATGTTCCTGCACACCAGTCTCTCCTGATCTCAGTCTACCTTTACATTAAGGATCTTATAATAGTAAATATAATAACAGTCTTGAGCCCGAGCCTTTCTACTCTGCACTTACTCTGGCCGATTGAGGCAGACGGCCGTCCTCTCGAGTCTCGTTCAGTCAGAAGTTTTTTTTTCCCTCTCTACTGTCGCCAAGTGCTGCTTAGAGTGGAACCGATGGGTTTTTCTATCAAGTGCCTTGAGATGACTTATGTTATGATTTGGCTCCATCTAAATGAAATTGGATTGAATTGAGACATGTCCAGCCATCCACCTCCTCTGTCTGACTTCTAACTGCATTATACGGCGCATCAGCCTGATGATCAGACTGAACTGAACACTGAAGTCCTCCATCAGTGAGTTTAAAATCCCAGAAATGCATGAATCATTGGGTTTCTCTACAGCGGCAATCAAAACTGGGAAAAAGAAAAATTATTCTTCTATTTATTCATGAAAAATACTGTAAGGAAAAAACTTTTAATGATGTTCACAACTCATATTCATTACATTAAATCTGGCAGTGACAGCGCCCCAATGTATTTACTGCAAGCTCATCAAGATTAGAACACAAACGAGTCTTACTTCCTGCTCACATAAATCAGAGAGATTAAAGATCTAAATTGAATTTGGTCCATTCGCTCATTTTGTTGATTCAGTATGAAACAGACAGATGACAGACAGATTCCAAGAAACTGCTCAACTGTTTTTACTGGAGAGCAGAGCTCTAAAATCAACCTTACATGTAAATCTGAAGAAAAAATAAGCAGACGCGTGTACAAAAAGAGTGACAAATTAAAGGAGTCTCAGTAAAGTGTCAGGCCATTATGTGAAGCCCAACAGCTTCTCTAAATATCTGTACTTAAATGACGAACACTCTTCTCGTGCTGGTGGTTCAATTTTTGTTGAGTGACATAAAAATATTTTAAGTATCCAAAACATCAAGAAGCCAGTGTGTGACATCACAGTAGTTATATCAGTTTTTATACGCTGCCTATGCTCACGGCAACCTTTTAAGTTGCTCTGGAATAAAAACGGAGCCGTTTTTTTTTTCAGAACTGAGAAAATCGATCATAAAATAATGATCACATGACGAGATCCTTCAAACGTGATCGAAAACTGAGAGTTTGTCCGGTTTGCAGCCTTTTACATCCGTGCGTTTGTTTTGTGTTGGAATAAATGAAGCAAGGCTAATTAGCCCCACTTTACAGAGTCATTGACTGAAATAGTTAGAAATGTAAGTGATTGTTATTTTGTTCCTGGCCTTACGTCACAGACCCGCTTTAAAGCTCGTCCTTCAGCAGCAACAACAGCCTCTTTATGACAACTTCAATCTCCGGAAATAAATACTCCTCATATTCTGATTAAATTCCACCGAAGTTCAAGAAGTTTGCGCGTGTGTGTGCGTGTGTGTGTGTGCGTGTGTGTGTGTGTGTGTGTGTGTGCGCGCGCGCGCGCGTTGGGAGGTGCGGTCAGTGCAGCGTGTCTCCTCTCTCCCCTCAGGCCTGTTTGTTTTGGAACCAGAACAAAGAGGGCTGCTGACAACACACACACACACACACAAACTTGTGCTTCTATATATTTGAGGTCCCTCGTTGCTACAGTGCATTCTCAGGTCCTAAACCTCGAGCCTCGTCTTCAGGTTAGATCGGGTGTAAACACCAAATATGATCATCACACCGGTTCTCCAAAAGGTAGACGTATGCACGCACATACACACACACACCCTTTCTCCCGGGACAACCCTTTAGCTTCCTGTCGCCTCACTCTTTGATGACATCACTCTCTCTGAGCCAATTGTCTGTCAGATTAGCTGATACGCCGATAGGTTGCCAGCCACTACTACAACTCCCCCCTCCTGCTTGCACTGAGGGGGTGTTATTATGTTTTGTAAGTCTTGCTGGTACTGCGCCCACTGCACTCGTCTTTGCTGTAACGTTGAACACGGTTTGCCCAACTGGTGCCACTCACTCACCTTTTGGTATTTTATATTTAGTTCATTCATGATTTGCTTTTTGAAAGTCTAACTTTTTTTCTTTTACTGAGAGAACTTTGTAGATTTGCTGATTCTGGCAGGAGAGTTAATAAACTTAAATAACTTTAAAGAAATAAAGAAAAATGATGCAAACCAAATTAAATTGCATAAACATATGGTTACAAAAAGGCTTCCAATATTTTAATTTTGCTCAAACAAAGGTGAAGAAGAAGCTGTGTCTGTTCACAGTGCAACAACAAATACCCACTGAGGTACATCAACCTGTAACTACAAATAAATCCATAAAATAAACAAGAAAGACAAACCAATACGAGGACAACGTGTGTTTGCATCAGCATCAATCTAAACTTACTGATATACCCTCACAGCACTAAACTGCCCCGTTGTGGGTTTAACTTTCATCCGTCACTCAGTTTATGTAGTGACTCTGGCTTTACTTTGAATTGTTTTTCTCTCTTTGGAGGTGCACTGGTGAAACCTCTCCCCTGGAAATGAAACTGAAGATCCACTTTGGCATTGCCCGTCACTCCTGTTACCTGTGCAGCCATCTGAGGTTTAACTCAATAATACAAATTGCTGAATTTTATTGAGAATCAATGGTCTCTGGTCACCACATCACTGCCGGTCTCTTCCTGTGTAGATGTCCCTTCAGAGGGAATTATGGCTAATCTAAAGATAGATGCAGTGGAGGTCTGCAGCAGCGGATTAAAAGGTCAACCATAGGAGTAAAATATGATTACGGTCCAGCCATTTCTGCCCGATGTCTTCATATACACACCAAGCACAGAGCACCTTTGTCTAAAGCAAACTTGTTTACAGTGTTTCCAGGAGTGAACATGAATGGACCATCACCCGACACCGTCAGCATTGACTCAGACTGTGCAAGGTTTAGACTGAATGGTTAATCAACTTTTTAAGCAATACTGAATTATTTTCAAATACGTCAAAGACCTTTGTCCTTATTCTCAAGAGGTATGTCGTTGGCATTTAGGTCAAAAAAATATTTTTCCATCAGACGGAAAAAAACTAATATTTTGTTACATTTTTAATGCGTTTTTACTTTGTTATATTCCACCGAGTAATAACATGTCAGGCTAAATGAATTTCCATTTTCACTTTAATGGTTCATATATTTTGTTCAGCCAACACCCAGCGTTTAATGCAGTCTCTAAAACACTGCATTAGAAAGGGGTTAAAACCAGTTCCGACTGTGGTGGTCTGAATCCAGCCGTGGACCTGACAGGAAGTGGACGTTGACCTGAAACCTGAAGCCCCAGTGCGTGTTCATATGGAGCTAAATCGAGATAAAAACCACTGCTGCACAAACCTTTTTCTTACCCTGCAGCTCCACCCTGCTTCAGATTCTTAGAGAGAGGTTTAAAAAAAAGAAAAAACAGGGACATAAGCGGTGCAGCCACAGTGCTGCTGCCCAGTGAGCAGCTGGGCAGGATGACAGCGGACTCTGCAGAACCAAGAGGATTTCAGTGGATAATCCAGAAACTTAATTCAGTGGGTTTCCACTCTGAGCACCCGATGAAATTCACATAAATCTTCCTGTGCATCAGGGTAAAAAGCTTCCCAGGTTGGAAATGCATAAGTTTACACAAGTCCATCAAAATGCTTTCATGTGCAGCAGCTTGTTTGGGGAGAGGAAGAGCTTTAAAAAACAAAGACTGAGTCCTCACAGGCAACTTTGCATTAAAGCCGAAATGCTCTTATAAGGGTAACCAAATGAGCCAAGTGAGTTTCTCTGAACAGAGACTCACACTGGGTCCATTATTTATGCTGCATTTTGTTTTGCATGAGAACATAAAGAGGTTCTGAATAGGAAATGGGGTAAAACAATGTCAGTAAGCTTACAAGAGGCCATTTATAAAAAAAATGACTTTGCTAGGAAGTCTAAAAAGCCTCCCTGACACAGGTGTGCACAGACTGACAGCTTAAACAGAGGCACCTTTAACCTGTGCAATTAAGACCCAGCTGGTAGCCAAACTCCCTGCAGTGACAATGAAGTCTTAGCCGAATGCAGCTAACAGGACTAATCAGCAGGACTTTAAAAGCGTACACTGTGGTGTATTTTTAAACCCAGGCCCTATTTTCACGTCAAAAATAAGGACAAAAGTGTTTGAAACCAGTCCAATAATGTGTTTAAAACAAAAAAAAAACACTGTGAAAAATAAACACTGCTCAAATCCCACAGGGCATTAAAGCGGTGTTTAACGGTCTGTGAGGGAAATGAGGGCTGGTACAGGTAACGAGTGCATATTTGTATCTTTGACATGCTGATGATTTCAAGAGGAGGGCATCTACAAAGTGGGAGCAATGGGAAAACAAGAAGTTTTTCCAAATAGTCCAGTTTTCTGGAATCATATCTGGATGCATCAGAAATGTTTTTCTAGCATTGTGTATTTCAAAATAAAAGCATCACTCTCGGCAGTGAAGCTTTTACACATCAAAGCCTCTTTTTCTACTCTGATTGTCCGATGACGCATCAATCACAAGTTTGATAAAGAATCACAGCAGATATCTGACTCAGTAATTGTAATTAATAATAAATGATAAATATCTTATTCCTAAACACCAGGGGGAAGCGCTGCTCAGAGGGGTTAAACACAGGAAAACTGTTAACCTGTACATCTGAAATTCTGAGAAATGAAAGATGATTTGCTTAAAAAAAAACAAAAATAATCCAGTCCCACCGAGTACTTCAGATTAAGGTGGTATTTCCTGGGACTGGTTAAGGTGGTATCTTTTTTGCTTCAGTGTTTTTCCATCGAGGCCGGCAGCAGGCTGATTGTGTTGCTGGGACTCGGGCCCAGTCGGCCTTCTCTAACAACATAATCACATCAGTTCTGACTGTCGCTGGCAGCCTGACACCTCATTGGAAGCTTCACAGTAAAACCTGCCGGAATCGGATGAGTTCAGCTTTTAAATACCAGCTCTGAATCCAACATTTACAGCCTCATACTCTGATTTCGCTTCCTCCAGGCAGCCACTGGTTTCTATGGGGAAAAAAGGAAAAAAAATCAACCTGCACAACAGTCAGGGTTAAAGTTATGGTTCTATCTGATGATTATCATTGATTGCAGCGATTGTTTTACAGACTACACATCATCTCCTCTGCCAAAAATGTTCAAAAGCTCATAAAACAAATCATCAGCTCACAGCGATGAACAAAGAAAGCAGCAAACCGGTTTTTCAGAGACAAAGAAATCTTCAAATATGGGCGTTTTCTCGTATTTGTTAAAAGAAAAGCTGCAGTTGATTATCAATTATGTTTTGTGACAATCAAACAGGTGCTTATAGTCAAGACTAAACGGAAAAACCAGCACAAACGCAGAGCAAAAGAAATGTTTAATAAATCCACTGAAAACCTCATTAACGACCCCACATTTGGTCAAAACAGCTGATTTGGATGTAACCGATAACCAGCGGTTTTAAGGATAAGCCCAAGCAATTTTAAATCTGATGGCAACAACATGCTTCGAAAGTTTAGACAGAATCAAAAAGGCGCCTGGTGGAACATTTTGTAATTAATTAGGCTAATTAGTAACATAAATATCCCAGAGAGGCTTTCAGGAGTAAAGACGGTGTGGACACTTCAGCAGGTTTGGAGAAAATGAACATTCTCGGCTATTTTAGGATTTTATTATCTACAGTTTTAACACAGGCCAAAGCTGTACAGGACAGACGAGGCTGAAAAGCATTTTGTGTGGCTCTCAGGTACTGCATCAAAAACAGACATGAAATCACCGCATGGGCTCAGGAGCACATCTGCCTTCTCTGGGCTCAAGCTCATTTATGATGGACTGAGGCAAAGCAGAGAACTGCACTCTGACCAAACAAGATATGAAATTCCTCGTGGAAATCACGGATTCTGTGTTCACCGAGCTTTGGAACAGAGAAACCATCCCAGCTTCTCATCAGCACACAATTCATGAGCCGGCACCAGCGATAGTGTTGGGGTACATTAGTGCATGTGGCACGGCAGGCGCACATAAAGCACCATTAATGTTGGATGTTATTTACAGCTTAATGACACAGCAAAATATTTAAGAAACATTTTGCTGCTTTAGAAATGAAATTAAAGCACCAGCAGTCTGATGACAACAGCCAGGAACGTAATCTTTAGAAAGATGGAAGAAAATGTGGCAAACAAAGGATTTAGAGACTGAAACGATGACAAACTGCTGGACAGCAGAGAGTAGGACAAAAAGAAGAAGGAGGAGGATAAAAGAGTCTGACAGGCAGAGATAAAGTCAACAGAGTTTGAGTTACAACTTGTTTTCCCTTCTGTCATAGCGCAGAGTCTCAGTGGAAAAGCATCAGGAGGGCTGACAGACGCTCTGTGGTCAGCACTGCACAAACTAACAATTATTACTCCCTGCTAATTTAATCTTAAAGCAATAGTTTGACATTTTAGGAAAAACCATCCCTTCACCATAACTGTCTGGTATACTGCTAGATGCATTCTTTTCTTCCATGAATGCAACACTTTCATGGTTTGAATGCTTTTCTTTGCCTGTGTGAGGCTCTTTTAGTTCCCTCTCTGGGACACTGCACAACCTGGCCCTCGGATCTGTTTTTCTTCTTCTTCTGGTGGTACATATTATTATTTCTTAAATGTGGCCAATATCAGATTTCAGTGTGAACTCATCACAGTTTAAGCAGGGACTGAATGCCCAAAAGGGACAATGCAATATCGCACACAGCACGCTGTCATACCGAGTCAACCACGGAGGCTATTGAAGGCATCGCTTCCAGTTTCAGTTTCATTTGAAAGCAGATAATAACAAGAGTGAGGAAATTAGATCCTTTTAATTATGAATTTTGTGGCATAATAGCAGCGATTTCTTTAGGGAGAGATATGAAGTGGCTACAGCGACCGACCCGGAGACTTAAACCAGAGTTTTTAGTGAAAGAGCAGACTGGCAGACTGAAGAGAGCAGGTTGCAGTTTGGCCATTTCAAAATACTTTAGGGACGAGTGCTCGCCTTTGTATTCGCCTCTTGTCAATGCACGAAACTGGTGAACACTCGATTTGCAGCTTTGGGCAGTCCAAGATCTGTATTCCTGAGTGAAAACGGCTGAAGAATGAGTTCATTATTATCATTCTAATCAGGCAGAGACTGGAAAAACCCACGTGGAAGGTCAAAACACTGTTAAGCAGGAGACTTAGGTTTGTTCTTAGTGTGTGAACCACATAATGGACATAAAAGATGGATGTTGCAACTGTGACATCCATCTTTTGCAACCAGACAAGTCGACCCCTACTGGCCATTAGGAAAAAAAAGGCAGGTTTAAGGTGCTATCTCGATTTACATTATTAGCTTTTTGCTTAAGTTCAGTCACCAAAACATGCTTAGTTTATGGAAAACGTGACGTTAAACCCTTTTGGACAAACTGCTCCTCTTTCTATCTCAGTTACCCCACTGAGGACAGGACTTTTTGTCTAAGAAGGTCAAACATGAACATGAACAGTGTCCAGTTTAACCCCCAGTTAAATTTAAACTGACAAAAATGCATACAGTTTCCAGGTAATGGCAGCTGTTTACAAGGACTAATAAATCCTCTTATACTGACATTCAGAAATGTGCTCAGAAAGTCTATACAATTACCAGTAAATACAGCAAAATATAGAAATTAGTGCTTGTGTGAATCAATATTTCTGTCCACTAGCAGAGCCACCAAACAGAAAACACAAGTCTCTGCGACTCAGACCAAACGACTTGAAGACATGAGTAGAAAAGCAACTTTTAATCAACGCTAATCAGCTTTAAAGCTTGCGTTTCACTGTCTGTCCGTCCATCTGGTGAGTATGATGAGTGAAAGGTCATGTTTGCCTCTGGGATCTGCTCCAAAGATCTGTTTCAGTCCAAGATGATTAGATTTTAAGTGCAGAGTTGTGATAAAAGATGAACAAAGAGTTCTGGAGGCTGCTGCTCTGACATTTAAAATCACACTGACCTCGACTTTTCTAACATCCACAGAGTTGTAGGTTTGTGGTCTTTGTTTATCTCTTTTAAGTCTCTTGCCAAATTACCAATTCACCCTTAATTCAACTGATCAAGCATCTGAGCTCCCGTCCCAGCAACAGCCAATCAGATCAGCCCAGTTGGGAACCTCTGGAAGGCTTTGTGGAGATGAAGACACGGACGAGTCCTGGCATGAAACCAGTTGGTCAGAAGGAATCCAGGAGCAGATTAGTGAACTGTATGATGGTGAGTTAGTGTGGGGTTGGTTCGGATGCTGTAAATAAAAAAACTAAAAGGACCCGAACAATGGAGCTTGGCGCAGTATGTCCTTTGGTTCAAACGGCTCTTTCAGAAGTCTTTATATTATTATACTCTGTAATTACAAAACCAGGCATCAGAAAATGCTGATAGGACACCTCCAGCTGCAAATAAGGCAATTTATACTGTAATTTTGCAGATTGTCACACATCAAAAGCTCAATTAAGATTCAAAGTTTCTTCTGAAAGTGAGCCAACACTATCGCTTCTTCAGCAGGGCCACGTTTGGCATTTTTACTGCTGCTTTCAGCCTTTCGGTGGGAGAAGTGAACCGTTTCGGCTCGACGTGCCAATTCAGCAGCAAGCAGTCAATCGCAAAAATAGTGGTTTGTTTAACTTTTGAATCTTTATGCTCTGACTTCAGAAAAATGGCTCCACGAGTCTAGAGATGTGCTCAAAAGCCTGAAGTCTTTTGTCCTATTTTTAAACTGCGTATATTTGAAAAAGCAAAGGTCTGAAATTCATATGATGTTAGCGCAACAGATTTTAACCACATATGTGGACATCACATTTTGCATTGTCTAGACCAAAATACAGCATTTTGCTCTACAAGGGCCTGATATCCACGTACGAGGACGTTATACTGCCTCTGTTCTATTGAAATGTAAAACAAATGTCCTCATATGTGGATCTAATTTTTCTCAGAAACAAAAATCTGGTTTTAAAAAAAAAGACAATTCTTCAATTTTACCATCATCAGGTCCCAATCAGCCCAAATAGCAAAGAGAAATAAAAAATGCATGCTATGGAAGAGTTCGGGTCTTAGGAGGTTAAAACTCAGTGGATAGTCGACCACAGTGCTTCACAGAGTCGCACCAGGCTAAGATTTAACCCAAATGTACCAAATGATTTTAAAATGATGCAGATGCTGATGGAAGCATTTCCGTGTAAAACAAGTTTCTCATTAAGGATAACAATGACCTATATGGTACAATGGTAAACATGTGATAACAGATGTGTGCTCATGGCAACATGCTAAAAATGCTACATGCTTTAAATATCCCACATTACAGTGCAAAAAAGAAAAAGAAAAAAAAGTAATTCATGTTTACGGAAGTGCCGTCCTCATTTGAAACGATTGGCCGCTTCAAATGAGGAAGCGGCGATTGAGCGTTAAATGAAAGATTTGAAATGAGGGAAACTGCTGATTAACTGACTAATAAGACCATTACTTATCTTAATAGAAATTGTCAAACCCAATGACTGGCATAAAATGAAAATCAGTCCATAAACTTATAGATTTTTTGGGAAAAATAATCACTTTGAATTTAACAGGCTTAAAGGGAAAGCGAGGGAAAAGCCTCCCAGCCAGACTGGATTTGGGTCTATTGCTTATCGTCTTGTTGGGCGTTGAAGCAGTGGAGAGCTTTTGTTGGATGCCAGCAGCTCAGAGAGTTGAGGAGGAGGAGGAGGAGGAGGAAGTTCCACTAAACATAGAAACAAGAGTTCTCCGCCAACTCCCAGCCACACAGAGCCCAACATCTAAAACCAAACCCAGTGATTTTCACCAAGCTGTTCACTGTACAGACTACACCCCCGGCCATTCCTCCCTCTCTGCCTCGGTTCCTCCCTCTATCCGTCGCTCTCAGAGGTCAGCTTTCAGAGAAATATCTCCCTATGTGAATGAATATTAAAGCGGCAGCTGTGTGGGAGGAGAGGTGAGCGGGGTGAACGCCAAGAGGATTCATTCACCACCCATCCTCCGTTTTTAGTGTTCAGGCAATTAAAATTCATCGTTGGCAGGCTGGAAAATGGAGATGATTGTGTGGTCAAATGTGGGAGCAGAAGAGGGTTTTTAATGCATCTTTTAATTTTAATGACTGCTGATGATGTGGATTAATGTGCCCATCGTGCAGAGGACGATGTATAGAGAAGCTTTGCATTTATTCAACCAAAAAGTCAAAAGGGCAAAATTACTGATGAATTCATTTATTATTTTTTACTTTAAAATGCATGAAAAGGATGAATCCAGATCCCTCCAATTTAAATTGAAAGCCCTTTAAATATTTGTGATTGCACTGCACAAAGTATTTTTCTTTTTGAAGAGATGGTTGGGTCCCCTAACGTGTAAAGTCTTTTTGCTTGATTTAAATTTGGTGTCCATCTGTACTATCAGGAATCCAGTGGAGATCCTTCAAAGCTCCTTTAGGTGCATCTAGTTGCCATTAAGGGCGTTGCAGAGCTCCCTCTGGAGGGTTTAGTGGTCCATGAAGACAAAGACCAGCTCCTTTCGGTGCTCATCGTTGTTGCTAAGGACATGTTAAGCGTCTTTGTAGTGGTTTAAATGGTCCTTCTGATTCTGGAGAAGATGCTTTAGGAGATTTACGGTAATCATACGGATAACTAAAGACTTAGCACTTTAGCAAAACACTAAATGGGGGCTGTAACAAGGTTCTCAAGCAACTACTATACACCTTAATTACTGTACCAGCTCATCTAATGACCCACAGGTGTTCAACCACACAAACTAGCCCATAAATCGCTTAAAGGGAACTATCTTTAAGACCTTAATAGACCTTACAAAAAGGTGCCAAACGCCCAGTACTACCCAGTTCTGCCTTTGTGCCTTTGAGAGCCAGCCCACGTTTGGAGAGTTTTGAGAAGTGTTTGTTATATAGCATTACTAGCAGAAGTCGGATAATTTCTCTTCTGGGAAGAAAATCAGAAAATGCGTGGGCTGAATCTGTCCATCATTGGTTAATTTCTTGAGTTAACCACTACCAAGCCACTGACAGTGGTTCCAACGGTGGGCGGAACAATTTTATGGTGTTGTACTGATGCCAGCTCTTCATCGCTGGCACAAGTCCTGTTTCTTTGTGGAAATGTGTAAAATGAGTTCTAGCGTCAGCACCAGCACAGCATCCAGGGAAGAGAAGCACAGAGGGCTTTGCTGAGGTAGACGTCAAGCCAAACTGAAATAAAACTAATTGTGTTTAAGAGACTTAAGGACCTTTTATAAAATCCCAGACCTTTGAAAGACCTTAATAAGATTTCATCAGGTGGTTGAACGCATGGGTTATCAAATGAGCTCTGAAGAGATGTCAAACTATCTAAATGTCCTAAAGTTCCTCTAAAACATCTTCAATGATGACTCTAAGCATCTGAAAGACCTTTAACAGCGTATCAACAATAGGAACCTAAAGAACTTAAGTTTGCTGCTCTTCCCAGGTCCCCTAAACAATGTCTAGAAGTTTCAGACTGATTACCAGGATTACCAGGGTATCCTTAGAGGTCCTGGCTCCCAAGAACTTAAGGAGGACCTCTAAAAAAACCCTCTAAAATAAATTTCCCTGTAACCAACGAAAGCTTTTAGAGACCATATTGTGGTGGCTTTAACCGGTCGAACGCACACAGGTTGTTAAACATCTAGTAAGATATTTCTTTGTAGGACGGATCATTTCACAGATGATTTGACATGTTTAACCATTTCAAAGTCCTAAAAGAATAAAGGTCCTAAAGGCAAAGCTATCTTAAAAGAGCCTAGAAATATTTTAACTCCCTAAAAAGAACCTGGAGAACTTGTGCTCTCGTTCTTGCTCATAACAAACCTCTAGAACATCAACATCTTTAACATCTCCAAAGAACTTTGTGTTTTTGAACATCTATTCCTTTTTACCTTTTCTAAGATAATCATTTATTTGTTTTTGTGAAGGTGCTCAGCGATGCTGCTTGCCAGACGCACTCGTTTGACTCTCAGACAGTCTGAGACTTGTAAATTCTACTTGTGCTTTACTGGACGAAATTTTGCACTGGAGTCAACAATGTCAGAGCGCAGTCAGGCCTACGGTCCACTTTACACGTCTGTCCTGTCCTTTTTACTTGATTTAGGTTTTTAGTTTCACCCACAGAGTGTAGGAAAGCTTTCTGCCGCTCAGCAAAGTCTTAAATCCTCCAGAGAGGACGGAGTTTGTGCTGTGGGAAACGGCGAGTCTTTAACCGACTGCCGAGCCCTGAAGGAGACAGAAAACAGACATCTTGTGCAGCTAAGTGGGGCATTTTTCTGACAGCAGCAGACAGTCTGAGCGTCTCTGCAGCTTTCTGTGAGGTTGTCCGACACCACTGAGACAACTTTACAACTTCAACAAGGCTGAGAGCATCTGTGCAGAGACACCGGCCCCATCCTGAACTGTCACTGCTCACATTTGCTTTAATCCTGCACCAGTCCTGCTTCCTGTCTCCGTGCTGTTTATCTCTCCTGCCTGAGAATAAAAACCCTGGAAATGAACAGATTGTGTTTGCTGCGTTATGAAATCAAAACAGCGTTCAGCTTATTTTCAGCTCCAGATAACAATAATAACAGCGGCGCCACAGGCTGCAGAGAGCAGGCTGGCACATATGGAGGTGTGACCGAGGATGAGTTTCATAAGCAGCAGAGAATATGTAAAAGAAATGAAATATTTATCAGATACCTGTTGCCTATGGGTATTAATATGGTTATTTATTTTAGTATGGAGTCCCCGTTAAAGGCTGAATAACCAATCTGTCTGGATACATGTGAATATTGTTTACAGAGGTGTGAAAAATCAGACTCTTGATTTTGATATTCCAACACCTGAACTCAGATCTGAGATACAGTAAAGACGTGATAATTGGAGGTGAGCTTCCCTCCCTCCAAGACATCTACAGGAAGCGGTGCCTGAGGAAAGCGGGGAGGATCATCAAGGACTCCAGTCACCCCAGCCATAAACTGTTCAGACTGCTTCCATCAGGAAGGAGGTTCTGCAGCATCCGGTCCCGTACCAGCAGACTGAGAGACAGCTTCTTCCACCAGGCCATCAGACTGCTGAACACGTCATAGACACCTCAGCTTCACTACTGGAACTTCAACACTATGCACTCCATACTGTATATAAATGCCACTTGTTTTGCACATATTCAACTCTGTATATTTTATATATTTTATTATTATTATTATTATTATTATTATTATTTTATTTTATTTTTTTTACTATTTAATTTGTAAAAATGTGTATACACACACACACACACACACACACACACACACACACACACACACACACACACACACACACACACACGTAGGAAAATATTTAGTATACACATCCAGAAATGCATACACTATTATATATTGTACATATATTTATTAGTTTCAGGTTGGCCATTCTTGTATTTTGCTCGTTTGTGTTGTTGTGTTTGCACATCTCTGTTGCTTGTGGGGCTCGCACACAAGAATTTCACTCGCATGTGCTGTGCCAGTGTGCCTGCACATGTGATGTGACAATAAAAAAGTGATTTGATTTGATTTGATTTGACATCAAAGCTTTCTCAGACTCACAATGAGTTTTCATTCATACGTGATCGATATTTGAACATTCAAAGCCACCTGAGTCTGCAGCGTGCCAACAGGTTTCTACAGCGTTGCAAATCTCTGCTTAAAACTTAGTCTCTTCTGTAGCCACCGACTATCAAATATGATTATAGAACTCATTTTATTTTGTTGATTCTGGTTCCAAAATTACTTTTGCTCAAAAACACAAAAGCTTTCAGACCATTAAAAATGTTTTGCTGGTGGATTTTTAATTATTTCTAAATTTTTAACTGATCCTTTCGTGGAGCTACTAACTAACTTATTATTAATGAGTAATAGAGCAAATATCAAACTGCAATAGATAATGGAAGACCGTATGTGATGTTTCCAAATGAGTCTTTAAAATGCATCCAAATTATTTTTGGGAGACAGAAAAGAGGAACAACAAAGACGACACATGGTGAGTGTAGCTGCACTGAGCAGGGGTCTTCTTCTTCTTTTTTTTGACATTATTTGGAGACGTATTTGAAGACAGAAGACAACAAACATAAATATATTGTTGGTTTTTGTCTTTTTAATCATTACTGTATTAAGTTTGTTTATCAGGTGTGAGGTTTTCAGGAGTAAGAGTGCAAATGAGAAGAGAAACACAGCATTTCTGAAAGCAGTCGACTCAACAGTCACGCACACATCTCAATAAACATTTGCACTAAAGCCTCATCAGGCAGCTTCGGAAAAGACATTTGATGAAATGAACAGAATAAAACTGAAGACATTCCTGTATAAATGCACTCTCACACTGTTTTCAGTTCTTTGCAATAACTGTTATGCCAGAGCTGAAATTACTTTCAGCGCTGATGAACTGAAGCTCGGTAATAACGCAGCGTGAAGACTCACTTCTTCTAAACGCTGCCTTGCGACCGTTCCCAGTCCTACAGCTTCACAGCTAAACACCTTCGACACAGCCGAGTTTGACATTCGACAACGAACAAACAAATGATTCACAGGTGAGAGTCACACTGACGACTGATAACATCACATGGCTCCATCCGAGTGACAAAGAAAGCTGAGTACTTTATCAAAACCCCTTATAAATGGAGAACAAACACCTTGATTGTTTCAAGATGGACTGCAATCAAACAGGTGAACTTCAATCTCTTCCTTTCATCCGAACCAAAGAACTAAAAGAGCCTCAAGTGATTTAAAACATGAATAAGACAATTGTCTCTCTATCTTTCCTTCTAACCTCCTTAAATAGAAACTCTAGAAAGCAATCAAAGCCCCAAAAGCAATTTTAAAACATTAATGCAGCCCTTTCCTCTCAGCAGGGGAAACAAAAGCCCTCAAACAGTCCACCGGTATTCCTTTCCTGTCATTCTGTCCTGTCTCTCTTAATTCCCTTCCCTGACTTCCTTCCTTTCCCACAGAGTACCCAACTCAAACAGGAGCGCAAACATATTCACAACAGCTTTTCCTCCTCGGTAGACTAATCATCCGTTCTTTCCTCCTACCTTCTTCAGCTGTCCACTCCGGGTTCCCACGAACACCACCGTGTGCTCCCCGTAGGTGTATGCGGCCACGGCGCCCATGCCCTCGGTCCGGTCCTCGTACAGCGGCTGTCCCTCGATCACCCTCAGGCCTCCGAGCGGCTGGTTCAGTACCAAACCGCAGAAATCATCTCCGATCTGCTTCGGCTGTGGACCAGAGGGAAAAGGTGGCATTATTAGAAAATATCAGCTTCAGATGAAAAATAAGAGGAAGCTGCCGCTTTCCAAAGCCACCTAATACCAGCGTTATTGATCTGGTGCCCGCCTTCAATCCATTAGGCGGGGGATCAGTATCGGCTCTCGACAATAGCACGAGATGTGGCCCCTTAACTAAAGTTAAAGCAGCTTGAGAGCAAGATGTACAGAACGAGTCGTCCAGAAGACAAAAGCACAGACACGCACTTTGGTGGTATGGTATTTAAATAGACAATTTAATGCAGATTTTTCTTTGGTCAGATGTTCAAAAGTCATTTAAAAGATCAATATAAATGATTATAAACAAAACCCTATGTGATCGCTTTGTTTACTTCTTATATTCCCATCGTGATTCTTAATGCGCTGCAGACACCAGTGTTTTAATAGGAGACTGCAGGACCACATGGACGTCACAGTCTACACAAATCATGACTGCTCAGGCCTAACGGTGACTTTAGACCAGCGATCCTCAACCTTTTTGCGCTACGGACCGGTTTAATGTTAGACAATACTTTAAGGTGTCGCGGATAAATACAGCAAAATAAAATGATGCGACCAAGAAAAATCTGCAGTATTCTGTAAATATAATAATAAACACAAATTCACTGAGTAATTGTGTAACTTTATTAGCAGCGTCCTCCTGAAATGCACCAATAACATTGAGCGTAACATCCTCCTCTCTGCCCCTTAATGCTCTCTGGTCGCTATGGTAACCTGTAAATATTTCTTTCAAAATAACACAAAACTACAACACGGGAAAAACCCTGAAAACCATAAATTTCACGCCCGAGCCTCAACTCTCGCGGCCCGGTACCAAACGACTCGTGGCCCGGGGGTTGGGGACCGCTGCTTTAGAAAGCACAGCTTCTTTTTAATTCACAGTTTGACTGCTTGATCAAAACAAAAACCATTGTCGCCGTTAAACCGCTCAATGTTATCAACCATTAACTTCACCTCTGAACACCGCGGGAGAAACACAGTGCATTTATGCTTCTGCGTTAAATCTATGTCATAGTTATGTCACATGACCCCTTTGAGACCCTGTGCTGTAATCTATGTTCAGGTATCTGTGCACCTGCGCAGAAATGGAACTGTGCATCACTTCAACGCGGCCTGTTCAGCACTGCATTTCCATCTACTTCGTCTGCCACCAGGTTTTGCATTGACTGGAAGAGAAAAGATCAACTTGCGGAGAGAAATTCCACCTGCCTGTTGGTGCTTTGATGGTGAAACTGCAGAGCAACATAGACAAACTGTACACAAGTACACGCTGCCTACGGCCACTCTCACAGACTGCATCGTAGAATTCGAAATCAAGCTTTAGATGTAGGGTTAAGAGCCAATTACACTCTGCTGCAGACACGGACGTGGACAGCTGAAGACATCACGGCCAAGTAATCATTCCTGTTATACTTCTTGGACATGCGTCTAAAAAGGTTCATGTGTACTTGCTGCAGAGTGTGCATGGTCACAAACATCTGTTGGCATGCAAACATCCTTTCAGAACTCTCTCTCTTGTGCTCTCTGATGGATGACGACATTTAACGATAATGCAAAATAACTGCTTTTCATGCAGAGTGGACAGGTCTCAAGCTACCGATGAGTGCACTGATTGACATATGACAGGGTAGTACAGACAGAGTGCTCTAAAACCAATCAGTGACAGAGAGATCCATGATGAGTGAATCACCTACTTAGGGTTAGGTTGCATTTTAGCCTCATACTTAGCAAGCACAGCTCCAGAAAATAGATGTTAGCTTTCAAATAAAGTCTCTAACACTCGGTTATAAGATTTCCATTAGATTGTACCAGGCACCTCAAACGTCTACATAAAAGGGATGAAACCAAACCCAGTCGCTGTCCTCCAGGTGGATATTTCAGGTTAACAAACAAACATCATGTTTTTATTAAACTTTAACACACTGATAGATTACATGAAACTTTAAATACAAATGTAAGGAAAAGCAAGTAAAAAATGAGCAAATGTGGGGTGCATGGTGGAGGACAAAGGGCTGTAGAGCCAAAGCGCTTCATGCTTCTGTATGTTGCCCACAGGGCAGAGTGTATGGAACAGGGAGGAGACGAGTTATTACAGAGTCCACATACACTCAGAGGGTAGCTAACACCCTGTCATTAGCGGGTTAAGGCCTTGATGCATCACAGCGACCGTACAGGGTGGAAAGTCTGAAACCCAAATGTTCGAGCCAACACTCCACTGGCAAGTTTATCTCCATTTTTGCACATCAAAAAATAGAGATAAATACCTTTTACATCTTAAAGGTTCACTCCTGGGAATAGCAGTCAGAATGGTTTCAGGTTGTTTGGATTAGATAAAAAGTTTCCCTCGCCATCATAAATCCCTCGTGACACCTTCAGCTCTCAGTTGGTCCAAATCATCCTTCTTCAAAGATGACTTTCGGCTCAAATTCACTTTCACACAGCAACATCTGACTATCAAACATCTTCTGTCGTGTGACCTGTCAGCTAAGTGTTGATTCACTTAAAAGATTTCTGGCTTCTATTCAACGTTTAATGTTTTCAGCTGAAACCTGTGTGATGCCGACACAGGACAAATCAGAAGTCTAAAGTCTTAAAAAGGCTCAAATGCTCAAAGCAGAGATACTCAGCTGGTTAATAAAGAAACAACATTTATTTTCAAATCAACTCACTTATTAATTAGCCAGGACGGACCACACGCCATGTAAACGGTATATTTAACTGTCCAAATACTTCAGCCAACTCTTTGTGTAACATAGAAGACAGTTTGAGTCTCTTCAGTTTTATTAAGTGAGATATTAAATGGTCCCTGGACAAGTTCACGCCCTAGTGCAGTGGTTCCCAAACTTTTTTCGCCTGGCCCCCTCTGTTTTGCAAGAAAAATGTTCGCGCCCTTCGCGCATGCACACACACACACACACGCACTAACATCCTCCAACCACACACGCCCATATTTTGCTCCACTGCGGTTTATTTCACACCTCAAATATTTAGTAAACAATTAAGCAAATACAAGTAATCTGCAGGTAGTAAGAAAATAAACTACAAACTCTTTTACGCTGCGTCCGCACCTACACGGGTATTTTTGAAAACGCAGCTGTTTCGTCCACGTAAACGGCGTTTCGAATCACCGAAAACGGAGATTTTTTTAAAACTCCTTTTTTGCGTTTATGTGTGGACGAGGAATACAGAGTTCATCACGCAACGTCAAAGGTGTGTGTCTTTTTTTCACGTCACGCTGTGGCCACGTTATTGTTTACATGAGATGAATTGCAGAATGGCAGATAGAGACAAAATACTGTTAATCTGACTATCATCAGGTTTTACAGCTTACATATACACACGCCTTGAGGCGACTTTTGTTGTGATTTGGCGCTATATAAATAAAATTGAATTGAATTGAATACACACACAGTTACTGTCCCTCCATTTAGAAAGGCAGAGGCGTCACGGTGTGATTATTTTACGTGTAGTTGTTTTTTTCCTGTGTAATAATATTCAACATTGCATCAATACATTTTTCCAAAAATGCCTCTCTGTGCAAAATGGGTTTAAAAACATAAACAGCTGTGGGATCCTGTTTGTCCGTGATTTGGACAGGGGGAACAAATCGTGGCAGGATCAGCCTGATTTGTATCCCGCTGTAACTTTACTGTATAAAGAGCTAACATCTCCAAAATGTCAGGAGCAGTTAGTCATTACAAGAAGTGTTTGTGAACTAAAAGTCAAGAATGTGGGATCCTGTTTGTCCGTGATTTGGAGAGCCCAGCGCTGCTCCCGATGAAGGGAAAACCAATTCTGCAGGGAGACCTACCTCGGCACTTGTGCAGGTGAAGCCAAAGGGAAGATGCTTCACCATATTTTCTAGTCTTTGGCTTAGAATGAAGTTTGTTTGGAAACATATTCAGCGATGCTTCATCTCCTGCTTTGCGTTTGTGAGGAGCCCCGTTGCTAGCAGTGTCCAAGCGTTGTTTTTGTTTTTCCCTTTTCATGCCACGCCCCCCCTTGCAATGGCTCTGCGCCCCCCCTAGGGTCGGGCCCCACACTTTGGGAAGGTCTGCCCTAGTGTATGCCTGGTTGCTCACCTTAAAGCCTGCAGGCCTTGAAAGCTGAGCAGTACTACCTCTGAGGTCTCGGGTCTGTTTCCTGCACATTCACTTTGCTTGCGAGGAATGCATAAGCATACTTCAAGATTTATTTACCTTCTAAGATAACAAGTGATCGACTGTAGAGGCAGGGGGGTGGTTCAGCAATTAGCAATGTTGCCTCACAACAACAGAGTCCTGGGTTAAAACCCGGGCATGGCTCTTCTGGCGGGAGTTTGCATGTTTATCTGCCAATGAAACTTTAACTCCACAGTGATCAGCTGCAGCTGGTACCGAACTAACGCTGGCAGCTGCAGACTGAAATAGTGGAACTGGAGTTCATGCACAGGATGAGGAAGTCACGTGAGTCATCAAGTTCACACACTAGTATCTATTCATTTATTCGAAGAGGCGCGCCTGTCCTACTACTGCCACGAGTACTTTAAAATGAACTGAGAGACAACTTAAGTCTTTTAAATTCTTTGTTAGCTCAGGGGTTATCATTTACTCCTCACACTATGAGAGTCCGAGGTTTAAACCCAAACAGCAGGTGATCTGGTGCTTGGATAGTACATTTCCATTCAATCTGAGCACTCAAAGCATTTTTACTACCCATGTACACACATCCATGTGTTCTTTTGTTTTTGTCTTTCTGATGGAAGCATCAGGGCAACTTGGGGTTCAGCATCTTGCCCGAGGTTTCTTCAATATGCAAGCTGAAAGAGCCAGGAATCGAACCACTGATGGTCCAATTAGCAGACGAGCTTCTCCAGCTCCTGAGCCACAGTCGTCCAATTTACCCAATGGCCCCTTATCAAATCTTCTGATCTCTTTGCCATCAGGCATGAGATTTTTTTTTTTTATGTGAAGAGCTTTTAGAGCTCACTGGTTTTGCTTCCTGGGTGCATAAAGCTATGCAACTATAGTGTTTAAACAAAGTTTATGATGCTTTCTGTTTCCTCAGCTCTCTGTGAGGGTCCTCAAAAGTTTAAAAGCTCAAATGAGACAGTGTGGGAAGAAAAAGTGCCGATGGTACGACACACACCTTGGTCTGTCTGCATCTGACGCACCCCACATTGTCATTACGCATACTGTTGACTGAGTGAGCCATCAAAGAGTCATTTGGAGCTCTGCATCTGTGTGAGGTCTTGATAAGATTTCCTCAGAATGAGGGCTTCAAACTAAAAACCATAAAAACAAAACAAGACCATCTACTCAAAGCTACAAACACACAGATGCACACACAGAGCAGAGATTGTAACGTGATGTGCAAACAGGAAACCTGCTGCTGACACTTAATGAAGAACGAGATTAAAGCACTCACACAAAAATATAAAAACACACACACACACACACACACACACACACACACACAAACTGAGACCATCCCAATGTCACATCCCATTGAAACACACACACACACTTCCTGCTGTTTTTGACAAAAGAAGGAGGTCAGAGCAGGGCCTTTGTCCCTGCTCTGACCTCCTTCTCCTGAAAACACAAACACACACACACACACACACACACACACACACACACAGTAGCATGGGTCATTAACTTATATTTCATCACTTTCATCAGCGTGTGGCTGATTGGCTGTGATTGGTTGCTTGGTTGGTTGGTTGCTTGGTTGGTTGCTGTGGGCAACTCCAACCCCACTCCACCCCTCCTTTTCCAAAACCCAGGCCCGGCTCAGAACTCGTCTCCTGGCGGGTTTCCCTGCCTGGTTGCCATGGTTACCACTGCAGGCCATTACCGCCATGAATAAGAACATCATCTACCCCCGACCTGAAATAACCCCACTGCAGACACTGAGAGGGAGGGAGAGCTCTTCCTTCTGTTCGCTCTGGCTTGTTTTTCCTGTATTTTTTCCAAGTTCACACTATTTCTCATCTTTTATCCATTTGAGCAAATGAAGTATATTCAAACTCATCTTTAGTGTGGGGACGAATCTGTCACAGTTTGTGAACCTTGGTGCCTTGTGGGGACAAAAACATTCAATTTAATAATGAAATGTAAGTGTGAAGACTTAAGGTTGGGGTAAGTCTCCAGGAAACCAGCGTAAGTCAACGTAATGTCCTCTGAAGTGACAGAAACATGACTGCGTGTGTTGCAGCCTCAGGGCAGCCTCTGGCCAGATGTTGTATTTTGCACAAAGAGACCGAAACAAAGGAAGAAGTAAAAGACGGCAAAGAGATTTCTCTCCTTTTCTTTATTTTCCTGCTAAACATGCAGGAGGAAATGGTCAGGACTATCTTTTTTTAACAATCTAATTAAAAATGTCAGTCTTTCCTCTTACACTTGGCTTTTTTGGCTTCAACAGAAATTGGGAAAATGTGGCAGGAAAACACCCGATCCTGATATTGGACTAGCCTATACTACAGAGCTGTTTAAGAAGTCCAAGACATGTCTGACCTTTAGCAGCAAATTCAAGGTCATCTCTCAAGCCTGTAGAAAGAAAGTCCAAACCACAACCTTTAGGACTAGTCTCCTGCCTGCAGCGGGTCAATCTGGGGCCCATCAGCTTATGTGTTTACTTAGAGCTTGGATAAGATCGCCAATATTTTATGATGTAGCCAGTGGTGTCATTAATTAATGCAGACATATATTAACTCATTCACTGCCAGCCATTGGCAGTGAATGAGTTAAACCCATTGACTCATTCACTGCAATTGACGGCTATAGACGTCGATGGCAGTGAATGAGTTAAAAGTGTTTTCAAACGCTAACCCGAAAGCATCTGTTCCTGACATTTCTTTTCTCCTTTCAACAGGTAGCACATGTTCTTATCCAAATATCGTCAGACCTTAGAGGCCCAGTCCAAGTCAAGTTTCAGGGCTGAAGGTGCAACTTACAGTGTGGATGCAGGGCAGCTCTTTGTTCAGTAACCACGGTAACGAGAGCCGTCCCTCTCCACGGTAACAGGAGCGGATCCTTTCTCTCATGGCCAGGTTGATGTCATGGAGGGTGAACAGACAGAGGACCGTCTCTCTTGGTGGGTTGGAGCGGTTCTTCTGACCCTGAAAATCCACAAAAGAAATTAATTCATTTAGAAATAAATTAGATATTTGCAGGTTTAAGTCCTGGACTGGCCTCTGAGCAAGGCACCCTTCAACAAAAAAAAAAAACTCAGAAAGTTCAAGCTCAGATCGAAAACATCCAGTCAGAAGAGAGGGCATCAACAGTTACCTACCTGTGAGAAGACGACAAACAGGATGTCGTCGTTTTCAGAAAGGCCGAGCGCTTGTGCCAGCCGCCGCCCTGGTTTTTGCTTGTAGGCGGCCTGGACCAATCGGTACTCTATGCCATCTTTTGTGCAGCCCAGAGGAAACTCTACATATGAGTAGAACTCGGTGTCATCAGAGCACATCCTCACAATCTTAGATGTGAAGAAGTTCTCTCCTCCGGCATCCATCTGAGTCAGCTGTGTGTCCAGCTGCAGCGTCAGGAAGTACACGTACGTGCGACTGGAGAAGCCGTAGACGTAGTAGATGTCGAAGGCAGGGTAGAGTGACAGGGTGTCGGATGGGATCTTGATCTGCGAGGAGACGAACTCATCCTGGTAAACCAGAGAGAACATATCGACGCTCTCCTCATCAACCACCAGCTTCCTGCTGGACAGCGTGGGGAAATATTCCGACTTTCCATCGATGGCGGCTCCGATGAACAAGTGGCTCTTGGTCTTCTCCAGCATCTTTCTCTTTGGGTCATCCAACCAGTGGTCTTCAACAATCACACCTGCAGAAGAAGGACAAATAGGCAGGATGCGATTAACACTGTGCCTTCCAGAATGTTCAGGACAAAGTCCTAAATTTTGTAGTTTTACAAACACTTTGCATGAACTGTTTGCAGATATTTTTTTTTTACATAGGCCTCATTTTCACAGCTTTACAATCTACTGTGATGCTGTACAGAGGTCAGTTCTATCAGCGGATAGCCAAAATAAACACATCTTCCTTTAAAACTAATCAGATACTTTTAGCTTTTTCATAATAGTAATGTAACAGAAAAATATATTGACTTTTATTCTGAAGAACATTTACTGGAACTCCTTCGTTCTCCGGCAACAAAGCTATCAACAATGCAACGCACAAACAACCTCTGGATCAGATGCTAAAGAAAGGACAAGTGTTAGCAGGCAGTGTGAGACCCATTTCCACCAGAAAAGCTCCGGCGGGTCCGATTAGCTCTTTCTTTTCAAGCAGTGTCCCACAGTGGCTGTTCCAGTACTTTAATCAAAGGTCTAACTAATTTCACTCACACCTTTTTTCCCCACTGATACCCGAGCAGAGAAAATATTCCAGCATTTGTGAATGAACCAAAAATCTGCTTTACAAAGAAATATGTGGGCAAAGTCTAGCTGTCAGTCATCTGTTGTTATGTCCTGACAGTCTTCATTCAGGTTTTTGTTCATGCCAAAAACTGCACATTATAAAAACCTGCAAAATATTTTGACACTTGATTGACGTCTGCAAGTCGAAATGCTTCTCCAGCCTGCACAGAAGTCCAGAGGGAACATTGGAGCGTATTGTTTTTATTTTAGGCATTAAAATGATTACATTGGGACAATGCATCAGTACAAAATCTGCCGAATGTTTATAATTGAGTATTTACAACAAGACAACATGAAAATAAAACTGCTATTCTATAAAATATTGTTTACAAAGAGCATGCATTAGATTCCCTCTGTTGCATTAGCTGCTGATATCACTGTAATCCAATAAAACAAACCTTCAGGGAAAAAGCAGAGACACAGTTTCACAGTGAGAGTAACTGCTGTCAAAGCCATCAGCTACTAGCTAACTTAACTGTAAAAAAACCAAAACAAAAACGTGATTCCTTGAGAAAACCTTTCGAAACAGCAATTAGTTGCTCTAACCACTAGTGGAGAAATATTGTTAACGTGAAGCTAAATGTTGACCAGATCAGCTAGTAGTATTAAATGTAGGACCAAATTAGAAACGATTCTGCAGTTAGCTGAATTCATGCTAGCCTTGGTTAGCGGCTAGCTTTTGTGATTTATCTAAAAACTATTATAAGAGACTTGGGTAGAAGTTTCCATGTTTTTTGTTTTTTTCTTGTGCAAATTGATGGATCAGTGAAGCATCATTTATGGAGCTGTGAGTGTTAGCTAGTTGTAATCACAGACTGGCTAAAAGACGCAGCTTTAGGGTCTAAAAACTGTTCGATTTCAATTCAATTTTATTTACACAGCGCCAAATCACAACAGTCGCCTCAAGGCGCTTTATATTGTAAGGTAGACCCTACAATAACACATACAGAGAAAAACCCAACAATCATATGAGCCCCTATGAGCAAGCTCTTTGGCGACAGTGGGAAGGAAAAACTCCCTTTTTACAGGAAGAAACCTCGGGTAGAACCAGGCTCATGGAGGGGCGGGGCCATGTCGCAACAAGTTGGGGTGAGAGAAAACTGAAGAAAAAGCAGACCTGCCTTAAACCTGTGTTATTTGTAGTGGGAGTCTGTGGCCATCTGTAACCCTAGTGAACCCTTTCCAGATGACCTTATTGAACCAATCACTAGATTAGGTTGCATCACTAGATTAGGTTGCATCAATTAAAACGTGGACTTCTATTTATAAATTACAGGCTAATTCAGAAAAGATTATCATCCAAGGTTTGCTCACTAGACAACAGCTGATTAACCAGAAGTGGTTATCAAATGAGCAAATGGAGTTTTAAAGTCAGCTTCACCCCTCGGTGACAAAAACGCTCAGCTTACGTCTTCATAGCATGACTTCACTAATCAATGGGTGACATCATGGTGGCTACATCCTTCTTTTCCACTGTCCAGAAGCTAATTCCTTCCAAATGTCTTAAATTGTATTACCTGTCGAGGACTCTCTAACTCCACCCCCTCTTCAGCCTTGCTTACCTGCCATCCCATCAGCCTCTCGGGCTCCAGACAGGTAGTGCTCCTTGCGGTGATGCGGTTCCCCCAGTTTGAAGAGATCCTCCAGCCTGAGGAACTGACAGACGCCCTGCCAGATGGAGCCGCATGCCACCAGTCTGTTTCCAATATAATCCACTAGTAAGAGCTTATTCACGTTATCTGACATCTCCAGTCTGAGGACAGAGGCAGACAGGTAACGCAGACAGGTGAGACAGGTGTAGACATACAGATGTAATGATATATAGAAATAAATAAGTGAGACAAGAGGGGACAAACCGATGAGCGCAGGACCTGACGCTGGGTGGAGGGTAACAGCTAGCATTGTCCTCCACAGGTCCGGTCATGTGACTCCGCAGCTCCGTCAGATTAGCTGACAGCTTCAGCACTCGGTTCACTGCTCCGACATACACCTCACCTGTACTCTGGTGGACGGTCAGGTGGGTGAGGGAGGTGTCAAAGGCCCGGTACACCACTCTGCCCGATGGCACGGAGGGAGGCGGAGGAGCAGCAGGGGCAGAGAGGATAGGGGAGGAAAAGAGGACAAGGGAGAGGAGAGGGAGGAGGAGCAGAGGAGAGGAACAGGAGAAGACCATGGTGGACACGAAGAGGAAAGGATGAAGGGGCAGAGGAGGAGAGGGGGGAGGAGGAAAAGGAGAGAAGAGCTGGCGGCAGGTCTGGTGAAGAGTCGGCTTCAGTGGGGCATGGCTGCAGGGAGAGAAAGAGGAAAACGCATTCAGAACCAGCTTCAGAATATTCATGTTTTTAAACTTTCTTTAACGTTGTAGCAATTCACTGATGGACCTCTGAGCATTAATGGCTCCATTACAAACAGGTCCTCCTCACAGACAATTCAGCTGCTTTTAAAGGCACCAATGTGACTGAATGCATGAAAAACAATGTGTATATGGTCTGTGTAAAAGATAGATAGCAGGAACTTGGATACATGGCAGAGACGAGCACTCAGCATAATGAAACTAACGCAGAAGCGACTCAATCCTTTGAGGTAAACATGCAGGAGGTCCTTTTTCTCTTCCCCCTCAGCTGGGTACATGTTTCTTTCCCACTGTCACAAAGTGATAGTTTATAGACCTCATATGATTTTGGGGGCTTTCTCTCCAATATTGGAGAGTCTTTAAATTAAATATAAAGTACTTTGAGGCGACTGATTTGCCACTGAATTGAACAGCTGCAGTTCCTGTGGTGATCACTTAAGGCTGGCTCAAAAACGTAGAGTCCCGTATCAAAAAAAGCCAACTCTGCAGCAGAAATAAACACGTTTGTAAGGTCATTTTAATTTTTATTAACTTAACCATCTGGGCAATGGAGTTAGCTGAGCAGTGTCTTGATTAAAATAAAAGTTTATATAGTATTAAATTTTTTAATTTTGACCATGTAATCTTCTAAATTCCTTGAAAGGACGTCACATCCCTGATCTGCATCTCATCCCTGGTCTGATCAGCCTCAGGTGGATCACCTGCAGGAGGATAAATGCTAAAATATGAGAGTCACGCAATGACCGCAGGAACATCTATTCTTCACAAGGCCACCTCAAACGCCAAGCAAGGTGTTTCACCAACAATAAACAGAATTATCTTCAAAATTATCCCGGCCTTAGCCTGACAGGGAGCTTTAGAAACCAACAGGCAGTATTATTTACCAGAAACACACACACAGATAGCGAGTGCAGAGATTAGCAGAGTGTGGGAGTGTAATCGAAGCAGATAGAATTATTGATCTGTTTCTGTCTGTCTTCTCACTGAATCTCTCTCATAAGCCTCAGCAGCTCCAGTAACACTAAGCTGGATGGAAACTTCACTCTTATCCTTGCAGCCAGTTCAACTCCGACTGACTGACAGTTCTAATCAACACACACACACACACACACACACACACACACACACACACACACACACACACACACGCGTAAATGCCTCGACAGTTTAATCCTAATCTACAGCGATATTAACACCAAACGCAGGACAAGTTTGGGCTGCAAGTATTGTGTTGAAAAGCCTGCAGCATTTGCGCTCAGCGTGGGTGTCCCAGTGGGAATTGAACCCTCAACTGCAGCACTGCTTTATATCAGCCTCCTGGTTTTCAGCTCAGACGCATTAATCAATACGAGAATACGAGAAACGGCGTGTGGAAACAAAGAGCTGGATTTATTTTATCTGGCTTTCAGGGGTTTCTTCTTCTGCTTTCTCAGTTACATCTGGAGTGTCTTTTTATTCATCTGAATAAGGTTTAACAGTGGAAACGCTCACTGCAGTCTCAACGGGTCAGATTTGGTAATATCTCTTTTTTAAAAGTCGCTTTTAACTCGAGTCAGGATTAGTGAGCAGGCCTACAGAGAACACATCTGTTCTGTTCAAAAATGTCTTTGAAGTGATTTAAATAGGAGCTCTTCGGCTCATTTTCAGCTCTGTACTTTCACTCCGGTGACTGCAGCGGAGCAGCTTTGCATGACTCACAGTTCAAAGAAAAAAAACAACTGTATTTATCTTATTCTGGGCTTTTATGCAACACTCTTTTCCATCCTTTGTCTAAAGAAATCCATTTAACTATACAGGGTGGGCCATTTATATGGATACACCGTAACAAAATGGGAATGTTTGGTAATATTAAAGTCCGAAGACAATTGAAAGTCTGAAGGCAATTGTCTATGGTGTGACGATACGAGATGTGCAGCACCTGAAACTACGGATACTGGACGCCTGTGCTGGCATTTTTCCTGCGGTGTTGCTATCAGTGTGTGAAGAGTGGGAGAAGAGGGTGGCATTGACAATCCAACACAATGGGCAGCACATTGAACACATTTTATAAGTGGTCAGAAACTTGTAAATAACTCATGAAAGAATAAAGTTACGTTGAAACCAAGCACACCATTGTTTTTCTTGTGACATTATCAATACGTTTGATGTGTCACATGGCCCTCTTCCTATTGAAAAAACAAAAGTTGTATCCAAGATGGCCGACTTCTAAATGGCCACCATGGTCACCACCCGTCTTGAGGAGTTTGCCCCCTCACATATACTAATGTGCCACAAACAGGACTTTAATATCATCAAACATTCCCATTTTATTACGGTGTATCCATATAAATGGCCCACCGTGTACATTAAAACATTAGCTGTTGTGGAAGAGCGTTAAAGCTGCATTCTTCCTAATAGCCAGCAGGGGGCGCGCCTCTGGTTGCAGAAAGACTTGAGGTTCTATAGACGTTTACAGGGACGCAGCGTTGCTCTGCAACCTCAGTAAACATATTCTTGATATGTCACGGATTCAGTCACTAGTTTGAAATCTGAATATGCAATATTTTCGATTGTTGACATTATCAGGGTCAGAAAGAAGAACAGAGCAGGATATGCTTATTGGTCAAAACCTGACACGTCATTAGCCAATAAACAGACAGCTTCAAAATGTCACAACAGAACTTCTTGAACCAGGCAGTGACATCAGATGGCTACAGTCATTCTTTAAATACAGTCTATGATTTTTTTCTCTGAAGGCCTGCCTCTCTGAACGCTCTCTTTCTTCTGATTGGCCGAGTGCAGGAAGTCCCCAGAAGTGAGAAAACAGTTCAAATCGAGCACAGATTAATAAATATGGTTAAACAGTCTGTGTGTGTATTTAAACCATTTGACTCTTTCATTGTATTTTAAAAGTGACTAATGTGTGCTGCACTTTGCCCAATTTTGTACATCAATAAAATATGAACTAGTTTAACCAACTAATATTTCTGGTGCTGACAATGTTTACTCATCGTGGTCAACTGATCACTAATAATACATATTCTAATCCCAGAAATCCCACAGAAGAAGCGGAAACGAATTATTTTACAACTGGGTGGAAATCTGTCTTATTTCAGGTCAGAGAGGTGCTCTGCCTTCACATGAGTGAAATTTTGAAAAACACAGAAACAAAAACGAATTAAAAAACAAACAAACACACTATATACACTGTACAATGGAATATTTAAATAAAAAAACGTGTGAAATAAGACTGCCCTGTGGGACCAAATCTCTACAAAACAAATATTTTACACAGTGCGTCCTCGCTGTAATTAACGTATTTCAAATAAATAATAAATCGCTGTTTTCAGACAAAAATGGGGAAAATGTAGCTTTGAGCCTCTCAGGTGTAAAGAGCTTCTCGTTGTCATCCCTGCTAACGATGTGAGTATTTGTGACTAATTGTCGATTCGAGGAGTTTACAAGACTCCAGGATATGCATGAGGGCTCAACGGTCAATTGAGAGCGTAATGATCAGATTAACAGCAGGTGGTAAATGTAGATTTCTGACATGCAGCATGATGGTGGATCCACTGAGGCTTAAATTTCACTGCAAAATTTGGGAGAAATGAAACGAGTCCCGTGAACAGAAACAATGTGGAGTAAACCTGGAGCTCTTTCTGAGCAGCAAACAAATCACGAGCCGCCCTGTCCTGTTAATTTTACTGTCAACATGTGAATTAGTTTCAGCAAACGGGGGAGACATGTTGGACTGAGGAGGTCCAGGCGTCTCTCTGCAGCTTCATTAATAAATGAGAAGAAGAAGAAAGAGTCTTTTTTTTTAGTGTCATTTAAGAGAGGTCCTCCTGACTGAGCTAAAACAGATCCTCCACACAGCGACTGCACAGCGCCGTGAACGACGGCTTCTAATGAGACAGAAACTGAAGGGAGGGATAATAAAGTTTTCAGCCGGGCAGCGGAGACGTACAGGAAGCCGAGTCCAACAATTAACCCCGTGACACACACACAGAAACACAAAGAGGCAGTGAAAGATCAGCACATTAGTTAATTAGCCCGCTGAGCTGAGGGGGAGACCAGAGAGAGGAGAGGTCGACAGATGGACCAGTGTGTGTGTGCGCGTGTGTGTGTGCGCGTGTGTGTGTGCGCGTGTCTCAGAGTGTGTGACGGACAGCTGGGCAGACAGAGGACACAGATAGAGTTTCTCTAACTGGACTACGATTTCACTGGATCATCCATCACCCTGGAGAACCGGAGGCTGTGACTGAGGACGAGTGATGGGACGACCCCATCAGAGCGAGGACATTTCTGCACCTTAATGGCTTGTTTGACATTTTAGACTTGGGTTTTAAAATCACATTCAGGGTAGAGCTGGCTAAATATGAAGTCCTTTTATCTGGTTGGCCTGAAATCTCACAGAAAAGCCTTCAGCTGATCCAAAACACCACCGTGACAACAGTAACAGGCACATAGGAGATTATATATTTCCCATATTAGCCAGGCAAGAGTTCAGAATTCATCTAAATACATACAAAGTCTTAATGATCAGGACCGGTCACATGTTAAAGATCTCATAGTGCCATGTGATGCTGACAAAGCTCTCAGGATGCTGAGCTGTGATTTCTACAGTTTCTAAAAGTAGAACAGGAGGCAGAACCTTCAGCCTGAAATGATGCTATAAAAATAAAATGGAACTGAACACAAACGAATATGTCACGTTATCAGTCAAGCTGAGAATAAAGTTATAGGTCTTTTAATAACAAAAGGGAAGTGGTGTGAACAAACTTGTTCCCCTTCAGCTGTGGTTGGCCTGTAAAAAAGAGCTGCATTCACTGCTTTTTGTGTTTCTTCTTTAAAAATGCCAAACAAATTTAACTTTGCTTCACAACCAAAAAGCATTTCTGGGTGGCGTCCAACCTGAAACCGGAGAGGTGAACGAACTTTCCGAAGCAAAATGGAGAAGGCGGAGAGTCTGCTGTGCCTTCGCCTGAATTGGCTCAACATAAATAAAACTGAATAAAATGGAATAAATCGATGCATCACTTTTCCTTTACGGTGATGCACTTTCACCCTCCCTAAAAGCACAAATACACTCACTGTTTGGCTTAGCTTGAGATAAGATCACAGAAAGAGCGCCTTAGGCCAGCGGGGTCCAGGAGACGTAAAACTGGCCCATGGTGTCACAAAACCCAGGTGTTGGTTGTTTGTTGGCTAAGGCGTCGGTTGCTCTCCCTGCAGCTTCCCTGCAGGTCTCCCTAAATGCAGGAGTCTTAAATAAAGTTAAATTATTCTTCAATAAATCAATGAATATTTGTGTCGAATCGCTGAGATTTTAGCATTTACCAAATTTCTGATGACGATTTCTGCGATCGAGCGGCCTGGTTTAGGTCCGGTGCGTTGGCGGCGAAACACCAGCTGTAACAGTCAGTTTGTTTCAGCAACGATCAATATCAAACGTTTCAGATGTTCTGCTGCCGCTCGGCTCGTCGTCAGGTTGGAGCTGCAGGTCGTCAACATTCATCAGGCTTCATTAATGTTCTGTTGTCAGATCTGAACCGACTACGTGACCTTTGGTTACTCGCAAATTATGAAAGCTAAACTTAATTATCAAAGGGGGGGGGGGGGGGCTTCAGAGGATTCATATTTGATAAGTGGATTTGATATTCAGAAGCAGCTCCATTAGGAAACATTTGTATGCAATTACCCACAAAAGGTTAGATTGCTGAGAGAGCAGGAAAGAGACAGAAACCACGAGTTATTGATGATCAAATAAAGTAATCAATCCAAAGCACTATGCTTCAGACAGATCTAGCACAGTCTCCTGAAATTGCCTTTGCGTAGTTTTGCAACACTGTGGCACAGAGAAGTAAGAAACCCCAAACACCACCACACACATCAGAGCGTAACAGCTGTGTATTTTGCCACATTAACACTCATGCTTCGTGGATGGATTTCAATACAGATGCTGCAACTACTTCAGTGTCTCTCTACTCAGTTAATGACTTTAAATGGCCGCTAAAACAGCTTTTAATGTGGTTAAAGCACAAATGTAAATCAATTAGTTTAAATTCATCAAACAGCAAATATCTTATTCGCCAAGTGACTAATGACATGTAGCCAATGAGCATGCAGCATCTCTGAGCTCTGCCCCAAGGCAATGACCCGAGTTTTCAAAACAAAAGATGGCAAATGGATGATCAAATTATTTTTCCATTTTATGAACTTAATGTTAGGTTAGCAGCAAGTAACCTTTCAAAATAAAAGCACAGGGACTATCTAGTCCTTGTGGAGGCGAGTCTTGCCACTTGGCGACCCTCTTAGAGCATTACTGGGGAAATCATACAAGGAGAAGATGTGGCACTCAAAAATCCTGAATCTATGGGAGAATTCTCACATGTTAAATATGGATAAAGACTCAACAAGACAGCAAAGCAAGGGGAACATTTTAGCCTGTCGTGCACATGCACAGTAGAGGTTCACAACCTTTCAGGCCCTCTCTGAAAATCATTTAGACTTCAGGGTGAGCTTCTTCTGAATTCTTTTTTTGACTTTGCCCCAAAATAAGATTTTAAAAAGTCCCCCCCCCCCCCCGGACGTTGTGTTTCTACATCTCTCAATCTGGTTCACCGATACCGCGCATTGATCTCAGCCTTTCAGGCATCATTCCTGAAATGCATTTCCATACTCCTATTATGAAATTATGCGACCATCTACAGCATCCAAACTGCCGTGTTCGAGTGCTGAATTTAAACGTGTAAACATTGCACTCGGCCCCGCCTCCACCGAATGGGGATAAAACGCTGCCGAGTGCCAGTGCCAGCTGTATCTCAGCGCAGTCGCCCTATCAGGCCTGAAAGTGTCTCAATCTCCCATCTGTTGGCCCGAGTCGCCTCTAAACCATCCAGCTCTCAGCTCTTATCTCTGACCATCTCTGACCACCCTGCATCTCTTGCCACCCAAACGGCCCCTGAAGCCTTTCACACCAGGAAACTGCAGCACAATGCTGCTTTGTTGTGTGTTTATCGGAGCCCACAATTCACACACAGAGCCTCAGTCACAGAGATGAGGGGGTCACACAGGGGGGACGCAGATGGAGGTGATGGATGTGGGCGACAGAAGGGGTGTGTTGGTTTTATAGCTTCTGGTTGGGCCGTGATGAAGCATTTGGGTGGAGTTTGCACTGGATGTCATATAAACTATAAAGATGTCGTTTCAAACTATTAAGTGTTGGTGCAGATAAAGATCACCGGGCTGATTGGGCCTGAGGTTTCACATCCGGGCCGGTTTCTAAGAAGATAAAATCATGCGAGAAGTTTGTGTTCATTAAATCTGTTGGATTTAAATATAGAACAAACGGAGCTACAGTAAAGAAATTAAATAAAAAGACATATTTGGAATAAAAAATGGACGAGATATTTATTGATTTGATTATTTACATGACAAATAAATAACAGAAGCATCCAGTGGATGGATGAAGTCCTTATCATGTTGCCCTAACATTTACATTTTATGGTAACATCTTTTAACCTCATTGATTTTATTTTAGACCTTCCCATATAAATCATTTTGCACCTTTAATTTTAAGAGATCCCAGATACATGCTATTGATTATTTAGTATTTCTATCATATTTTTATTGCACATTTTCACAATTTGAAAAAATATGATTTTTAAATTTTCTGATATTTTAATATTGTTACAGATTATCAGGTTTTTTTTAATCCTTTTTTAAATAAAACACAAGTTAAACATTACAATAATTATTCCTTGTGATGCTTTCGTGTAGTTTAGGGTTTTTCCCTGTCTCTTTGGGCATTAATGGGCATAATAAAATATTTATAAATGTATCCTAATATAATGACAAACTTATGATAACAGTAGAATAAACTGGTGTCCAGAAGAACAATGTCATGGTGGGACCCCACATGCTGCTTAATCTAGTTTACACAGGAGTCGGCGGCAGAGATCATCGCATCCATTTTCTCTTTTCCCCCCCCCCGTTATCCGATTAGGGTAGCATGGGCTTTGGAGCCAATCCCATCTAACATTAGGCCAGAGTCAGGGCGCACCCTGGACTCGGCCCATCACAGAGTAACACAGCCAGCCTTTCACACTTACATCCACACCTCCAGCCAGTTTTACAATAACTAATTAACCAAAACATTCACATGTTTGGACTGTTGGAAACCCGACATGCAGAGAAGCAGAAGTCAGAGATCCAGACAGAGCGGGTGAAATGTTCCTAAACAGATAACATATTGGACTTGTTGTTTTAATATCTATCATGTAAAGAAATAAAGTGGGAGATGAAATCTGTTGATAAGTGCGAGTTAAAATAAATCTCCAGTTAAACAGACGAGAAAGTGAATGGGAGGTCACGTGAAAGTCTGTGTCGTGCTGATGGCTGCTTGTGTGAAGGTCACATCTGTCTAACAGGGAGCCCAATGTTTCTGAATCAGCGAATTCAACTCGACTGAAGCTGTCAGATATGGAGCTGCTATATTAATAACAAGAAGACAAAAACAGATCATATCATACAACTTATTGAGATTAAGCTGAACGTCGGCGTCTATTGTCTAATGAGGACTAAAACTTTCCTAAACACAGGCTGTGAGAAAACATTGAAAACTCTAAAAATCTAAACGGGGTGTTACATAAGAGCTGACTATGAAAAAGGCTTTTACTCCAGTCTGCCCTACTTTCTTACCTGTCTGGACCCTAATAAGAACCAAAATCTCCAAAACTTTTTTCATACTGTATTAATTAAGACTTAAAATCAATGACTGAACCCATAAACACATCAGGAGAGCGTTGACTGAGGTCACAGATCAAGTAAACAGCAGGGCCGTTTTCCCATAGACCTCTATACAATCTGACCTTATTGCAGCCAGATGAATCGCCCCCTGCTGGCCGTTAGAAGGAATGCATGCTTAAGGCACTTTTACATTGTCTCCTCTTTTCAGACCTGGAATCTCTTATGTACAGTGTATGGATAAAACTGGTCGGGTCAGAGGATGAACTGAGGGGATGCAGAGAGGGCCACACTAACATAGACAAGCTTTTTATGTTTTTAACACTATGAGTCATGCAAAGATGATCCCCGGAGTAATAACAGAGAGCTGAAAATGAGCCCAAGAGGACTCCTGTCCATTTGAGGGTGGTTTACAGTCTAAACATTGCTTCATGAAAACCAAATATTCCTTATAAATCTGCAGGAGATAAACAGAAGCCGCAGTGATGCTGGGAGGATACCGTATCATCGAGGCTGAGATCACAGTAGGCAGGTGGAAGCAACGGCAACATCGGAGACGATTTAAAGGTGATGCCAAAAAATAACTGCACCCCACCCCAACGCACCACGACATTCAACTGTTGAAGCTGGTAAAAGCGGCTGCTTTCAGTTTGCTTCTCGTACACAGATTTATGCAATGAGTGTTTTTATTGAAGTCGATTCAAATGTGTTTTACAACCTATAAGCTGCTGCTAAGTATGATTTTCCCTGTAAACAGACAGTTAATCTTTTATGTTGGTATAACAACAGCTGATCTAATTTAGTCTGATTGTTGTGTCACTTCCTGTAATTACATAAACACAGTGAGCCGCAAACCACCGAGTACGCTAATACGTCCGCTTTAATTTCACTGCATCTTCCTCTCAGCCGGCCCCTATAATTACAAACCACTGTAAACCGTCTGACTGTGCTAATAACAGCTAACACGCTAACACGCCGTCCTGAGAGTCCCACGGCGTGATCGCTTCACTGTCCGTCTGGAAATCAGAGCTTCTTCCTGCTGCTGGCTGGAGGTAAATAAGAAAGAGCCTCTGTGGGGAGGGAGAGGAAGGCTCTGCTTCACCAGACCGAGCTGCTAATTACACACTGGAGCTCCCGCCACAATAGACACTGTTCGTTAAACATACGAGAGAGAAGCGGGGGAATTTACCGGGAAAGAGGAGACGGCAGAAGGGGCTTTTGAATCTCTTTTGTAGCACTAGTTTTGGCTTATTTCTATCTGATCTTATATTTAATGCTAAAGAGTTTCACCTGAAGCATCACAGGTCCATGAATATCTTTGTCTTAAAGTCTAAAATACAACTAATTAACAAATCCATGAATCTCTTAATTTTCTTCAGTTGATATTGTTGGTTTATTTGGGTCTCCTCCTGGCTAGATACCAGCATGTCCAGGGCTCACACAGTGTATGAAAACTTGACTATGAGCAGCAGTGGAGTTTACAATGATAAGGGAAAAAAAACCTACACAGAAAAATCCAAGATTTAAAAGGAAATTAAAAACTAAAAACATAAATCAGTGCACACATCATGCAACGCTCTGCAGCTCTGGGTGCTGAAGCCTGAGGCCTGACCCTCCAGAGGAAGCTCATTCCAGCAGCTCATATCCTCGATCTACTTCGGGTGGTCACTGCGTACAGCTCGTGAGGAACGTCGACCAGTCAGTAAATTAAAACTGTTGTTTATTACCCGTAAACGAGCCTGCTGTAGGTCAGAAGGTCAAACAGGTCATTCGCCAACCTGAATTTTGGTGGTTTGAACTCCAAAGTGTCCTTCACAACGATACTGGATCATAAAATGGTTCCAGTGTATTCTTAACATGACAGTTAAAACTTAAGACTAATAAAACAAAATTAAAATTGTTTAATCAATAATGGTAAATTATGTTGATGTATATCATAATCGTTTGACAGAAGGTAAAATCTCTCTATTCGGTTTACCGCTGCAATCATTTAGCCGGCGTTAGCCAATCAGCTGCCAGCATTTTCATGATAAATGAGTTTTTTTAATAGCAGAAAATACTCAATATCAGAAAATGACACTACAAGGAACGTCTCTGTCTTGAAACAAAACACAGACAGCACAAGGTGTTTTTTTGTTCAATGAGTCCAGGACCTCCCGAAATCATCACTTTTCTGTCATGTAAACAAATAAAAGCCTGAAATGCTGACATTTAAAAGAAAGAAGCAGAATGTTTTGGGCATTTTTGCACATTCTGGGAAACATTTTGTTTATGTAGATGTCCAAAAAGCAAGTTTCCATTATGTGGAGCAAAGAAAAGTAAAAAAAATCCTTTACATTTAAATGTATCTGATCAGTAATTGTTCTCAGCAGTCCTGGGTGCAGCCCCACCAACAGGTCGCTGTAAAATCTCCCAATCAGGACAAGGAGCAATTTTAAGGAGGGACACCTTAAATAGACGGCAGTTAAAACTGCTTGTTCGAGACAGGATGAACTAGAGGTCACAGATACGTGAGGGTTATTTTAATCTGTGAATCATGTAACGCTGCTCTAATGGAATAGAAATATGAAGCAAGAAATGAGAGAAGATCCACTTTAAGCACTGGAAAAATACAAATCAAGGAAAACCTCTTCAGCTGGCATGTGGTTGGTCTGTGGGACCGTTCATTGATGTTTATCTCTGCAGATCAGATCCTTTTAGCCTCTGAGAGATGTTTGTTTAAGTTTGCTGTAACCGCTCAGGGTCAGACGTGTTTAGATGTTCGGCCTCTCTGGTTTCCATCAGCTGATCCATTAAATAAATAACATAAAAAAAGAAACCAACCACCAACATCACACAGCACATGGAACTCTAATGAAATAACAGTGTTAGACACTGATGTGTGTGTGCGGCCTCAGACTTTGTGGTAATGACACTATAGACTATAATACACACACACACACGCACGCACACACAGCTAATGGAGTTGGTGGCTAAAGCAGAGCTACTCCAGATAATTACTCTTCAAAAACATTACTATATCCTCACACACACACACACACACACACACACACACACACACACACACACACACACACACACACACACACACACACTAATTATATACACACCTGCATTTTGGAATATATTCAATCTTTTGGAATAAAATCAAGATATAACTCAATGTGTGCTGCAGAAAGCACACTGCTATTAAAATTAGCATAGGACGTTTTTGGGACTAATTTAAATGTCAAATAAGCCAGAAAAAAAAACAGGCCAATCAGCTAGCCTTAAACTAATAAAACATACAAAACAGAAAACTGTAATAGAAAAGGTCTAATATTGTCCTGAATAATACAGCATGTGTGTTTAAAAATTCATTCCTCAATACCCAAAACGTATTTTAAAACGTCATCACCATACAGGCACAATAAACACACTGGGTTTGTGGACGGCTCTTATGAGTGCTGCTCTGGCACGGTGGTTATAAGCCAGATTATTCTGGTTCAACCACATGAAGCTGTACTTTTATTTTCTTCCAAACTGCTGTTGGAGGATTACACCTGTGGCACGTTCAAGCTCGGTGGTTTACTGTACCTGTGCAGGTAACATGCAACATTTAACTCTTGCACATAATACTTTATAGAGCCTATATAACTGGTATATTTCCTGCGCTAACTAGCGCTAGTTGGATAATCACACACAGATAAATTATAGAACAAAGCTAACCTATAGATAACTAGGTTAGCTAGTTATCTGTAGGTTAGCTCCAAAGCGCCAGATGCTAACAACACTGGCAAAGACTATAAACTATAAAGCTAAAGTCACCAACCTGTCAAGTGTAAGCTAGCTGCTTAGATACCCATCTCCTAGTCATTGTCTTCAAATGTTACATTTTTATAACCTGATCTTTACTATGTGTTTAACGTTTGAGGGAGCAGCTAAATCGGTTCGTGATGGAGATTTAAAGAAATAAACTTTGATTAAAGTCGCTAGTTTAGCCTCATGCAGGCTTAGAGATTGATCAGTGACCCTCTAGCAACCACCGGTTGCTAAGGAAAATGTCCATTCCTCAACAAAAGTAAAGTAAGAATGTAAAAGTTTATTTGTGTAGCACATTTCACAGACAGACATCACAAAGTGCTTCACAAGAGAGGTAACAAAAATACAATCCAATCATAAATGCATCATAAAAGCCCTGGGCTTTAAAACGTGCTAGTGTCAGTGGTGAGGCACAACTTTGTAAGTTCTTAGTTTCCAGTTTGTCAGGCATGTTTTTCAAGTGTTTGCAGAGAAGTTTGCGTCTCCCTTGCATATTACAGGAGATCATGGCAATCTACAATTCATTTTAGACAGCAAGCTCCAAGCTACAGCGCGCCAACCGCTGGGGGAAAACACATTTTCTCTTGAGTATCTGGCAGTTCAATGTAGTCTCCAGCCGGCCTCTATGCTTGTGCGACTGCAGCCGTAACATTTTTTATTTTTTCCAGAGATTTGATTGTTAAGCTGCCTAAAAATATACAAACTCAGAGCATCAAATTATAATTTAATGTGTTGCTGATTTCAGTGTATTTATTGGTAGCACTTGGCCTGAAGCACTTGAATCCCCAAAGCTATGACTTCAACCTACAACCCTGATAAATGGATCAGAAAATCATCATTTTGTAAGTAATGAACCATAAAAAAAATAGTTTTTCAGTTTGTTTCAGCCTGAAAACATAAAAGGTGTTTTTAATTGAACTTAAGGCTACTGCTTCTTCCTGCCCTCTGCCTTTCTCCCGTTGTCTCTCTCTCCCGTTGTCACCTCTTATTCCTTTTGTTTTATGGGTCTGGCATGAAATCTGTTGTCTAAGCAGAAAATAAGCATCCATTCTTATATAAAAGCCAGTATGCACCATGAAATAACAGCCAGGGGGCAACAAGCAAAGGCTGGCCATTAAAAAAAGACAGGTAGAAAAAAATAGCTCGCAGCAGCTTACACAGTAAATTTATTATAATGTCCCATCTTCCCAGCACTAATCCCATCACAGCTGAGTCCTGAGTAGGAATTCTTACGGATATCGCCTTTAAATGTGCAGTAGCTTCAGTGTAACTTAGATCCCTTCTAAGAAATGATTGCATAGTTTCACATTTTCTTTATCAGTAGCTGCAACACATCGTTAAACTCCCACTGCAGTGTATAGCTTGTTCTACAGTAAATGGTACTCAAACTAATATGTTAAATAATAAAGTCATGATTGGTATTGTTGCACTTTTATGGCTTGCTGTGAGGCTACAATTAATTTATTTTTATAATCGATTAATTTGCAGTGATTATGTTAATAGCTTTCATGCTTGAACAGCAGCGATGCCAAACAAAAGGTGGAAATACTTTATTTTCTATCAGCCTGAAGCAGAAAATCTTTTGCGACTTCTCGCTGCCATTTCAAACAAAACCAGGACTGCGAATGTAAACGGGCCAACGGGGAACTCGTTCATTCATCACACAGCCCTGGTGACCTTTAACCTCGCTATATATTAAGGCCGCACTGACAGAAAATCCAAACAAAGTGTACTCCCATGACTGACAGCCAAGTCACGCTGCATTTAACCGCACTGAAAGCTATATTTATCCTCCACTAAGGTCATAAAGAGCTCACAAACTAAACACTGATTGGATACATTAACTCAGACGGCGCTGGACTTCATCCATTAGAAATAAAGACGAGCTGAGGGAAACGGGAGGGGATGACAGTGGCGTGATGGATGGTAACCAGATTAATTCTGTGGTTTTACACACAGAGTTTAAAGTGGACCAATTACACTCATATTAAAACAGTAACACACGTAAGTCCTCTGTGATATTTAGGGATTATGTCAAGGAGGAAAGGTAAAACCTCACTTACCAGACAAATCCTGAAGATAAAAGTGATGCGGAAGAGCCGGCTTCACTGAATCAACATTAGACAGCACTCAGTCCACGGAAGTAGGAAAAGAACAACTGATCATTTTAAGGTAACTTCAAGCAGACAAAAAGTCAGAGAGGCAGTGGATGGATTCCCCACCGACCCGAGACACGAAACAGATGAAACAGAAAGCAGTGTCACAAAGATGAGAGAAGCGGACGTTGATGCTAGGATCTTCACAGGAGGGGAAAAAAGTCCCCAAAGCCCAGCTACAACGGGAAAAGGCCAAAAGCATCCTGCTCCAGAATCAAACAGACGATCATCCGCAGCCGTGCACCAGAAACGGAGAACGGGGGTTAAACAGAGTAAAAAGCTAAATGTAAATATGTTAAATGCAAAAATAAACAGTATGAAATGTGTCTGTTCAATAGTAATAAAGTTACCATTGCATGAACACACATACCTGCAACTTCACCCAATCTTTTCCTCAACATACTTGAATCTTTAAAACAGTCGTTTTATAAAATGTAACAGTATGAGTCCACTTTATCATTGGGTGACAGGCCACTTCATTAGGCACACTTAACACAAATACCTGATCAGCCATCAAAGTTTTGGAGACAAAAGGCCAGAGGTCATGGGGGAATAGGCAGACCGCTTCGATATGATAGGAACATAACAAGAGCTCAAAGTTACAACCAAAGTGGGCAGAAGATCATCTTTACATGGCAGGTCTGGATTTCTGAATGAGTTTTGTCTTTATTTTTACATATTTGGTGATTTGCCTCCTTGAAAATTCAACTACATGCACTTACTCCCTTTTTGCTGTGCTGAACACTGATATTACGGATGCCGAGGATCCCTGGAAATGTATGGTCGATGTTTAATACTATAGAACAGGGGTAGGCAACTCCACACCTCGAGGGCCAGTGTCCTGGAGGGTTTAGATGTGTCCTTGATCCAACACAGCTGATTCAAATGGCTAAATGACCTCCTCCTGAAGTTCTCCAGAGGCCTGGTAATGAACTAATCATTTGATTCAGGTGTGTTGGCCCAGGGCGAGATCTAAAACCTGCAGGACACAAGCCCTCGAGGCCTGGAGTTGCTTACCCCTGCTATAGAACAAAGAATCAGCTGCGTGTTAAAAGGAGGCTTTAAAAAAAACCCACAAAGTGAGCCTTTGTGATTTCAGAATATTTCCCCCTGTTAACCACTGCTGTTTACATCACAGCCTCCAAACAAAAGCATATCAGAAATGTGTTAAAGAACCGGCAGTAATTTAAAAAGTTTGAGAAACAGTGTGAACAATCGATAGTGTGAATACTGTGACAATAATGAGCTGCAACATGGGAACAGTGGCATGGTACAGGACACCCCACCCCCCACCCGGCTATAAACAAGGTGACTCCAACACCTGAAGACCTTTTCTGTCCTAAACTCCGGGATCATTAGCATCTGATGAACCCCATTTACCTGATGCTGCGAATGCTAAAGCAGCTACTTTCAAACCTGTGAAGTCTGTCCAGAGCAGGGGGGAACACTGAAGTCTGCTGCTGTTTCAGTCATTAACAGCTCAACGACAACGTCTGACTTGTACTCCAAGGTCAGAACGATGGAAAACAAGAACAGACAAAGATTTACCAACTCTGATGTTGGTTCATTAGAGAAAAACAAGCCTTCCTATATTTAATAATCACAAAGAACCAGAGAGAGTTTATTATTTTTTTAGCACCTTATGTTCCAAAAACCGAAAAATGTGACTGCAGTTAATTATTACTGATTTCACTGTAATAACAGCTAGGATAGGCTCCAGCCTCCCGTGACCCTGAGCTGGATGAGCAGGCGATGGATGGATTCTATCTTTTTAAATCTACGAACCAAAGCTTTCAGATTTCAATAGCAGGACATGTGCAGAGGATGGATAGTTGCTATATTGGGCAAAGGATGAGAAACTTGGAGCTCCGAGGCAGGAGGGAACGAGGAAGACCTCAGAGATGGTTCATGGATGCAGTGAAGATCTCCCTTTTAACAGGAAGAGTCCTCCAGCAGAACCAAGTTCAGGGACGGGCAGCCATGTGCTGCGAACAGCCGAAGGTGGGGTGGGGGTGGGTGGGTGAGTGGAAGGAAGAGGAGAGCACAGAGACACAAGGACAAAACACAAACTACAGACAGAAGTTCATGACATGCAGCAGTGAAAGGAGGGGGGAGAAGTGCTCAGAGGATGATGGGAAATTCCCAGCAGCCTGAACCTATAGCAGCAATTAAGGGAAGGTTCGGGGTCACCTGATACAGCCCTGCATACAGGAACCGTTTGACACAGCTTGAGATTAAAAAACAAAATCCACAATTATGTCCCACAATAAGCGGCTAATGAGCGTAATAATTAGCCAACAAAGACGTCCTGCTGTAATCTTTGTTGCTGCAAATGTTCGTGCCATCCGCTCTCACAGTCCGGATCAGATACGAGCTGAAACATGCACGGATGGATTTGACAAAAATACCGTTTTTAACCAAGAAGGAGAAATCTACTTTTCCCAATTACTATTTTTTAATGTAACTGGAAAAAAATGTTGAAAAATATTGTTCGAATTACAGAATCCAGTGAAGGTTTTCTAGCCACGGTTGATTATTATAGTTGTTTTTTCCCCTTTAAAAGCAGGATGCACTTGGTTCTGTCTGCTGAAGCCAGGAGAGCGACAGGTAATCTGGGAAAATTGTGGGCTTCAAGGAAGGTCACCTTAAAGAGGAGATTTAAAAAGAAAAAAAAGAAGAGCTAAAACTGAAAACATAAAGACTCGTTTCAAAGGATGAACTGCAGGGCTGCACCAAGCCGACGCTGAACGGAGAATGATGTAAATCTACTCCAGTGGAGTCCGAGAATAAAAAACACGGAGCTGGAAATGAGCAGAATAAATGTACTTTAAGTCCAGTGTTAAATAAAGAAGAAAGAAACTAATGCAAGTACACACAAACGAGCAGTCTGAGGCTTGAGCTTTGAGCTCACAGGCTTTACATGCTCACCTCTTTATTTAAACACTGCCAGCTCTTAAGACGAGCATTCGCTGCTGTAACAGCATCATTTCAAACCAAAATACACAAACACAAGAGCGAGGAAGAAAAGGAAAGTGAAAATGGAGAAAGCGCTGGATCTGTTTCTCTGCAGCTTCTGCATGCTTCTTCTGTCCGTTTTCTGATTTCAAAACATCCTCATTTAAAGGTGCTGTAACTTAGCAACTAATGCATTTTCAAAAGTGGGCAGTTTATGCGTTTAAGTGTCTCGTTTTGCAGCGAGAGGAGGAAGAAGAATGCTTTTACGCGTTCCAGCCCTTCTCTGCAGAGCGCACGGGGAGCGAGGTTTAAAATAGGACTGCAACTTAAACCCGACTGCCAGCTGCTCCAACGGCGAGCTCGGTAACCAGGTGCAGATTAGAAAATCAGCCCAACAGATAAATATGAGTACAGTTGTGATGTTATCGCAGCTTTCTTGCTGATAAAACCTGTTCTTCATGTCTCATATACCCAAGAATAACCCTTTCACTCGTGCACAGAGGAGCCATCGTGTCTGCCGCTTTCACGAGTGTAACACACCTAAACACGAACCTTTGTTCACATCCGACTTTACAGGAATTACAATTTGTCACAAGAAGATCTGCGGATCACAACACGCGGCGAATCTGAACATCAGAGGCCCACTCAGCCCTCCGCAGCTTATCTCGACGTGTTGCGAACACCGGACCTAAATATTTGTCAGGATAACATCAGTGTTGGAGCTCAGGGACACTTTAGCTCACTTTTAATGGCTTAAAAGAACTAAAACAGAGACGACAAGCGCCAAGGAGTTCGTGTTCAAGTCTAAACAGACGATAAGAGAAGAAACTGATGAAATAAAAGCCTTTACTTTACAGTCCTATGAAGCATTTGTATCTGGGTTTATACGTTTCCGAGAAATCGATCTGAAAAGTCCTGGAAAAACATCACAGGAGTGGAAACTCTGTGATTTGTGCTCAATCAGGAGGCAAAACAGTGTTATGCTCCTTTAATGGCCTGAAAGAGCTGTAATGTTGACTGTTGGACACCACCCTGAATGCACACACACACACACACACACACACACACACACACACACAGTGTCCCTGTTGGTTCATAAAACATTTCTAAGACTCGGCAGCTGCAGAGCGATGCCCCCCCCTCCACACACGGGATGTGAAATCACTCGTGCGCACACACACTTGTATTTAACCTTGGACTCCAATGATTCAAAGATTCACAGGAATGCACAGAAACATGCAGGATGTTGCAGCAGTTCAGTGAAAGTTCGAACACAATGCAGGAATTTGACTCTCACTTCTAATTCACACCATCCTTCACAGACAGGTGTAGCGATGACAACAACTGCAGAACCGTTAATTTGATAAGCAGCAACACGTCTGACGGAGGGAAGAATCTAAATGTGAACATTTTTAGTTGATTTTGAACCACCACGTGCAAAACATCTGACTGGGAGCAGCTTCGTTTTTCAGAAATGTAACGATCCAAACGCACTGCTGGTGCAGTAAAAAGCACGGTGTGGACTGGCCTCCCCAGAGCCCTGACCTCAAAACTATCGAAGCAGCGCGGGATCCTTCGAGAAACCTGAAGAACTGAACACTGAAACAGTTACAAGAAAGACTGGCTTTAGAGAGTTCAGGGTGACAACAAGAGGAACGGCAGCTGTCTTCTTCTGGGTTTTGTTTTTGTTCCTTTAAAATTTTTGTACATTTTTTTAACCTGAATCAGCTTCCAAGAGTTCAAAGAGCCTCTTTCACAACTGTGTGAAACTTATCAAAACTGGAAATGAACACATGAGATGTTGAAATCATAATGTGGAACATTTTTACACGAGAACTGCTCAAAACACTTTTAATTTCTCACTTTCACTTCTGCTTGTTTTGAGTGTTTCACTCTGTTTTAAATGCATCAGTGTGAGATGGTTTGGAGAGTAGAAGCAGTCGGACAAATGCAGCTGAAGCTAAATGTGAAAGAGAAACACGAAAAGGTCATTAGGACTTAAGTAAAGAACATGAGTAAATGTACATACGGCTACAAACACACACACACACACGGACAGAAAGTCACATGTATGTCTTTGACCCTGGCCTCTCTAAGGCCAAATCACACATGACCGCACACATCCAGCTGCTAGAGGTCAGGAGGCATCGAGGGAGGAAACCAATAGCCTCAGCTGATTGTTTCCTGCCTGTTCCTCAGCTCATCCTGAGAGTGTGCGTTTGTACTTGTGTGCCTAGCTTTGTGAGGACCCTTGTCCATTTTAGTCCTGTCATCAGGGCACGAGTGGAAAGTGGGCACTATTTAAATGGTTTCAGAGTTTAGGGAAGGATCGGGTTCAGGTTGAATGTTTGCGGGTCTGGGAACACGGGGTTCTAACAAGGACACCAGTATGTGTTTTAGACCGGTGAAGCCATCACATCGGATAAGAGGCTGCCTATGAATCGTGCCTTGTTGTGTCAGATCTGATAGCAGTGAAATGAAGTGAAGTGAAACCCTCCTGATGGTGAAAGACCAGATGTGACAAACACAAATACTCCAAATATTCCAATGTTTGGCAATCGGATTTAGCCCGGTGTGGACAACGGCTCCTTTATTCAAACACAGTTTAGATTTACAATTCATTGATTAGAACAGGGTGTGTACTTCTTATATAAACTAAATTCCTCGCGAGCAGATTAGAGACCGACACGTATTTTAACACCGTTCAGCTGCAGGTTCGCTTCTTTTTATCAAGACAAATAAATGTTCTTCTCAGCTGTTGAAAAGCTGACACGACACAAAGAGGCCGAGCACAAGTTTATACTACAAGCCTTCAAAACGGAGCATGAGATCATGAATAGCTCATGAAGTTATTGTACAAACCATCAAACTTGTGCAGAGCTCACTGACAGGGTCACTTTGCACTATTTGCAGACTAATTAGAGAAAATCTATCCCTGTTGTTCCAGTTAGGCTGTGGAATTGAGCGACTTTGGTCAATAAAAACTATGATAAAAATGTTTATGAACATTTTCAAACAGCAACAACTATAAAACTAAATGATGACTAACAATTCAAGTAATTTGTGTTTAATGCGTCTGCAGCGTTTGTGAAATCACAGCCTGCAGCTTCCTCCTCGTCCTCAGCACATTTGTCTGAACTGCTGCACAAAAAGAAGCTCTTAGCATCCGTCTCTAATGAAGCTGGTGGCTCTAGGAGGAAACTGATGAACTAACTACACTCATCTACACATTACCACAAAATATTAGACAATCAGCATTAAAAACAGGCGCAGGCAGCAGCGTGGATGGCCGGTGGCTCGTCGTCAGGTGACGTTAACGTTTCTGTCGTAAATCTTTCACGTTGCCATCCGAAGGAGTGAGACGGTTCCAGAAACAAGTGAACTGCTCTGTTTAAATCGTGGCTGCGTTCACGTCCGTGTTCAAACAGACAGGAAAGAGGATTTCAGTGAGCAAGCTGCTGCTCTTCAGCGGAGAGGTGCTAAACGCTATGTGAGGAAAAGTGAATCGACTCCAGGAGCCAAAGTCAACACTGAGCCGGCCCTGAGGCTGTAAAACCTTGGACTAAACTAACTAACTGATTATAAAGCAGTTAAAATACACCTGCTGCATGAAAAGCTGCCAGTGTATCAGGACTGATAATCTAACAAATTCATGAGTAATGCATCAGACTTTTACGACTTCATAAGTATTTTTTTTCCTTCGACACTTTAAAAAGGCTCCGTGTGTTTTATTCTTCGACTCTGCTGCAGCAGTTCTAAGCAGCCTTTCTTCATCCTACACCGCTCTGCTGCTCCTGAATCCATCCTCTGTCTGCAACAAGCCATTTCAGCTTCTCTACCTTTCAGTCACCCTCCCCAAACAACACCGCTACTTCAAGAACTGCCATTCTGTGGACTTCCTGTTCCACAGGAGGCACTCCAGCATGAATGGGACCCTATACAGCATTTATTTTGGTTTAAGGCATGAAGCAAGCCACAAAGAAATCCTATAGGCACTTCAACGAGTTCCCTATTTACACACACGGAAGCTTCTGTTGTGCGTTTGCTTCTGACTTCTTGTTATCCTTTGTGGGAGTGAGTTTAAAATCCATCCACCTCTTTTCCACTTCAGAGTTATGACTGTGCCGTCACAAGGCGAGAGGCAGGGCACATCCTGATAGGCTGCCAGTCTGCCACAAGGCTGAGACAGAATAAAAGACAACCATTCACTCTCAGTTTCACACCTACAACCAATTTAGAATCACCAAATAACCTGATGCGTACGTCTTTGGACTGTGGGAGGAAGCTGGAGTTCATACATACACGGGGGGAACGTACCCACTGCACACAGAAAGGCCCCAGCAGGCCACTGGATTCAAACCCACGGTATTGTAGCTGTGAGGGGGCGGGACTAAAAGTGCACCGTCATGCCCTCACTGTTAAAAATCCTTGATGGACTTAATTATATGTGTTAACATACATATTTGTGAAAACTAAAAAAATTTATTTAGTTTTCGTCAAGAAAAAGGTGTAAAAATACATTTTAGCAATTTAACACCAGCTTCAGTACGATGAGATTAGCAGCTCTGCCGTCCCTTTAAGCCAACCTTCACCTAAACAGAAGGTTTGAACAGCAGGTGGGCGGGGCCACTGTGCTGAGATGACGATGATAAGGAAATCCTCTATCTATGACATCATATATTCCCAAGAATAGAAAAAAGCTCTTGGTAACAGCAGTAAGAACATTCTGGGATTAGGCGTACGTACACTGATCTCATTTATTTGAGACTCTGGTCATGCTTAGTATGAGCATCCACGACTGGAACATAAGAGGCCGACTAACTTTGATATGTTTATCTCATTAGGACGGGTACTGGGGAGGATCTGAAACTGAGGTTTCAGATAGAATCAGTTTGAAGTACACGCTGGTGCACAGAAAGATGACATCATCGCAGCAGCAGGACCGGCTGGTCTGGCTGTAAAACGTCTTCACAGACAGAGTCAGAGGTGAAACGCTGCCGGCAGAAATATCATATCAGGGTCCGTCTCGCTCTGCTGACTCAGCGTTCTCTCAGCGCTGACTCTGCCAATGACTCAATGTGACAGAGTGCGAGTTTTTAGACTCAAATTGTACATTAACAAACAATGGCGTGTGTTACAGGGAGACAAAGCGCTCTGGATTAATTTCCACACGTCTGCCCGCTCTGATGTCTAACACACACAAAAACACGCCGCTGCAGGTGACACTGTGACCTGATTTCGACAAAAGGATAATTAAGAACGCACAAGAGGTCAAATACACACACACAGACACACTCATATCAAATCAATGCTCCATAATAAGACACACTGATGGATTTCCAATAGCAGGATAAAAACAGCCCTTCACCTGAAGGACTACAGCTGCGCGTCAAGTAACGATCCAAATATTTACGCTTTTTTAATGAAGTGCCGACTCGGCGTCCGTCTTCATTCCACTCCACGGCTATGGCAGCACTCAAACACTGGACAACAAATCACTGCAGATTGCAGCCAGTAACTGGGAGCTCAACCAAACAGACAGACGCAAATGTTTCCACAAAGAACGTGAGACGACCGATGCAAAATACGACTCGCCGCAAACGCGTTCAAAGGCAGCCGTGTCTGTGACGTCCTTTCAAACAGATTTAATCATGACTAAATACTGCGTGAACGAGCCAGACCAAAAGCAGTCCTCCTGCGGAGGCAGACAGCTGTGACCTCTGACCTCTTCACTTGAACAGTGATTTTAGGCCAGCAGCCAGAATCAACATCACTAAGATGGCAAGTTATTTCTTCAGTTAATCAATTAAATGTTTTGCCTTAAAAATGTTAGAATAACAGAAATTATGCAGTTTATCCACGAAACGAGTCAAACCAGCCCCTCAGACTGAGACTTTTACCAGTTTACTATGTTTGCAGCGAATCGCCACCTCTGATTAATTTATCAGTAGATGACTTGGTCACTGCTTAGTTCACTGTTGTAGCAATCCTCCATGGACTCCAGCTCCACCCTTTCTACTGCAGCTGATGGGAGAAGTCCTCCTTCCGCTCCTTCCGCTGTGAGCTGGAGCTCCACTCCAAGGAGAACCCTCAGCAGGTGGAGAACTGTGCAAGCAGGACAAAGACCATGATCAGTGGCTGCAGTCCAAAAGGGTGGAGTTGGAGTCCTTCGAACCACGGGATAAGAGTCTCTGTGAAGACCCAGCTTTATGCTTTATGACTTTGTAAATAAAATATTTGCAGAAGATAAAGTCATGAGTAGTTTACTTAAATAATCCCTTTAGGAAGTAACTGCATTTGCTTTTTAGGAATGATTTTCAGATGTTCAAGTTGTCATTCAATCATAAATTTTGTAACTGTTTCTGTTTTTGAAGGATGCATCTTTCCAGGTAAGATGCAAAACCATAACTCTGCCAATAACACACCTAGAAGCTGTTTGACAGTCATAAAACATTAAAAACTGAAAACATCTGTCCAGTAAAGCATGACTGGCATGATGAGATTAGATGCCAGTCAAGAGTGGTAGCGCCGTGTTTGAAAATAGTGTAAAACCTTCCAAATGTAACTAACGGTGTAATCACTATGTGAAGAAACGATGACATCTGTGTGTGGTGATGAAGCGCTATCAGCTAAAGTTGAACTTGGGCCTGGCTGTACTTTTGTGTAATACCGGTTTCTACCATAAGGTGGCACAGGTCAGCCCAGCAAGTCATTAACAGCACTTTCTTACTTATAACTGGAGCTAGGTGTGGGCAATATAAACGATATACGATAGAAACTATATAAATTTGGCCAGCGATAGAGATTTTGACTATACCACTCTATCGCGACAGTGCATGTTGATGATGTCATTAAGCTGCACCTGTTTCGCAGCGGCTAAAACCATTATCATCTGCAAATTATTCCGGGCGACAGTCATAGCAAAGAGATGAAGCACTTTTGAAATATGGGGAAAGCCAAAAACTGTGCTTCCTCCACTTCCGTAACATTGATTCATTAATGTTGAATTCTCTCGCAGCTGTTCTAGTCCCATGTTGTTGCAGTATATTAATAACTAACCTCGTATTGTGGATGAATGCTCTCAGTTGTTCTCCTGACTGAAGTTTGGCCCGTGTACAGCATCCTGCTATGTGATTGCATTTGTCCCTGACCACCAGAATCCCTCATGTTAACTTTTATTGAGTGGAAAAAAGTTAGCTTCATCCTCCAGCTTCACTGTGCTAATGTTATGCTAACATAGCTGTGTCGCTAGCAATCACGTAGCACAACATTATATACCAGGTAGTCCAACTTCAGTAACCCTACAAATGCCACTGCTGTTTAGTTTTTGGTCTTCATTTATATTGGAAGTGGTAGCAGAGCTGTACGTTTGAATTAGTTTCAAAAATCTCTCAGTCAGAACATGGTATGTCATGTTTAGGTGGAAACTAGCGAGCTAACTTCCTGTTAACTTCTAACTCTGTTAAATTTAATAACTTCTGTTTTCATGGATGCCTGGATGTTAAACTTAATTGTTACACCTGATAAAGCAGCAATGCTGATGATTTAATTAAAGATGAAAGAATTTAGACCGTTTTTAACTCTCAGTGTTCGTTTGACTTTGGGACCTGAAGCGGACGGAGTTTTGGACCCAGATTACTCCGTGAAGCTCCTCACTACGGCAGCCGTAATGCTCTGACAATCCATCGAGCAGTGCGGCTTACCAAAGTTGTACTAAAACATTTTTTAACAGATTTCTGCCCAAATCAGTTCGCGGTCAGTAAGCACAACCAGAATTCATACATAAGGGCACACTCTCGATTTTTCAGAAAATTAAAGGATTTTAAGTGTGCTTATAGTGTGGGAAATACGTTATACAGAAGAAAAGAATATATCGCGATATATATCGTTACCGCACATGCTTCAAATTATATCGCGATATGACTTTTAGGCCATATCGCCCAGCCCTAACTGGAGCCCCCAAAAGACAAACCTGATGAGGAAATTAGAGTAAAAAAATAATAAAGAAACGTTAAAAAGATCAGCGTACGTCTGAAAACACCGCCCCCTGGTGTTGGACGTTTTTGTCTAAACCTGACTGAGAGGAATTACAAAAACAAACCTTTAAATAAATGAACAAAAATTATCTCCAGTGCAAACTGATCCGGGTACAGCTGGCATGTTACAGCATGGAACAACATGTAATCATTTCAGAGCAGTTAGGGCAGCAGACCTCCTCGTGAGTGAACATCGAAACCTTATTTTTTGCATTAAAATATTATCTCAGTGGAAAAAAATGAACATGATGTTAACTAAACAGATAAAAATTGCAACAAGTCCAACATATCATCTCCTATTGCATTCCTGAGACGCCAACTTGAAAATGAAACCTGCTATGGACTTTCAAAAGCGCACACACATTTGTACTGCACTCTGTGCGTGTCTTATAGGCTCCAGGGTTGGTAGTTCAACTCCCTCTGGAGCTGAACTGTATCCCAAAGCGAAGGTAGATTAGCTCCAGAGGTGCCTGCTGACTGGACACACACACACACAAATGGAAAAAGTGATGCCGAGATAAAGCAGCAGGCAGGAAAGTGAAGCTCGGTCTGGAAACATGTTGCAGCTTCACAGCAGGAAAACTGCAACTTTACGAGATGTATTACAATCACAAAGAGGACGTTACAGTAACAGAGAGGCCGAGCGAAATGTGAAAAGCACGTTTCCTCCAGAGGATCTGGAGTCGTTTGGCATTCGTGCAGCTGCATCCAGCTGTGCTTCATCTACACGCACCTGTAAGGAACATTAAAGTTTTACTTCCAATGTTTCTGCTTCCGCATTTTCAATTCAATTCAATTCAATTTTATTTATATAGCGCCAAATCACAACAAAAGTCGCCTCAAGGCGCTTCATAGATACAGAGAAAAACCCAACAATCATATGACCCCCTATGAGCAAGCACTTTGGCGACAGTGGGAAGGAAAAACTCCCTTTTAACAGGAAGAAACCTCCGGCAGAACCAGGCTCAGGGAGGGGCGGCCATCTGCTGCGACCGGTTGGGGTGAGAGAAGGAAGACAGGATAAAGACATGCTGTGGAAGAGAGACAGAGGTTAATAACAGATATGATTCAATGCAGAGAGGTCTATTAATACATAGTGAGTGAGAAAGGTGACTGGAAAGGAAAAACTCAATGCATCATGGGAATCCCCCGGCAGCCTACATCTATTGCAGCATAACAAAGGGAGGATTCAGGGTCACCTGGTCCAGCCCTAACTATATGCTTTAGAAAAAAGGAAAGTTTTAAGCCTAATCTTAAAAGTAGAGATAGTGTCTGTCTCCCGAATCCAAACTGGAAGCTGGTTCCACAGAAGAGGGGCCTGAAAACTGAAGGCTCTCCCTCCCATTCTACTTTTAAATACTCTAGGAACAACAAGTAGGCCTGCAGAGCGAGAGCGGAGCGCTCTAATAGGGTGATATGGTACTACAAGGTCATTAAGATAAGATGGGGCCTGATTATTTAAGACCTTGTATGTGAGGAGCAGGATTTTGAATTCAATTCTGGATTTAACAGGAAGCCAATGAAGGGAAGCCAAAACAGGAGAAATATGCTCTCTCTTTCTAGTCCCTGTCAGGACTCTTGCTGCAGCATTTTGGATTAGCTGAAGGCTTTTCAGTGAGTTTTTTGGACATCCTGATAATAATGAATTACAGTAGTCCAGCCTGGAAGTAATAAATGCATGAACTAGTTTTTCAGCCTCACTCTGAGACAGGATATTTCTAATTTTAGAGATGTTGCGCAAATGGAAGAAAGCAGTCTTACATATTTGTTTAATATGTGCATTGAAGGACATGTCCTGGTCAAAAATGACTCCAAGGTTCCTCACCGCGTTACTGGAGGCCAAGGTAATGCCATCCAGAGTAAGAATCTGATTAGATACCATATTTCTAAGATTTTCAGGGCCGAGTACAATAACCTCAGTTTTATCTGAATTAAGAAGCAGAAAGTTAGCGGCCATCCAGGTCTTTATGTCTTTAAGACATTCCTGCAGTTTAACTAATTGGTGTGTGTTATCTGGCTTCATGGACAGATAGAGCTGGGTGTCATCTGCATAGCAGTGAAAATGTATGCTATGTCTTCTAATGATACTGCCTAAGGGAAGCATGTATAATGTAAACAGAATTGGTCCTAGCACTGAACCCTGTGGAACTCCATAATTAACCTCAGTGTGTGAAGAGGACTCTCCATTTACATGCACGAATTGGAGTCTATTAGATAGATATGATACAAACCACTGCAGTGCAGTACTTGTAATACCTACAGCATGTTCTAATCGCTCTAATAGGATATTATGATCAACAGTATCGAACGCTGCACTGAGGTCTAGCAGGACAAGCACAGAGATGAGTCCACTGTCAGAGGCCATAAGAAGATCATTTGTAACCTTCACTAAAGCTGTTTCTGTGCTGTGCTGAGCTCTGAAACCTGACTGAAACTCTTCAAATAAACCATTCCTCTGCAGATGATCTGTTAGCTGTTTGACAACTACTCTTTCAAGGATTTTTGATATGAAAGGAAGGTTGGAGATTGGCCTATAATTAGCCAAGACTGCTGGGTCTAGAGATGGCTTTTTGAGTAAAGGTTTAACTACAGCCAGCTTGAAGGCCTGTGGTACATAGCCGATTATTAGAGATAGGTTGATCATATTTAAGATCGAAGAATTAATTAATGGCAGGACTTCTTTGAGCAGTTTTGTAGGAATGGGGTCTAAAAGACACGTTGAGGGTTTGGAGGAAGTAATTATTGAAGTTAACTCAGAAAGATCAATTGGAGAAAAAGAGTCTAACTTAATATCAATGGTACTAAGAGTAGCTGTAGATAATATTACATCTGTGGGATGATTATTGGTAATTTTTTCTCTAATGATAACAATTTTATTTGTGAAGAAGTTCATGAAGTCATTACTAGTTAACGTTAAAGGGATGGTTGGCTCAAAAGAGCTCTGACTTTTTGTCAGCCTGGCTACAGTGCTGAAGAGAAACCTGGGGTTGTTCTTATTTTCTTCAATCAGTGATGAATAGTAAGATGTTCTGGCTTTGCGGAGGGCTTTCTTATAAAGCAGCAAACTATTTCTCCAGGCTAAATGATGATCCTCTAGATTTGTGACACGCCATTTCCTCTCCAGATTACGAGTCATCTGCTTTAGGGTACGTGTTTCAGAATTATACCACGGAGTCAGGTACTTCTGATTTGAGGCCTTAGTTTTCACAGGAGCTACAGTATCCAGAGTCGTACGTAGTGAGGAGGTGAAATTATTAACAAGATAATCGACCTCTGTTGGGGTAGCGTTCAGATAGCTGCTTTGCTCTGTGTTGGTACAGGGCATTGGAGATGATAACAGTGGGTGGATTATATTCTTAAACTTAGTTACAGTGCTTTCAGAAAGACATCTACTTTGATAAAGTCTACTCTTCACCGCTGTGTAATCAATTATTGTAAAAGTAAATGTTATCAGGAAATGATCAGACAGGAGAGGGTTTTCAGGAAACACTGTTAAATGTTCAGGTTCGATGCCATATGTTAAAACAAGATCTAGAGTGTGATTAAAGTGGTGGGTGGGTTCTTTTACATTTCGAGAGAAACCAATTGAGTCTAATAACAGATTAAATGCCATGTTGAGGCTGTCATTTTTAGCATCTACATGGATGTTAAAATCACCCACAATAATTATTTTATCTGAGCTCAGAACTAAATTAGATATAAAGTCTGAGAAATCAGACAGAAACTCTGTGTAAGGCCCAGGTGGACGATAGATGATAACAAGTAAGACTGGTTTCTGAGTTTCACAGCAGGGGTGGACAATGTTAAGCATCAGGCTTTCAAATGAATTAAAAGTCTGTCTTGGTCTTTCATTAATTAATAGGCTGGTGTGAAAAATTGCTGCCACACCGCCCCCTCGGCCTGTGCTTCGAGATTTCTGGTAGTTAGAATGGCTCGGGGGTGTTGATTCATTTAAACTAACATAATCATCCTGCTGCAACCAGGTTTCTGTAAGGCAGAGTAAATCAATTTGTTGATCAATTATTAAGTCATGTACTAACAGAGACTTGGAGGAGAGAGACCTAATATTTAATAATCCACATTTCACTGTTTTACTCTTTGGTTCAGATGTGGATACTGTATTGTTCTTTCTTTGTGATTGTTTATGTTTAAGTTGTTTGTTGCTGGTTTTTAGTTTGTTTTTTGTCTTTTTGGAAGCTGACACAGTCTCTATGGAGATGGGTTTTTGGGGGGGTAGCAGGAGGAGAGAAGCTGCAGAGAAGCGTGTAAGACTGCAACTCTGCTTCCTGGTCCCAACTCTGGATAGTCATATTTTGGGGGGTTTAATAAATTTGTCCATATTTCTAGAAATGAGAGCTGCTCCATCCAAAGTGGGATGGATGCCGTCTCTCCTAACAAGACCAGGTTTCCTCCAGAAGGTTTGCCAATTATCTATGAAGCCCACATCGTTTCTGGGACACCACTCAGACAGCCAGCAATTTAAGGAGAACATGCGGCTAAACATGTCACTCCTGGTCTGATTGGGGAGGGGACCAGAGAAAACTACAGAGTCCGACATTGTTTTGGCAAAGTTGCACACCGATTCAATATTGATTTTAGTGACCTCCGATTGGCGTAACCGGGTGTCATTACTGCCGACGTGAATTATGATTTTACTGAATTTACGTTTACCCTTAGCCAGCAGTTTTGTGTTTTGTGTGAATGATTCAGGAAAAACAAACATTTGGTGCCTTTCGGACATTTTATACCATTACCATCCCAAAACTATGACTCAGCTCACAGTACTGGGCTGTATTATTAAGAGCAGAGTGGCATTTAGAGTGATTTTTACTAAATGAATACACAATTAAGTCTTTTTGCACAAAACATGCCACAACAATTAGTTGTTGGCTTGTTTTTTGTTAAGCTTCATGTTGATACTGGACCATCACCTTAAACACCAGGATGTTGTCCCATGTTTTCTCATTTTACACCAAATAACTCAGCTAAAAAAAAGTTTTATTTGTTACACAGAACCTGCTTTAAGCACAATAAAAGCTGATTTTAGTGACGAGCTAAAGAATCTAATCAAATAATTCGAGCTGTTCCAGCCCAGTGTTTATTTTAAAAAGTGTTTCATCTCAAAAAGGCTGAGAACAAGAATTAATGAGCTGCAATAGCGAGTTATAACAGTCTGATTTACTCCGTGGTGTCTTTGCCTCGTTTTAAAGTCATTTGTTTTGCTCCAAAGAGGCATGTTTCCCGCCCCTCTGTGAGTGAAAGCAGCTGCAGGAATCATTAAAATCCCCACCTGCCTCGACATGAACGTCTTTCACAAGTAGACGTAGACGTTTGTCCAGCGCTGCAGTGAGTCACCGTTTGATAGAGAGCAAGAGTTTGGAGTTATTTGGATGGCGAGTAAAACTACAGGCTGCATATAGATTAAAAAAAAATGGAGGACATCTGTAAAATGGCGCTAAACATAAAGTGGAGCTGAGGCTGATGGGAATGTCATTAGTTCTGCTGAACTAAGTGAAGTGCGATAGGCACATGGATCTGATCCACGTTTATGTTTTAGAACTTCTTTGCGTGTTCCTGCGGTTTGCACGGTCATATCTACTCTCTGAGCTAAGCTGTGCGTTCTTCTTTTACCTTTGCAGCTTCCTCCTCGCTTCTAGATTCATCATTGCTGCTTCTGGCCACAGTAACATGCTAACAAGTGCTTTAACTTAGTGATTACTCCAGTACTTAAAATTCATCATCAGTTCTTATTGAGGTCCTTCGTTGGGTTGGGCAGCTGTGAGCATTTGCTGAATAGAGCGTGATGATGGAGATCAGCTGAGTGATGTTTCTCAGAGGACCATTTTTGAAAACAACTGAAAAATACTTTACAGAAACTACTCAGACAGTGAGATTGAGATCGGAGCAGCAGCAAGATAGCCAGCCAGTTTAATTCCTGTCTTTTTAACCTCCCCTCCATTCTAAAAGCCCAGTTTCTTCTGATTGGTCAACTTCCAAAAGCCAGCTGAGGGGCTGCACCCGTTCTTCATGTGCATGTAACGAAAAATCAACGAGTACGATGTTCAGAGCAGTCGGGAATCCGCTTTTCTGTCACTGCTAGTCTATAGACTATATGCACGTTAGCATATGCTACTTCCGGCGCGGAAACTCCTGTGGGGAGCTTTGTTTCCGGTGTCCTATTCGCGCCTTGTTTATGGCCCAAAACAAGTTAAGCAAATGAATGAATCAAGCGGTGATTTACATTTCTATAGATGTCTTGGGCATTTGCCCAATATATCTGTAAATGATGTTCATCGACTTGTCGATATTTTTTCCCCGCGCCTCAGAGCAAAAGAGAAACTGGATTCAAATGTTATATTTCTCAGCGGTCCCTCGTTTATCACGGGTGTTAGGTTCTAAAAATAACCAGCGAGAGGTGAAATCAAGTAGCCAATTTTATTTTTTGATGGTGCAAAACGTTTCATGGACATCGTGGACATACAGTACTGCACTTCAGAGTCACACTGCGAGCGATCGATGCAGCGATTCTATGCTGTACAGAAGAGACGTAACGGAGGAGATCGTCTGCAACGATCAGGGCGCAGGACACAATGTGACGTAAAAATAAGCATGCAAACTTGAGCTAAAAAATCTGTGAAACATCGAGGTGAAAGGTGAACCGCGTTATAGTGAGGGATGACTATAATTTTGAAGGTAAGTCACAACATACCTTCGTAAATACTAAGGTATAGAAACCCTTACCAGCAGTCATTCATTTTTTTGTGTGGCTTTTTTCACGGTTTGTTAACATGCTGTGTGTGTGTGTACTGGACTAGCTGATCTCGACATAATGGGGAAACATCTGGTTTGACTATTCTTCACCTGTAGTTTGAATGCTGAACATTGGCCTGTTTAGATCATAAGACCAGTCACTATACAGAGATGTGCTTCTGAATGTGGACGATGTGTCTTCTGCATGCAGTGAGGCAGTTCTGCTTGTGTTGAGTGATGTAAACAACTGATCGATCTAAACGCTTTAAACGTCAAAATTGATCATTAGATTTTTTTATGACACAGCAGCGGTGAGCGTTCCCACCTTCTGCTCTTTGTAACTTAACGCGATCTTTCCGTTTTTGAGTATATCATCGCAGTAGCGATTGACCGCAAAGTAAAGCTACGGGAAATGTACAACCCCACATCCGGTCTCAAACCAGGAAGTTAGCATTTTCTCGTGCACAGGGTCTATTTTCCAGCATTGGCTCAATGAGCTCATCTGCAAAAAGCAATCCAATCCTGATTACTGCCACCTGCTGGACTGGAGGGGAACATGTTGCTGCAAAGCCACTGGCAACACAGCTGTTTCACACAATGTAGACAAACAGTGTGAAGTGAAACAGTTCCATTCCTTAAAATTCCAAATAGTGTGAATGGAAAAGCAGATAAATGTGACCCGTGTACACAATCAGATGAAATATTGAAATCAAATATATTTTTTTAACTCACAAAAATTGGTTCTGATACCAAACATCTCATCTTGGTCAGGTTCTAGACCAAAGTGCCAGATTCCAAATCATAGAAAAAGTCAATGCAGATCTCCATTGGAAAACATATTAAGTCTAGAGTAATGAAGGAATAATGAGGGACCAGCAGACTGAAGCCCTGGCAGGACTAATACACTAATTTGAGTCAAACTGCAAATGGAACCGTGACTTTTGTTAAACTTAAAATGTCAAATCTGTTACCAAAACAACCGGAGATTCATTTCTTTTCCAATCACCTTAAAAATTTATGGACTAGTCGTTACAGCTCTGACCAGATTTATGGAAAATCTTCAACTCTGGGACACGCTGCGGTCATCATCACCTTCTTGGCTTTTATTCATCTGCTGTTTGGACTTTAAAGCTGTTTTTTTTCTCGTTACTTTTTATATTTGATTCAAACTTAACTTTTTTATACGATTCATTTGAGATCTCCATTTGATTTTCTGTGCGCTGCCGTTATCTGATCCATGTCTCTCTGGAAAAGTTTCTGAAGCTCACTCTTTGCAGATAATGCGTTTATCTGGGATATTGGTTAATCAACTGGTTGTTGTCCTGGTGAAATGGGGAACATGTTAGAAAAAACACACCATAAAACTGAAGAAACTCCTGAGACGACTTCTTGAACGACGGTTCAAACAGAAGCTCTTTGTGTTTGTTTGCTTAAAATGATCAATCGATGCGATTAACTGATGATCAAAGCGCTCAATCCACCGTCATCTCTGATCAGCTTTTGCACTTTTCTTCACGTAGGTTTGGAGTCATTATTTAATCTCAAATTTGTCTCCTTTATTATTGATCTGAATCTGACCCGTGCCATCGATCAGATTATTGATCACAGGATCAGTGTTTAGCTGAACATCTGTTTGGTAAGGACACATGTGGGGGAGACTTGCTGCTACTCCTGGCACCATTTACATTCAATCAGTCATTATCATACAGCCCATCACATCACTTATTGATCGTGTGATTATTGATGTGCAGGTTGATTTCTCCTCTTCTTCTTCTGCAGCAAATTTATGTTTTAATCCGTTTTTAATAACTCATTCTTTTTGTTATCGACTCATTTTTTCGCTATTTGGGGCCGTTTGGTCCTGAAAACCTGATTTGGACTGTTTGTTGTTAAACTGATCACATCATTGATCGACTTGTAAACACATCAGCAATCCTTTACCGGGACTGTGATCCAAACGTTACTTGAGGATCAGCGCGGTCTGTTCGGTCGGGATTCTGATTGATAACCTTCAGCCTGGTGGGACTTGAGTGTGTCAGGAAGAACATCGATCACAATGAGATCATCACGATCGCGGCTCTGAAATAAATCCCGACCCTGAACTCGCCGAACCGGGATCAGAAATGTGCCGGTCTCGGTTCCGTGAGCAGAGCTGGGGGCTGATCCAGAAGATCGAGGCTGCTCTTCGGCACATGGGCAGTCGGATGAAGGCGGATTCAGAAAAACACAAATCCGAATTTGGTGCGTGGATCTCGGCAGCAGCCGGCGGTTCGTCCGCAGAGTTCGGGGCGATCATCGGACGCGTTTCCGGGGTTTCGGCTGCGGTTTTGAACGTTTTTCTGCCGCCTTCCCCCCCTTTGTTCTTCCTTAATGGATCGGCGTCTGGAGCTGTGCTACCTCCCAGACCCCCTCCTCCTCCTCCTCAGCCTCCCCCACCACTCTCCCCTTCACCACGCACAGAAAAACACACACTTGCAGCTCAAAATCGCCTCTTTTACGCACCGAACTCCGCACTTTAAAATGGAGGAAAAACGCAGAGGGAAGCGGTCCGCTTGGTGCCGTAACACAGGCCGAACCCCGAGGGCGAAAGCAGCCCCTACCTGTGGTATCAACCAACCCCCAAGTCCCACTCCTTCATCCCCACTCGCAGCATTGAGAAGGAGGAAATTTCCACGCGTAAAAAATAAAGAAAGGGGGGAAAAGCAGGCAGCAGGAGCAGCTGATGAGCGGTGATGCGGAGGGCAAGCGAGGCGTTTTCCCCCTGAAACATCCACACACTCATACACCCCTCTCCACAACCGCCACCACCCCGATACCCCCATATCTGCCGCCCGGACCCGGAGAACATCACCGGCCTCTCCACCTCCAAACACCACCTACTCCCTCCGGAACCCCTCAGACCTACCTGCACAGGGACGCGCAGAAAAGTCCGATCAGTTATTTAAATCCACACAGTCCCACGCGCTTCTGCTGCCTTTCTTCTTCTTCTCCTCACATAAAACCTGAGTGAGGTAAGCTCAGCTGGAGGCAGCAAGAGGAGCCCGCACAGGTCACCACAAAATCCTGCGGGTTTTTAAAAAGTGAGGAATAATCCAGAGAGCAGAGATCACAGAGCGCAGGAGCGCGGCGAGGTCTCCCATTCACACACAGCCTGCCTCGGCTTGGCTCGGCTCGGTCTGCCCCTACTCCACCACAGACAGCCCCCCAGCTGGAGCGTACCACTCTGCGCTGAGCTGGGAGGGGATACGGCCAGTTAGAAGCGGTCATTTAAACCAATTATCAATAGATTAATCTGCTTATCAAAGGCTCGGTGCTCCTCTGAGGACGTTAGCTAACGCGGAGAGGAAACGAGCATCGTTGAGAGGAATGGGACAGTGAGCGCGCTGTCTTTTTAATTGAAAACCAGCTGTTGTACCCCCTCCGAAAAGCCTCTCATGGTTCAGTCCAACTCCTTAATCTGCTGTTTTTCTCCTCCCAAAACCAGATGTGGAGAGAGAAACTGAGAGAGAGACATATAAGTGCTGTGTGTGAGAGAGAGCCCTATAGAGAGGTGCGGTGGAAATGTATAGCCTGCAAATGTATAAGAGAGAGAAAGAGGGGGTGAGGAGATGCATATCAAAATAAAAGGGGGGATGGGGGAGTGAAGAGAGATGGTGTAAAGACACATGGAGACGAGAGGGATAAAGAAACACAAATGAGAAACTGAGACGTGTGAATGAGGGAGGGAAGAAGCAGAGCAGTGAGAAGAAACCGAAGCAGAGCGATCTGATGGAGAGAGAGACGCACAAACTGAGCAACACATTCAGGAGATTTCATTGTGCCTGATGATAAAATTGCTGCTGCGTCTCCCAACAGGTGTTGAGTCATCGAGAGATACTGAAAAATAACAATAAAAAAGTTTAACCCTGTAAAGCCCGGCACAGCAGATCACCTGCCTCCAGCTCACGTCTGCCACACCAACCTCTGCCTGTCCTCCTTCACCACCAGGAATCGTCTCTGTGGTCTTCCTTTTCCTTCCTGCCTTCAACGAACTTTGTCCAGCACATCGGTCTTCCCTCCTCACACATGTCCAACCTGTCTTTGTCTGACCTGTCCCTCAGATTCTTTCTTTTCCAATTCTGTTCTCCCAACCAGGTCTCACTACGCTTTCACTCTTGTGTCAAAATCACCCCTGACACTCATCTCCACCCTGCCTGCTTTCTCACCCCCCCAGCTTTGGATGGGCACTCCCGGATATGTAAACACATGTATCTGTGTTGCTTCTGCTCTTCTCTTCAGTTCATGCCTCCACATCTCCAGCCTCTCCTCCACCTGCTCCATATTCTCACCACAGATCACAGAGTCATCTGCAAACACGATCGTCCACAGAGACTCCTTCCTGATATCATCTGTCATCCTGTCCATCACCACCCCAAACAAGAAGGGGCTCAAAGCCCATCCCTGATGTAATCCCACCCCCACCTTGAGCCCATGTGCCACTCCTACCTCTCACAGCTCACCACAGTCTCCCTGTCCTCATACACGTCCTGATTTCCTCACGCAACACCACACTTCCTCTCTTGGTACCAATATCATATCTTTCTCTCAATCCACAAAGACACAGTAAAGCTCCTTCTGACCAGCTCTACACTCCATCAACACACCCTCAAAGCAAACATCACATCTGTAGAGCTTTTTCTCAGCATGAAGTCACACTGCTGCTCGTGGATCGTCACCCACAAGCCAGTTTCCTCCCGAGGCCGGATAAATAAGGAAGGTAGAGTCAGGAAGGGTGTAAAATCTTTGGCAAATCAAAAAAAACACTCGCGAGAAAAGAAATAAGATGGTATTTTATAGGGGTGCAACGATATTCGTATCGATATTGAACCGTTCGATACAGTGCTTTCGGTTCGGTACGCATATGTATCGAACAATACAACATTTGTAATTTATTTTATCAACTTTCCTTCTGACTATGCTGTCTGTGTTGAGCGCTCAGTGAATCTGTGTTCGACTACTCCGCCTAGGCTGCACTGTCGAGCGAGAATCCACTGAGCGCTCCACACAGACAGCATAGTCAGAAGGAAGAGCACAGGGCAAGCTAGCGAGACAGAAGTTAAGCTCTCAGCAACATGGACCTCCCCCACCCTCATTCAGATCTGGCGTTTGGAATTATTTTGGTTTTCATGTGACGTATGACCCTGAAGGTAAGCGAGTCATGGACTAAAGTAAAACAGTATGTTGGATGTGCCATGCAATGCTCAATTACATGGGTGGGAACTAGTGTGTTAGCGCAGTTAGCTCGTTAACGTGTTGGCCGTCTAGCCCCATGCACGGGGCGATCGGCGGTAGCTCGTTAACGGAGATTTGCCGTGTTGTGGCGTTAAGGTCATTTCAACGAGATTAACCTGAAAGCACTAGTGGGAACACAACGAATATGACTGCACATTTACGCCAACATCATCCTAGTGCAAAGACAAAAACAACAAGCATGCTACTAACTTTAGCCGAGTCATTTAGACAGCTGTTAGCACATGATTCTCCTTATGCTGCTGAGAATACAGCCCAGAAGAAGCGGATAGTATAGCTTTTATTTTGGAAAGAGACATTTCTCTGTAATAAACTCTCTTTTCCAAAGATGAGTGATTCCTCAATCAGATACAGGGCTTGCAATATCGCTAGCCCGACGTCCCGGAGCTAGCGATTTTTTCAGTCGGGCTACCAAAATCTATCTCTGCCCTGCCCGTCGGGCTATTGTAGGAAAAATATATGTCAATGCTTTTGCATTCTTTCAGAAATGTAGCTGGGTAATTATGTCATTGGCATCGGTGAGCCACTGTCAATATGTGACATATTGAAGTCGCGTTTGAATTTGCGCTTGTTTTTTTGCTTTCACTTTGCAATCGTGCGAACTGTGTATAGAGAGCAACAGCACTGATCTGTGAGTGATGATAATTTGTGCACCAATTCCTCTGACATCGTCTTATTAATCGTTAGCTTACTATGCAAACATGACAAGTGAAATCTCCCGCAGCTTAAACATGTGAGAGGTTGATCGCGCAGAGAATCGCTGAGCTTATGTGAGTGAGTGTGTAAAAGCATTTCAGTTCTGCTGAGCCAAATAAGACAGGTCAGGGTGAAGAAGTGACAGCCAAAGAAAAACTTACCACAAAACGGAGAAGTTATGACAAATCAGACTATAAGGCAAAAAGAAAGTGCAGCTTTATGGTTTCATGGACAAAAGAATTTCTGTGGCTGCAATATGACGAGCTAAATAACCAGGGCTGCACATAAGTGGTCCGCAGGTGCGCATTCGCTGTCAAAATAAAAAACACGCACAAGGGTTAGGGTTAAATTTAAAAACTGTACTTTTGAGTTAAAATATATATTTATAATTTTAATAAATGACAAATTAAAAAGGCATGAACATTTTTTTTGTATCGAAAAAATATCGAACCGTGACACCAAAGTATCGAACCGAACCGAACCGTGAATTTTGTGTATCGTTGCACCCCTAGTATTTTAAGCTCTTAGTGTGATTTCTTTTTCTCTATCACACATGATCATGAAGCCTCTGAGCACAGGTGTGAAAAGGACCCCCCAGAGTCTCACAGAGGAGACAGAATTAAATCAAGAGCGTTAATTAAAGTCTCTGTTTAGCTGTTTTAAGTTGCTTCTGCTGATTTCTGTCTCTTTATAGATATTTTAAGTCTTTTAAAGTAAGCTACTTTCAGCTGCTGCCTTACCACAGGCGTCGCCACAGCTGGCAGCGCCTGAGCGTTACGCTGCATGGCCTTCATGCATGCAACAGGAATCAAACCAGCAGCTTTTCTTATAAACGTGCTTTTAGTTGTTTTAAGTCTCTCTGTCGTAATTTCAGGGGTCTTTCTAATTTGTGTCTCCCATTTCTTGATGCTTTCGTGTCTTTTGTAGTTAAGTCTCTTTTTAGTTGCTTTATGTCTTTATGATGTCATCTTAAGACTCTGTCATCATTTAAAGGCTCTTTGTAATGTTTTCAATCATTTTGTGGTTCTAAATCTTCTGTTTTGTAACCGTTTTCATGTCTGTTAATTTTTTAACTGTCATCATTTTTTAATCTTTTACATGTTTTTTTATTTTGTCTGTTTATTTTTAATTTGCTTTATAGTTGTTTTCTGTCTCTTTGCTGTCATTTTAAGACATTTTGTAATCTTTTACATCATTGTGTAGTTTTAGATGTCCGTTTATATATTTCATAGCTTTGTTGGTTTTTTATGTCTCTTCTCATCATTTTAAAATTGTTTTTCTGGTCTTTTAGAGTTTTAAAACTATTCATATATATTTTAAGTTGCTTTGTAACGTTTTATTCCTCCTGGTAAGTGTTGGTAAGACTCGTCTGTCTTTTGGAGGCTTTTTGTGATGTTTAAATCCTTTTTGCAGTTGTGTGTCATTTTTACTTGTTTCAAGTTGCCTTGAGTTGTTTTCTGTGTCTTTGCTCTTATCTTTTATAATTTTTTAATGTGTCTCTGTAATCTTTTACATCATTTTGTGTCTTAAAATCCTTTTTAAATATTCTAAATTGCTTTGTAATTCTTTTATATTCCTTTATGTATTTTTTTACCGCTTTCTTTTTCATTTATTTGTGGTCACTTTATGTCTAATGTATATCCATATGTACTTGTATAGAGTTATACTGACTTTGTCTTGCACATCCGTGTACAATAACACAGACGTGTCTACTTTTGTAACGAGTAAAAGTCTTTTTATTTGACATAAATGTGCAAAGATATTTAAAATACAGTTGTGGTAAAAACGTTGCTCAGTTTAGAATAATATGGATTATTACTGAATGTACGTACAGACCCACTCATATGTTTATCACCATTAGTAAAGGGTAACTAAAGCAGTCAGACACACTTTTTCGCACACACTTGGACGTCACAGGTATAATTAAGACAAAATGTAGATGCTTGTGTAAAATTTTAAGCACATTTCATCGCTGCCTCTTGAAATGCAGCTGAAGGAGAATCTAACAACAACAGAAAAACACACTCCCTGTAATAAAGCAGAAGTGCGTGATTACAGATTAGTCACATCCTGACTGACTGATGAGTCAGTCGACAACCAGACAATAGGTGTGTTTCCACTGCGGGACTTTTCCTCGAGAAACAGAAACCTTTTGAGGAACTTGGTTCCACCATAAGACAAAAAGAAGAAGGTCCGTACATATTTGGACATTAATGCTTTTCTTTTTTTTTAAACTTTTAATTCAGTCACAGTTATCTGATGTATGTGGGGTTTAAGTGCAGGCTTGCAGCTTTAACTTCAGGGCTTGAACAAAACTATCGGACACCCACTGAGGATTATAGTAGCTTCCAGTAGCTTCCAGTAGCTAACAGGATCTTCTGATATGAAATTTTCATTGTGTTGAGATTTCTTTGTCTGATGTCTGGACGGCACCGACATCCCCACAGATGGTGTTTCCTCCTTTGTGGTGCTTTTATTGCAGCTCTCTCCTGTTTTTGTTGTTGTTTTCTACTTTTAGTTTTGTCTTCACTGAATGAAAAACAGTTTGATTGGCTGGAGATCCGGTAAATCTCTTTGTCATTGGTCAATATTTTAATTTTACCTTTTCCTTTACCTACAAAAACTCGACAGTACTTTGGGGTCATTAGTGTGGAGTGCAGTCAGCTTGGCTGCATTTGGCTGAATGTGAGCAGAACATAACTCTGAGCACTTCTGAATTCATTCTGGACACATTAAAAAACAGAATCAGTAATCAACAGTAAAGCGAGGCCGAGTAGACGCCGCATGTTCTCACGCATCGCCCTGCCTCATGTATGTTTCAGGTTATCAGCTGTTGTTGGTTCAGAGAAGCCTGAGCGGCTGATCTGGGCATCTTAGCTTTTTAAAGGTGAGATGTAAGCACCACAGATTTATTCAATTATTTGTGTCATGACGCTTTTCTTTTTCTTTTTCTTTTTTAACTGAACCTAGGAAGTAAACCCAGACGGCTTTAGGCAGATTTATGGAGTTTATTTACAACAAGCGATGTAAATATGAGTGAGCCGGGTGGCCAGGAACAAAAGAGAGCGCCGGACGTCCGAGCAGGTTTGATGTCCAAAGACAGACGATGATCATGGTACTTGCAAGAGGGCGGGCAGAGTCTACAGGTGAAAGGAAAGTTTGTGGTGCTGGATGAAGGGCTGGACTTGACCGGTGACTGGAAACTCCTCCACAGGTAAGAGTTTTCTGGCTACAAAGCTCCCCAGAGTGGAGGTAACGATCAAGCAGAGATCCATCACCATAGCGGGATCATAGCAGCCTCTGAATGAGACCTGCCCAAAGGCAGAGCCTGAAATGATCCCTCCCAGAGCCACCCAGAGGGAGAGGAGGGAAAGAACCGGCCAGCCTGGCCCAAACATGAAAATGTAGTTATTTAACTTTTTGTTTTATTTTGTCAGTAGTTTTCACCTTTGTACTTTATTAGGTGGAGACTTCCCTTCATAAAAGACATGGACAAAGATCTGTCTACTTCCTGGAGAGGGCTCTTCACATAATTCTGAAGAAAAGACCTTGTGATTGTCTTCAGGGTCATTCTTCCAGGACTCCTTTATCGTGCCGAGCACACCACAGTGTTCTTTTCTCTGATTAGTCATCTCTCTGATGGTTTCTGTTCACTTCACAGTCTAAGGATGACCTCGCCGCTGCTCTGCGCTCTTCTGTGGACGTTCTGGGTTTGACACAACTGGACGACTGTCTACGAAAAATGATGAATGGACTGTTACTTATATATCATCTTCCTACTCAGCTGAGCACCCAAAGCGCTTCTCATTCACCCAATCTCACACACACACACACACACACACACACACACACACACACACACACACACACAGACTGGATGCTTCAGGGGTTCAATATCTCGCCCAAAGATACAAACTTCGGGGATCAACCCCCTGACTTTCCACTTGGTAGACGACTCGCTCCACTTGAGCCACAGCCGCCCTCCTAAAAGCAGACACACATTTAAACCCCTCATTGATTACAGTTTTTTACAGACGCTAGGACACATTTCCCAATACTTAGGTCACTTTTGCAAAACTCTTCACACATTTCTCCTAACTGACCCTCAGCCTGGCAAAGCAGTTCATTTCACATTCAAAATGCACTACAACTACCAAAACACTTCATTCAGGTCTCAAATGAACACATTCCTCCAGAACACTAGCAAAGGTTGACAGCCGACAAACACACTTTGTCACCCACAAAACAATGACCTAAAAAACACTAACAACATGTAGCATTACAGTGTTTTCCTGTGTAAAACAAGGACACATCTCTGTTTATAATTTCAATATATGTTACTGGAATGAATCAGACATCATGTATTTATGTTTATGTATTTTTATTTTTTTGCACTAAGTAATCCCAAAATACAAGAATTTGTATACACACCATCCACTGATACACATACAATAGTAATGCTAATCTACTCGGTCTTCCCTATTTGGCCACAGGTTCTCATCCACATCACATCTTATGTCATCTAGGGTAACACACCTAGGAAAGAATCTTCTGGCTGCCAGAATTGAAGGAGTTGAAAAATTGAAGGAGTAACACCTGTGTAGATGTTCATCTACAATGAGAATCAGCTGTGGCTGGTTAAACTGCATTGTTAGATTTAAAATATGTTTCACTAAAATATTGCCGTTGCATTTTGCTGTCTTTTCAAGTTTTGCATTGTGTTATTGTTTTGGCCATGAGTTTAACAGTTTTGAAAACAGTATGTAAGCACATGCAAAATGTCCTGTCCGTACAAAGATTTTTGGCAGTTGTTGTGTCTGAGTGAGAAAATAATTCATGAAATTTGAGAGATGTAGTCATTGAATGCATTTTGTGCCAAAACAATGATAACTGGTCCTCAGTTTAGCCCACATAGACTTCTGTTGTGCTCACTGTGTGAGGAGTTTTGCAAACGGGACCTAAGTATTGAGACATGTGTCCTAGCGTCTGTAAAAAACTGTAATGGTTATTATAATGACATATAATCAAGTTAAGCATCAAAACAGTAAAAACAATAATTTTTCTATCAGACACTAAAATCAACCATCTAAAGTCAGCTATCAGAAGCTAATAGAAGCTAACTCCAGCTGAGGCTACGCGATCTGTGTCATTCAGGGCGTCGTGAGGATGATTTAGGGCAAATAAAACTGAAATAAAAGCAGCAGAAATGAGTGAAGTCGGAGAGAGTTGGATGTGGTCTGTTAGCAGCAGACTCAGTGTTTCCACACCGAGCATGCTGAGCCTAAAATAACGAGAGGGGGGACTCGGGCTGGTCCGGGTTCAGGTTTAGGCTGGGGTTACTTCTGGGTCTGCAGCACAGGGTTGGCCCTGTAATCAGCTGACAGCTCTGGTTTCGCCTTCGATCTCTCTGTAATTTTCTTAATTGAAGCCACTTGAGGGGTCGAGCGCTCAGTTCATCCTCCTTTTTTTCCCTTCTATGTTGCCTGCATCCTGCTTCCTCTGTCCTTTCCTTTATTTGGTCTCCTATTTGGTTTCCTTTCAATATTTCTTTGTCTTTATTTATCTTCTCTCCCCTGACTTGGTTTCATTTTCTTTCTTTTCCTATTATTTTGATTCTTAAGTGCATTCCTTTCCTATCATTCACTTTCTCCTTTCTATGTTTCTTCAGTCTTGCTTTGTTTACTTTTCTGCTCTTCCTTTCCTTTCCTTTCCTTCCCTTTTCTTTCCTTTCCTTTCCTTTCCTTTCCTTTCCTTTCCTTTCCTTTCAATAGTAACTCGGGGTGAGAAAGAGGAGGAGAGTATAAGGGTCAAAATAAAGTAATGATAAATGTTTTTGTTTTGTCGTTTTTGTTTGTTTTCTAATTTAAAAATGAAAATAAAACTTGGGAAAAAAAGTGACGATAAATGTTTAAATTAATGCTCATTTCCTTTTTTTTATGTCAGTTGAACCAAAACTTTGTGAATTAAAAAAAAAGAAGATAAACTCTCGTCTCCTGCATTTGTCTTTTTATTTCTCCACCAGGCTTGTTTTCGTTCTCTCAATCATTTTCTTCTCCCCCTCCCCCGTCCGACCCCCATCTCCCCTAAAACTCCCATTCTTCAGTGTAAATTGATGCTGATCACCCGTTAATCTTTTTAAGTTGCCGTGAAACAGCCAGCAGCATGCATGACAATGGTCCTCTCTGTGAGTCTATGTGCGTAAATGACAATGGCTCTGTGTGTGTGTGTGTGTGTGTGTGCGCGCGCACATTGTGGTTTCAGGGCCTACTGTATGCTTCCTTTTTTACATCGCTGCTACTATTACTGCACATCTGGACCCTGCATGTGTGCGTGTACTCAAATTACTTGTGTTGTGGGAACTCTCCTCCATTACAGGGACTCAGCCCCGCTGTGTAAATTAGATTTATGCATGTAAACACAGTTTTTGGTTAGAATAAATCTTTGGAAAAAGAATCAAAGTTAACATAATGTCCTCTCAAGTCTATCAGCCATGTTGTGAGGGCAAAATCCAGATTACACATCGCATTGTGGGGACTTGATTTCCTTTAAGAAAATAAACAAAGTTATTTATTCATTTTTGGTGTGAAGACTGAAGGAGTAAGTCGTCAGGAAATGAATGGAAAACGGCGTAAAGTCCTCTGAAGTGATGGAAAACACGTGTTTGTGTGTGTGTGTGTGTGTGTGTGTGTGTGTGTGTGTGTGTGTGTGTGTGTGTGTGTGTGTAGCTGTTAGTTTAATCCTGAGTGGAGTTTACGAGGTTGAAGCCGCAGAGCAGAACAAATTCTCTGTGTCTCTGTCTTTATTTATTTTTACTTCTCTTGAGGTTTGCCTGATATCCAACACATCTGCTTGTTTGTTTGTGTGTGTGTGTGTGTGTGTGTGTGTGTGTGTGTGTGTGTGTGTGTGTGTGTGTAATCCAGAACCCAAACACACTTAGAACAGGGAGCACAGTTTGCAGCTCTAAGCTTGACGTGCGCCCTGCCCTCGTAGATTTGTTTCTGGCGGCGTCTGTTTTCAGTTTAGGAGCTGTAAAAACCTCTGACTCTGACCTGCCCATGAGCAAACAGCAGAATGACACAGTTAGAGACGAGCTCGTGAGCAACCAGTGAATCATTCACCAGCTACTTTCCCTCAGGCACTGGTGGAGGCCAAAAACTGAGCTAAAACATCAGGACTCCTTTACTAGGACTCATCAGCCTAACCAGATCATCCATTGCCCATAAGCACTGCAGTAGCATTACATGTTTGTTAAATCAATCAATCAATACACGAGTAGGGATGGATATTGATATGATTTTTACGATTCTGATTCCATTTTCGATTCTGTTTTCGATTCTTATTTTTAAAAAAGGAGAACACTAAGGTCGATTAGCTCAGAACTTTGTTTTATATCTTCTCTTTGAACAAGATAGAAATTTAGGAGTAACATGGCCTTACAAACCCAACAGTGAGATCTTAAGAGATCCAGCCTACGGCTCTTCAATGGGTCACAGGGTCCCCAGGAAAAAAAATTGTAAATGTAAAATAATAAAATAAATATTCTTCTGTAGCAATAACAAAGTATAACATAAATTATTCTGTAGCAATTACACAAGAATATCCAGTAATGTCCCTGCCTACAATTAAACATTTACTGAAAATCGGGGCATCTGCTGCGGCAAATGGGTGCAAGCCTTTTACCACAAACTGAGTCACTGCTCGGTGACATTCGTCTATCCTGGCCTGAAAGGAGACACTACTGGTAGATACTGGTAGAGCGTCTGAGCCGCCATGTTTCCTGCCAGGTAAATGACGCGCCGCAACGTGGTGACGTCATTCGGGGCGACTGGAATCGATAAATCAGAATCAGAATCAGAATCAGAATACTTTATTAATCCCGAAAGAAATTAGGGTTACAGCAGGCAGCACGCTAATGGCGAATGCACACTTACAAAGGAACCTTCTGACCAACTTTACACAAACATCACATTGGGGAGACATGTCAGAAAGGTAGGCTGATAGGAAAAAAACAACGAAAATACATAACATTAGGTAAGAGAAGGAGAAAAAAAACTCCACTCAGACTGAGCTCCTAATGGGAGAACAGTTTGATAACAGAAAAAACACCTCAGCACAAAAGCACATGACTATCAATACAGCATAGAAACACAAGACAAGCAACAGGGGCGGGTAAAGGGTAAGAGAGAGCCGGTGTAGACAGCGCATCCGGTCCTGCAGCATGTCTGCGCTGGTCCAGTCGACTGCCATCTTCCCCGGTAGGGCACAAGCATCGAAGGCGTTTGGAAAGGGAGGGGGGATCAGTGTGTGCATATCAGTGTATGTGTGTGTGTGTGTGTCCAGAGTTCAGCTGAGACAGTGTCCTTCGCCCCGCCAGGCTAAGTAAACAGTCTTCCAGCCAACCCAGGTGGCCTTGCATGGAATGGGAAGAAACAGACTAAACACAGTCGTTATCAGGGTATTTTGTTCAGCTCCTGCCTTGAGGCCGCAGCTGGCGCCGAAGGGGTCTCCGCATGAAGTGATGATAGTTTTTACTTTAGTGCGAACAACTCATATGAATTTCAAAGCTGTTCTAACAGTCCAACACTGGTCTCTCAATCTCCCTTTGGAGAGCCGTGAGCTTTCTATGATGTTATCCAAACTTACGTTCCGTGATGTTGTCGTTCTTTTTGCTCAAAGAGCAGGTTCTGAGAACTCACGACCGCAGTGCACTTCCCCAAGATGTGATTGAATTTGCGCTCAAAGGTGTTGTTCGAGCTAGCCCCTCCAGATGTAATCCAGTTTTTCACTCAGAGGTCTTATTCTGAGTATTCACGGCAGCCATCAGCCTCTCCAAGATCTTCTCCGTGCTGCACTCAATGAGCCCATGTTTAGAAACTCACGCCTCATCCCATGATTTCAATCCCAGCGGGCAGCCTTGTGGGGTTTGAACAGCCGGTTCCGCTTCCTTAATTCTTCGATAAGTCAGGGCCGAGCCAGCTCCGATCAGAACCCTGTTACCATGGTTCCGAATAGGTAGATATCTTCAGCACTCAGGCTCACCCGAGCCCAGACTTCTCGTTGAGAAGGGGTGTCAATTGCATTCAGAGACCAGTTGATCAAATCCAAATCCATAATTCCTCCTTTAGGTTTTAGAGAACAGACTGTGAGAGAGTGTTCCAGGGAAACGTAATACAAAAAAACCCACGAGACTAGACAAGGACATAAGAGGCTAAGCAGGGAAGCTAAGGGAGAGGAGGAGAGGAGAAAAAGTGCGACCGCTGAGAGCCAACTACTCGTTGGGAATAAGGGAATCGTTTGCAAAAATGTCAAACAATTCCAAGGAATTGAAACAGTGGGAACCGGTTCTCAACAAGAACCGGGTTTTGATACTCATCCCTGTACACGAGTTGTGAAATTAGCTGCTTATTGGACTAAATAAGACACATTACTAAAGACACCTTTTTGTCTTTGGCCCTGCACTTATTGTTTGTGGCACAGTTCTACAAGGAAACAGAGATTGTGGTCCATAATAACATGTTAGCATCACACAGATTTGCCTGTCAGCTGAGATTCTCCCACAGAGGGATTTCCTGAATAGAAACAAAGGACAGACTCATTGACCCTGTTTTACAGCACCTGGAACTGAATGGTCCAGCTTTGCTTTGATATCACAGGAAGTGATTTAAATGTCTCAACTTCAAAGCAAATAATTGAGACATCAGTCAATGAAAGTGCAGCATATCTTTTATTGACATGTCAGAGGGTGGGGAGGGTTACCAAGGCAACCAGAGCCTGGAATGCCTGCTAGCGGTCGACCATCATCAACAAACTGATGTGCGATGAGTAAATCGTTTCTTGTCTGGACCCCCTTAAGTTCTGGAAATGTGTTACTGTAACTTTGGTCCATCCAACATTCCTCCTCGTCCTGTGGGTCGTTACAGGTGAACATTTGCGGCTTCCTGCCTTTAGCGTGGTCCAGGATCAACATTGCAACTAACCAATCCTGTTGTCTGGCAGTTCAGTTAGCGTTAGTGAAAAAGTTAGTTAATGCAATTAAAAACAACCATGAACAAGTTAAATTTGGCTAGCAGCAAAACTACTTTAATAATATATATTTTTTTATTGCATAAATTAATAAAGGAAACACTTTAAATGCTTAGAGAGTTTTATATAAACAAAGACATGTTTCTTTCTTTTCCCTCCATATTCCAAAGCTTTGACATCACCACATGATCAGTCAGTAGCAATGCTGATCCTGGGCCGACATTATAATGATGATGCAAGGACAACAGCAAAACTGGGATATCAGATACAACTTTAGTTTATGTATGTAGCTGTCATACTGCGGTGTGTTATTAATGTTGCTGACTCAAATGCAGGAGGTGAGAATCAGGAGCTTAAACACAGAGCAGAGCTTTTAATGTCAAACAATCGCTACAAAGTCCAGAAAACAGGAGAATAAACTAAAGCAAGTCTGGGAATCCAAGGTTTCCAAAAGTTAAACATACAAATACTGAACTAAGAGACACACGCAGAGGAGGACTTGACAAAGGACAAAGGGAGACTAGGCAATATATACAAAAGACAAAGACTGAAATGGAAGCAGGACAACTAACCAAATCAGACGAGAAGCAAAATTCAACACAAGACAGAGAGCAACTAAACTATAAACGGGAAGAGGAAAGGGAAAACATGGTCAACTAAAAAGGGGAAGAAGAAGGACAAAAAGGTTAACACAAAGATGAGCTCAGAACAGAAAGGGAACCCTCAAGTGGTTTCTGCTAAACCACCATCTGTCTTTTATAACAAAACAATAAAGAATAAATAGTCATCAGAAGATAATAAAGCTCACTATAGTGCAAGGAAACACAAAACCACACTAATAAGCAGAAAACTGTAGAATGTGAACATAAATCACTTCTCAAAACCCAAAAGGAATAATGAACTAACCGCAAAACCAATGGCCCCAAACCAAAGACACCATAACAGTAACAGGACGAAAGCCTACATTTCATATTTGGTGTGAACGCACCGTAACAGAAAGCACCTACGAAGATTAAAAATAGTTATCCACTTAAGGGAAGGAAGGAAGGAACCACAAACTGACCCGGATAAGAGTAGAGGTCATGATTTCCTCATGTTGCAACAGCCAAGTGAAACCACCTTTGCATGGCTGCTGCAACATTAGGCAACTACAGCTGAAACACTTGGTTCTTCAAATATTTGGATGCAATCTATTCTTCTTGGCTTTGTGACAGTGATTTCTGACAAGTTGTTCAGGGAAAACCAAGCAGCGATTTAAGGTAAGTGCTAACTTAGCTAGCAGCATTGTCATTAGCCAAAGCTAATGACAACAAAGAAGAACTCGTAGACTGCGGCTCGCAAAGGTGAAGAAATCGTGACAACGAACGCCATGAACTCATGCCGTGAGGTTTTCTTTAAACCTTAGAAGTATGCAGCACATACGAGGAATAAGATGAAATACTGTGCTGAACAGGTGTCAGAGCTGAGCTATGATTAGCTCTGACTAAAGAGGATGTTATACTGAATAGATGTGTCTTCCAGAAAAAGAATAAAGCTTCGAGATAAACTTCTAATTCTAAGACAAAATCGTAAGTGAACAGCCCGAGGTTATTAAAAGAGGTGCTGAAGGATCAGATTCATGTTCTTTGTCTACTTTTGGTTTGGTTTTTTTGTAAAAAAGTGGGTGCTTGCATTATTTGAGGTTAACGCGTCACCGAGCTGATCATCAAGCTTCTTAGTGACAGAGTCAGCCTGAAGGAAGTCTAAGCTGCCAGGGTGAAGACAGACACTCTGTTGTTAACAACAGAGACAGAGTCATTGTTATTTACCGATGCATAGGATGGATTATGAATTAAGTTGTTTGAGGAGGTCTCCGCAGAAGTTGCTTGTCAGAAGTTTACACACATCATGGGCATGGTGGTCACAGTAATTTTGGACTTTTAATAATATTTTTGGACTGTTCTTTTCCCCGGGCTGGAATGATTGTACAGCACGAGTTTAAAAAAACATAAACTGGTTGCCCAAATTTGAAGACATACACAGAAATACATACATGCACTCACTTATTTTAATGAGTGGTGCTGAAGGTTCTGCAGAGTCTTTTAATTTGACAAGGCCAAAACCTATTAGCTTCCCATTAGTGACCATGATTGACTACAACTGGTAGTTTCACTCTGCCAGCATACAAAGGTTTTGTTTAACACTCTTCATCGGAGTGGCCAATGTTCCAAACAATGAGAAACTCCAAGAGACTCAGTAAAGATAATAGAAGGAAAACTGAAACAGTTGTACGCATGTTATTTGAATGTGTAACCACTTTGTCAGCCTCTAGTTTCACTGCCAGGAACTAAGAGGACCAACGAAGGAAGGTCTTTCTCCAAATTCAAAACATTCAAAACCAGCTGAAATTTAAAAGCACTCACATGGAGAAGGCAAATATCTTTTCCAGAAAAGTTTTATGGTCAGACCTAATTGACCAAAACAATAAAAGGTATGTTAGGAGGAGTAAAGGTGAGGTTTTTAAACCCAAGACCACGATACCAACTGTCAGGCATGGTGGGGGTAGCATCATCCTCTGGAAGAAGGAAGGAGAGGAACTATTCAGTTCAATTCAGTTTTATTTATATAGCACCAAATCACAACAACAGTAGCCTCGAGGACCTTTATTATTAAAGGTAAAGATCCTACAATAATAGGGTCTACTTCCAACTTCTTCATCTTCACCTCAGATCAACAGTTAGATGGTTGAAACTTGGATCAGGAGTTTGGTGATGGCTACCAAAAGGATATGGTCAAGGTACAGCTCGCTATGACCAAATATTAGTGGGGGGTTCTGTAAGCGTTTGACCCTGAATGGATTACAGAAAATCCAAAAATAAATTCAAACTTGTTCACCTAATTCTTGAGTTTTTAAAAGTCATTGAAAATGTAGGAAAAAGAAAAGCTCAAAGAAATAATTAAAAGAAGAAAATTGCCCTGACACTATGCCCATGATGAGTGTGTGTTCAAAAGTTTGCCCTGTGACTATGATAACTTATGGATAAGATTTCCACCACACAGTTAAAACTAGTAAAACTCTACTGAGCATGTGCCAGCACAACAATACGATTGGTACATTTGCTTCCTGGGTCAGCTGTGGATTGGCTCTCTTTGACAGGAGGCGGAGGCCAACTGCCATCTTTGCCATCACACAGATTTATATTTAGTGTCCTCTGAGTACCCGATGTCTCCGTTGTAATGTGTCTGCCCCCAGCTCTCCTACACAGGAGCACCACCTCTAACTGAAGGAGACACAATATGTTGTTTTCAAGGTTTTTAAGATCGTTTTCAACTCCAAACATTTGGTGAATGTCTTGTTTGTGTCTACAGACACTGGTAAAGTCGTCTCTGCTGACACCGTGCCATCTGATTGTGGTTTAACTTCAACCTCAGAGTTTCCCCCGGCCCAGAGTTTCTCTTTCTCTTCAGGGATGGGATGGCCACCAGGCGTGGTGCTGAGGTGGTTGCTATGGTTGCCACTAAGCCTCGCTCTGACCTGATTGTTCAAAAAGAAAAAGAAAAAAAACAAAAAAAAAAACCAAAACAATGAGGGAAAACTTCAAAGAGGAGCTGCTCAGTTGCCTAGCAACAAGGCTCAGCGGCAGGACTGCGCTCTCTCTCTCTCTCCCTATCTATCCCTCTGTTTCATCACTCTCTCTTTCTGCTAAACCACTATCTGTCTTTTTCATCACTCTGTAGGTCTGCTTCCATCTGTCTCCGTCTCTCCTTCAGCCCTCACAGGCTTTATCTCTTCTCTCACTATTTTATCACTCCATTGCTAGGCTTCTGTTTCCCTCTCTCTCTCAGTCTCTCTCTTTGAGTTTCAGCCCCTCGTCTCCTCATTCATCTAAAGTTGCTCTTTCCCTCGGCCCCCCCATTTTTCCCTCTCTCACTCTCTGTCAGCATCATGTAATGGAAAATATGTGATGAACATTTATTTTTTTATAATTTAATTATGGATAAAAAAAATAAAAACAGGGATAGATTTAAGGCACGAATGTGGGATCTGGAAAGGGAAGCTAATGCAGAAGAGACTGCATGTCCAGCAGGGGGCGCCTCCTGTGGCTGTAAAAAGAAGTCCCTGGGTAAACGGCTCAACTTTTCCCTTGATCTGTGAGCTCAGCACGCACTTTCATTATCAGTGTGTGGTGTCTAGTTTCAAGTCCTAATGAATAAAACATGATTTTAAAAAAATTACTGCTCCCAAGGTTATGCTTGATCATGTGACTGACAAATTCGTTACACCAACTGCACAGCACACGATCAGTACTGTGACACAAGTTCAGTCAGAAGCTGATTAACCAAACGATTAGAGTTGGAACTATTCCACCATTTTCTTTTCATCACACTACACTAATAAAAAACTACACACACACAAACACACAAACACAGACTAATATTATTTGACCTTCCCCCAAAATAACTACAAATGTTAAAAGTTTTATGTAAAACACATTTTTGTTTAAAAAATGCATTGACTTCTGTTAATTAAGGTAACAATAACTCACTATGCAAAGACAAACTGTGCTTCCAACTGTAGAGTGAGCCCCCCACAGTCCACCAAAACCCCCTACCTCTTTCCTGAAATTACCAGGAAGAACTGGAAATGTATAAAACTTTGTGGAGGAAGAATTTATAGCAGTGCTGTTGGATTGGATTGCATTATACTGCACAGGTGTTCCTAATAAAGTGCCCGGGAAGTGTACAGCTCACACATACACACAGGCGTAGATATGTGGACATGTGAGTGATGGGTTTAAAAAAAAATCCTCCTTTAATTTCCAATATCGCAGTCTATCACTCGATTTCATCGCTCTCCTTTTCCCTTTCTCCCTCCCTCTTTCTCCATCTATGGATGCCTGTGGTCTCTCCTCCACTGAAGAAGCCAACACCCATGACCTGTGTGTGTGTGTGTGTGTGTGTGTGTGTGTGTGTGTGTGTGTGTGTGCGCGCGCACGTGTAAAATGCCTGTAATAAATGGAGTGTGCTTTGCGGCAAACTGGCAGCGCAGCTGGCAGCACGAGAGTTGCATTTAGTGGTTTTTTAGACTCAAACCGAGGGACAGACAAGTGTGTGTGTGTGTGTGCATGTGTGTGTGTGCATATGCATGTGCATGGATGCGTGCGTGTGTTGGTAGACTTGGTAGACAAGGCATGATAGAGAGCTCAGCCCTGTGGTTGCAAAAGACAAAAGACACAAAAATGCACACTGACACACACTTTGTTGTACAGTGTGTGTGTGTGTGTGTGTGTGTGTGTGTGTGCTGAATCATCTCCTCTTTTTTTGAACCTGATTCAGATCTGATGATGTCAGTCTCTCTCTCACACACACACTTTTGTGTTTCCATCACTTCAGAGGACATCACTTTGACTCATTTCCAGCATCACACTAAAAGTTGATGATTTGCTTTATGGGGACTTCTTTTTATCCAATTAAAAGAGTTGCGTTCCCACAATGTGGTTGTGTGAACACATTTATGTTCCCACAACACGAGTAATACAAGTGTGTCCACATGTCGCTGTGGCAAATAACCCAAACCTGAACCCTGAAACCAGGTCTGAACCCTCACATGGCTCTTTGAAGCTCTGTGCCAAAGTCAGCAAATGTCCTCACAAGGTCTTAAACTGACAGTGGTTCTCACAAAGACAGCCCCACACACGTGCACACACACACACACACACACACACACACACACACACACACACACACACACACACACACACACACACACAGTGACCACAGTCCAGTGAAGCCAAAAGTTTAATTGAAACCACCTTTTTCCCTCCCTCAGTGTGTTCTTTCTGTTCATTCACACTGCTTCGGGAGCCTCTGTTCTTCTTCTTCCCTTTATTGCTTTCACACACCAACAGGCTCCAGGCCTTCCTGCTGTTGGTTGGTGTTGCTCTGCTGCCTCCTGGTGGTCATCTGGGACACTGTGTTTTAGACACCAGGTTCAACAAACATACACAACAAGTGAGTTTCATAGGGAACATGTGTAATGTCATCAAGGTTGCTTTGGAACGGGTTACTTGAAAGTCTGCATTACAAAGTGAAGAGGCTGCCTCTGCATCCCATGTGTTCTTTGCCCCCGTGTATTAAAGAGGGGCGGTACTCCTCAGGAGGAAGGACTCCTCTACAAACAGCCAGGCCTTTGTATTCAGCAGCTGTTTCAGCTTCATGCTCAGACTTTGTTCTTCACCATGTGTTTGTGTTTTAAAAACAAATGTGTTCATGTTGTTGTGAATTTAACCCTAAATATATTTTAAAAAGTCAGGAGCACTAAAATGAGATGATAAAATACAGCTGCAGGGCTCGAACAAAACTATTTATGATGCAGTTGGCTCAAATATATTTAATTGATTTCATTTAATTGCTTTAAAATGAGGCTGCAAAGCAAGGTGGTTTTATTTTGTTAAATCCCAGTTTCCTTGGCTCATCCTTAGAGTGACAAGAGGAGTCAGGGATGTGCAATCTAGCACATGAGGAAGGCCAATATGAGGTGTGGCGTTTGGACAACCTGGCTGCAGGCAGGAGCTAATGAAAAATCCCATCAGGTGTATGATGGGAAATGTAGGCAACCAACCAGGAATATTATTCCATAGTGACTGACTGTACTGAGATTAGCTCTGAGGACTTCGAGGACTTCTGCTTTGGTGTGTTTGAGAGTACTTCACTTGTTGATATAATTTCCTTTTTTTAGGTACTTCACAAACCAAAGAACCAGGTTTTATCTTTTACTTTTCACCATTTTGTGAAAAGCAATCCTGCGTGGATCAGCTTCTTGTAGCATTTGTTTAAAATGTACAAAGCACAAAACCTTCAAATATAAAAACTTAAGGTGTGTTGAGCCAAATTAATCCTTTTCCCCCATGAAACCTTATAGTTAACAGAAATCCTTTATTAGTAAAAAAATTAATTATGCTCAGCAGATGTGATGTTCCATTTTTATTTTTACAATTTGTCATTAACACTCACGTTACAAAATCAAATGTTAGTGATACTGAGCTTTTGTGTCTTCAAATGATAGTGACAGTGAAGATTCAACATCTAAAATAAGATAAAGCCCCTGGTCAGGAGGTCAAATATGATTTAAGATTGTGGTCAAAGTCTGTAAACGTCTATTCGAAATAATTAACATATTAAATTATTCCCACCAAAAAGGTAAATTGAACCTTTAAATACATAAAATACAGACACGTCAAGCATGATTTCGATAAATATTTACAGGCAGCTTTCTGAACCCGGTCAGATGATCACAGTGACACCAGTTTAGCAAATCAAATCACACAAACAGTCAGATTCAAGTCTAATTCAGTCCAGTCCAGTCCAACAGTCTCTGATAAACCAGTTAAACCAGTTCATCTCTCCACCCGAGTCCACTCAGCTGGAGGATCTCTGGGTCCTCTGGGCTTCTGAATCCGACAGTTAAACCCTGAAAAATAACAAAATAAAGAAAATCAGAGAAAGTATAACTTCACTATGTGACACACAAATGCAGCAATAAGAGAGCAGTCCAACTGTGAGTAAACCGTCTTCTCTTCTGTCATCACCACTGCCAACTAGCACATTTTTTATCACCATCACCTCCCCCATACCACCTACACCATGTTCAGTATTCATAAGCAAAATTTAAAATAGTTAGTAGCACACCACAGTGTAGCTGTCAGATAATAGTAATAAACATAAAACAATCCTTATTTCTGAGCAGCTAGAAAAGCTCCAATGGAACACCCAAAAGGTTTCCAAGAGCACCTATTTGACATCTTTACTCATTTTTGGAGCAAAATCTTCCTTCAGTTCTGAAAAACAGAGACCAGAGAGTTAAACAGTCCAAACTCTTTCTCTCTTCGCAGGACTACTGACCAGATCGCAACCCCCTGATAATCCTCAGTCACTTGGGAAAATGCGTTTTCCCCAGCTGGTCAGCAAGTGGTTCCCAGTCAGCAAATAAGTCAAGTCAAGTCAACTTTATTGTCACTTCAACCACAGTTAATACACAGTGAAGCGAAACAACGTTCCTCCAGGACCAAGGTGCTACATGCAACATAAATTTACAACATAAATAAACAGAAAACACTAAACTAGCTAACTAAGAGGCGTAGTTAGCTGGCTAGCAGAGACAAGACAGACTGACCTAACATGAATTACAACATAAATTAACAAAAACTAACTAACTATCTAAGGATGACTTTTTTTTTCTTTTTTTTTTGTTAACAGACAGCAGACAACAAAATGCACGTGCAAATGTGCAAACAAGAGCAGCAAAGTGACAGTGTGACAAAAAAAACAAACAAACAAACAAACATTTTTAACTAGACTGACAGGTCTCCAGGGTTGGGCAACAGAGTTTAAATGATCAGTGTAACTAGTCACAGGTTTTATAATATTGCTTAATCCTCTTTCATCCATGAAAGAGAGGATTTACAAAGTTTAGCTAGATGTTTAGCTAGACGTTTAGCAGTTTAGCTAGAAGCTAGCAGTTTAGCTAGTTTGTTTCCATCTAAAGATTAAATACATCAGTAAGAACATGTTTTAAACTTTGGACACAAACTAAGATGGAAACTAAATAACAGTTTGGAGAGTTAGTATAGTTTGAATGGCTGACAAACAAAGATGTGATACCTGGTGACTAGCTATGGTTAGACTGGTTAAAAACACATTAGCACAGCTGTGTCTATGCTGAACGAGGGTTAAATTGTTCTTAAAGAAAGTTCATTTTTAAGGTCCCTGATGGGCAGAGTGTAACACATTAATCAGGCGGGAAGAAGAAACTGAAAACCGACCAAACTTGAGCCCAGACAACGTCTGAGACGATCCATCTACACAGAGGTCAGACATGGTTCACATTACTCTCTATAAAAAAGTCCTGACCCAAAGCTTAATGTCCACACCGAAATCTCAGTCTGAGTATTTCTTGTCGTTCTTGTCACTCTTATGCTTAGCTTAAAGACTTTCTGCCTATGAGCAGCAGCCAGTCAGAAGTATGTTAGCTTAAAAGTGGCTTGAGTTTGATTGAGGATGAACAGCACCAGTAAAAGACATAATTATTTTGAACTGCAAGTCCTGCCAACTACCCATTGAGTCCTTGGATAAAAAAAAATAATATATGAAGCTAGAATGAGCACAATACATGCCCTTAAAACACTAACATGCAACCACTATATCATTACATACACATTAAAATGACATTTCTTAGTTGCTATTACTCAACCTATATTTACACACATGCTTTTTAGACACACCGACTCTCTAATTGGCCTAATGTGACACAGTGAGCACTACAACACACATATTGTGTAGTCCGAGCCCGGCACCGAGAGTGTGGAATCTCCCATTCAGGATCTTGTGTTTGTTTTCTTTTTTTGCTCTATTTTTTCTTGTGTGTTAGCTGGTTAGTTACAGAATCCACAGAGTATTTGATTAGGTTAGGAATGAGTTGGACTGGGTTAAACGATGCCCCTTCTCCGTGTAGAAAGATGATGCTTACTGAGTGTGTTCAAATGTGTCAAGCGCAGTGTTGGGTAAGTTACTTTAAAATAGTAATTTAGTTACATTACTAGTTACTTCTATCAAAAGTAACGCAGTTACTTCAAGTTACTCGTTACTTTCAAAGTAACTAGTTACTAGGCAAAGTAACTTTGACCGCCGCCATGATTCTAGCCTACGTCACAGCGTCATGTGCGCTTTTTACATCCAACACAAAGACTGCAGTCGTGGTGCTTTGATTGTACTCAGAACTCGGAAATTCTGCCGTCTGAATAGGAAGATGTAGGTAACACCAGACTGCAGATGAGCTGCATACAGGGCTGGACTGGGACAAAAAAATAAATAAATCGGCCCGGGCATTTTGACTAGAGACCGGCCGCCATTATAGGAAAAATCATAAAGCCTTTGAATGAAAACAAACGCTGTTGTGACAGTGATGTACACTGTTCTGATGGTATATATGCATCAATCTATCAATCATTTGTTGTAAGATTCAGATAATTATTTATTAAAAGCGAAACATTTTAAATGAGAATAAGTAAGAAAAGTATTTCTTTGTGCCCCCCTCTCCCTGTTAATGTCCTACCTGCCCCCTGGCAACACTTTGCTAGAGCCGCCCCTGCACAGTTACCAGCTGTCAGCTACCTAAAAAAGGATCCTGGTGTTATTTGTCTCTCAGAAACAGTTCATAACTTCCCTTCAACTCATTCATGTCACCTAAAAGGTAAACCTGTTTCTCCATCACCTGTTCAGCTCTGATGATTCAGTAAGGACATCTCCTGGTTTCATCTTCATGTTTCCCTCTCACCACATATCCAAACCAACATCATGACCAGCAGCTTTACAGCTGTGGCTCCAGCAAACATCAGCTGATACTAGAAATTAATATTAAATAAATTCTAACAACAGCTGATCAAGCTTAAACGTGCTGCTGTTGTTTAACGCGATATCCGCTGGTTTCCTCTTTCTGGCCCAAAGTGGGCGATAAACAAACAAGAGAGAAAAGCCGATCAGCTGATCATTGATCAGTTTCATGATTGAAGTAGAAACGGGAGAGGGAGGGGAGAGGATGAGAGAAGAAGAGGCAGCTGTGCAGCGTAAACACAGAATAACTCCAGCTTTGTGTCTTTTTCATTCTAGCTGAAGTCCGGGACAAACTGTGTTCCTTTTCACCTCAATACGAAACGCGTAATATTTTCTCTGAATACGGAACGATTCCGTTTTTTTATGGGACGGTTGGCAACTCTAATAATTAACCTTATGAACAAAATAAAGTTTAACATCAGTAACATAGCACCCACCCAGCTGTATAGAAACTCTGTCATGCTAGCTAGTAAAGAAAAGTCAGCATAACGAAAATAAACTCCACCTAAACTTGGTTTATATCTGACCCAGATAGACTGCAGGTCATAACTTCTTACCTGAAGTTCAGTTCACCTGACACTCGGACCGGCGGCCGCTTCGGGTCTCTCCTCCTCCTGCCTCCCCTTTCCCTCATCCACCTGCTGGCCTCCACCACTTGCTAATGTTACTGAATCTGTGGAAGCTCCGCGATAGCCACCACACGAAGTAACGAATAACGAGCCTATCTAAATCCCAGTAACGACTAACGCGTTCCTGGTTTTGGCATAATAACTAGTTACTGTGCTCGTTACCACAATAATAACGTAGTTACTGTAACGCGTTACTTAATAACGCGTTAGTCCCAACTAGAGATGGACCGATCCGATATTACGTATCGGTATCGGTCCGATACTGACCTAAATTACTGGATCGGATATCGGAGAAAAATAAAAAATGTAATCCGATCCATTAAATATCACGAAAGCACCTCACAAAACTTGCAACACGCCGTAACTCACCTCAGAACATTAGCACGTCGGAGCAGTATGCATCACGTGATAGAGCGGCTGTGGCATGCGGGACCTGTCGGTGGTCTGGATAGCATGTGGAGCTTCGCTAGCAACCCCGCATTTCGTCTCCGACAAAGTCATCCCCGAGAGAAGTAAAGCAAGTGTGTAAGTCCATCTCTGAATGTTTGTAAAGCATTCCCACGTTAAGCTTAACGAGCGACTGCCTCTCGCTCTCCGGCTGCTACTTCAATCATGAAACTGCTTAATGATCAGCTGATCGGCTTTTCTGTCGCGAGTCCGTGTCTCTTGTTTGCTTTTGGCCCACTTTGCACCAGACAGAGGAAACCAGCGGCTGAACAACAGCAGCACGTTTAAGCTTGATAAGCTGTTGTTAGAATTTATTTAATATTACTTTCTACACCAGGATCTTTTTCTACGTAGCTGACGCTGGTAACTGTGCAGGGGCGGATCTAGCAAAGTTTAGCCAGGGGGGCCGATAGGGCATGAACAGGGAAAAGGGGGCACAGAGACATACTTTTCTTTCTTATTCTCATTTAAAATGTCTAGCTTTTAATTATTTAATATTTATCTGAATCTTACACCCAAAGTTTTAATCTGATGTAAAATGTATAGAAGTCCATTATTGTATATAGTAACTGTTAAGTCTAATATACCCTAGTAAGCTATAGTACTTTTTACTTTGGGAAGGTACTATCTGTGCAGTCTGCAATTTTGTTGAAGAAAGATGTTGAATCTATTTAATATTTCTTGAAAAATAATTGATTTCTGTGTATTTTTTTTCCACACTGCATCAAATTAAGGTTGATTACGTCGATTAAGCATCATGAGGTGGCGCGTGAGGGGTGGTTCCCTATTTTTTATTTATTTATTTTTGTTGTTGCTGGGAGTTGGAACCCTATTAGTTAGGTTGCTTAATATTTATGCTAAGTACTCTTTAAAATACCAGAATAGGGAGGATGGTGTAGGTTTAAGTTTATTAGATTGATCAGTATTGCTGAACTATGAAATATTTTTTTTTGCATACAGGTATAACAGAATAGCTTTAGTGTAGTTGTTGTTTTAAACTTGAGTATGAACTTATACAAAATGCAGCAAGATATTTAAAAAACAGTTTTGTTGATTAAAAAACACTATATCGGATTCATATCGGTATCGGCAGTTATCCAAATTTATGATATCAGTATCGGTATCGGACATAAAAAAGTGGTATCGTGCCATCTCTAGTCCCAACACTGGCCAAGCATAACTTTACAAGTGTCTATATACAAAAAGTTGAGAGGGAAAGACCTGAAATTATGAGTCTGTGAGGTGTGACAACATGAACAACAAAATGAGGTACTATTACATTAACTGTGAGAACAGGTGTACTGACCGATGCTACCAGGCGAACAGAAGCTGGTCACATCTGAGACTGAAGAGGAAAAATCTTCATAATCGTTACAGTCCATTGAAGATTTCTCAGCTGCAGGAAGAAAAGAGTGAATTTACTTCTTTAGTAGGCTTGATTACTGTAACAGCATCTTTACAGGTCTACCTAAAAAAAAAATCAGTCAGACAACTACAGCTCATTCAGAGCTCTGCTGCTCGAGTCCTCACTAAGACCAAAAAAGTGGACCACATCAGTCCAGCTCTGAGGTCTTTACACTGGCTGCCTGTCCGTCAGAGGATAGACTTTAAAGTCCTGATGCTGGCCTATAAAGCTCTGAATGGTTTAGGACCAAAATACATCAGTGACCTCCTGACCCAGTATGAACCTTCCCGATCCCTCAGGTCATCTGGATCCGGTCTTTTATCAGTTCCCAGAGTCAGAACCAGACACGGAGAAGCTGCATTCAGCTTTTATGCTCCTTATATCTGGAACAAACTCCCAGAAAGCCTCAGATCAGCTGAAACACTCAGTTTATTTAAATCCAGGTTGAAGACTCACCTGTTCTCAGCTGCACCAAATCCACACTTTTAAGCTTAAATTTCAAAACTTATATTTTAACTACTGATTTTATCTACTGATTTTTTTAATCAATTTTAAATCATGCTTTTTATTGTTGTTTTTAATGTCTCTGTAAAGCACTTTGAATCACCTTGTTGTTGAATTGTGCTATACAAATAAACTTGCCTTGCCTTACATTTCGAGTCTTCACGTCCCCTTAAATCCCAAACAGCACTCGCCCGCCCCTCCTTCACCACCCTCTTCTTACCTGCAACCAGCTGATAGTCTGAGCCCTCCCCAGGCTTTTGACCGGTCGGTGATGCTATGTCATAGATGGGTGTCACTGAGGGTGGCAGGCTCTGCTGTTTAGCTCGGGGTTTGACGGTGCTGTAGATGGGAGCAGCTGACACACTCTTGGGGTCGTTGTCATAGTGATGGGAGGTGGGCATTGTCCTGAAAGGACAAAACAGCCATGATCAGTGAGTGGAGGTCTTGTGGCTCTATAGTGTAACAAGTGAAAGATCCTGGGACAAATCCCTTTGCGGTTGTGTCAGGAAGGGCGTCCAGCAAGCATGCCACGCCTTTAGGGTGGAGGTGTAAAGAGGCAAGAGGGAGTGAAGGGGTCAATCAGCCAAAGCAACAAAGAAAGGTCGGGAATAGACTGCAGGCAGAATGGCGAGGATAAGACAAAGTTAGAGAGGCAAGGCTGCGATTGGTTGGACATGTCCAGAGGAAGGAGAGCGGATACACTGGACAAAGGAGCTGAAGATTGAGCAGCCACGACCACGGAGAAGGATCATGTAGTGAAGGAGGACCAGCACAGGGTTAGTGTGACAGAAGATCTGTCCACACAGGATGCAAGCGATATGCTGAGACGACAGCAGACGAACTGCTGTGGTGAAGTAGAAGACGGCGAGGATTTAGGGTGTGGAATGAGACTTTTCATAAACAATAACCATTTATTCTTTTTACATGTTTGTGCATCACAAAATCCTAAAATGTCTGCATAAAGCACACTTTAGTTTCTTTACCTGCTTCCAGGATTGGATCTGGACAGGGGTACAGCTGAGTAGGTGGGAGCCGATGGGGGTGGATGGGCGTGTTTGGGCTTGTTGACCACAGCGTACGTATCATTCATGACAACCTGCTGTGATAATCTGCATGCAGACAGAGAGAAGGACAAGTACATCTGAGCTGCTGTATGAGGCCACATTTTCAATCGTGTGCAGCTCAGTGATGATCAGGACCAAGCGGTGGTAAAAATTACAGTAAAACGTCCAAGTTTACAGCAGCAACAACTCCACAGCCTGTGACTAAAAACAGCTTTGGTTTCTGCAGCTAGTTTCCCCCTTTGCAACACTTCTTTTTAGGGGAATGACACGTAACCGACGAACGCTAACACAGGAAGCTGTAGCTGCTGCTCACCCCAGCCAAGTCTCTAAACTGGACCATGTTTGTGCTGTTGTTGCCTTTTGGACTGATTTTAACAACGCACCAAATAACATGTCAGAAAATTCCACAGCTTGTCCACAAAGTTTATTTTCCAGTTTTGGGGTATTAAATCCCAGCATTTCAATATGTTAATTAGTAAGTGCGTGTTTATTTGTGTACATTGCACCTGTACGGCGCACCAGAATTAGCTCCTGAGAGCACCTGTCAAATGTGGCCACATTTAGTTTCAGAAGACCAGATATAGAATCCACAAAACCCCTGCATCACATCTTCCTATTTACGTCAGCTTGTTTCCAGTTTGGATTCTTTGTATCCAGTTTGGTTTTCACAGAAACATCTTTATATTCTGACTTCAGAACAAAGATGCACCACGTTGTTTATTAATAGTAGGTATGTTTCTAGTTTTGGACAGAGATAGGTGACCACTTCCTGACAGTAGCAAACACAAAAGCATGACGTTAGCTTCCTAAACTAACCTGAAAATGACTGTTTAAGGCGTGACATGCTTTCACTCTTCTCCCACCAACAATATGACTGTTGATTAACAGAAGAAATAAAAATGTTGAAGTAGACACAATTTGAAAAGTGCCAGAGGCACACCAGAAGTGCGAAGAAACTGTTAGACTGGTGCGATCAGAGGAGAGGAAGCTTGAGTTTCACAGGCAAAACTAAAAAAAAAAAAAGAAAAAAAAGAAAAGAGAACTCCCCTGCCCCCAACTCAAAAAAAAAAAAAGAATTAAATATTGCAATTAAAAGTAAGAACTCAACAGCAGCAGTGTGGTTTCATATGTGATGAGCTGCAAAACTGAGCAGATGGGGAGTGCTGCCAATGTGCTACTCAACACCACATGCAACAGCATACCATCCCACTCGTCAACAGCTTTTCATTTTTATTTTGAGAAATGTAAGTAATATACAGTACTGTGCAAAAGTCTTGTGTCAGTCTTTGTCCGGGCTTTCCGAAGGTTTTGTGGCTGCTGTCTCACCCAACGTCAATGCAAACTTATTACTGAGCATTTTCACATGAGTGGTTCATTTTTGGGGTTTGTTTTTTTTAAACGCCATTTAACACTGACCGATGAACCATTTGCTAAAAATGAACTCAAAGTAGCGTCAGTCAGATTTTGCTCCACCATAACATCTAACTACAAAATGACAAGAAAGCCGTCTAAGAGCTGGGATGAAGAAACAATGTGGTCAAACTCAGTACAGCAGCTAAATGCTAACACGTATGTTTGCATTTATGAAAGCTGATGAGTGCGTCTTGGATATGAACACAGTTTCTAATACTTAAATGAGTTCAAAGCAGTGGGTGTATCATTTGATCCTCTACTGTTAACTGAAAGGTTTAAGGATGGCGTGACCTTTTAACTCCTATTATTAAAACTTTAAAATAAGCTTCGACTCAAATGTGACAAACGAGTCATGTACATGAACAGTTTCTTCCGGCTCTAAAACCTACAGACTAGAAGCTTTTTTGAAAACCCATCAGATTGTGGAAAAGGTTACGCATGGTTACATTTACTCAGGTTAGTCAGTTTCACTTCCTCATTTGCAGTCAGCCCAGATTAATCACTTGGACTCAGATTACTCAATGTTAGCACCTTTGCATGGGATCCCTGTGGTGCTGCTTTAATTAAAGCCTTAACACTCCCTCCAGACGTCCGTCATCCTGTGCTCAAAGTTCACCTCAAAAGGGCCTTTTGGACTGTGGGAATGATCCATGTGACCTCAGACAAGCATCAGCTGTGACCCACTTTAAATCAAAGATAATTAAACACTTCCTTCTTGGTCGAGCTTTTGGAAAGTGCTGATATCCGAGTTGTCATTTTATGTAACTAGCAGAGCATCTCTTCACCATCTACACTGCAGACTTCTCCCACAATTCCCCCCAGTGCTTCCTGCAGAAGTTCTCTGATGACTCTGCAATAGTCGGCCTCATCACTGATGGGGACGACAAGGAGTACAGAGGTCTGACCCAAGACTTTGTGGACTGGTGCCAGCTGAACTACCTCCAGATCAACACCAGTAAAACCAAGGAACTGGTGGTAGACTTCCGCAGGCACAAGCATTCTCCACTGCAACCACTGAACATCCAAGGTATGGACATTGAGGCTGTGGACAGCTACAGGTACCTTGGTGTTCATCTGAACAATAGACTGGACTGGACTCATAACTCAGACGCCCTCTACAGGAAAGGGCAGAGCAGGCTGTACCTGCTGCGGAGACTCAGGTCGTTTGGGGTGGAGGGCCCACTCCTGAAGACCTTCTATGACTCTGTTGTGGCTTCTGCTATCTTTTATGGTGTGGTCTGCTGGGGCGGCAGCATCTCTGCTGGGGACAGGAAGAGACTGAACAGGGTGATCCGAAGGGCCAGCTCTGTTCTAGGATGCCCTCTGGACCCAGTGGAGGTGGTGAGTGACAGGAGAACGGCGGCTAAGCTGTCATCCCTGTTGGACAACATCTCCCACCCCATGCAGCAGACTGTGACAGCACTGAGCAGCTCCTTCAGTGGGAGACTGCGGCACCCACGGTGTGGGACGGAGAGATTTCGCAGGTCTTTCCTCCCCACTGCTGTCAGACTCCACAACAAAGACTTTAACTGATCAAGCACACACATCCATACATATGCAATAATACTAAGTGCAATAATCCTTTCTGTCATCGTTGTATTTTTACTCAGTTGTATATAGTATTTGTATTTGTATTCTATTTTTATCTTATTGTATATTTATTTTATTTTATTCTACTGTATATAGTATTTTATTCTATTCTGTACAGTTGTGTACTGTATTTATTCTTATTGTATTCTAATTTTTGCCTCATAACTTTTGCACTGTCCACTTCCTGCTGTGACAAAACAAATTTCCCACGTGTGGGACTAATAAAGGTTATCTTATCTTATCTTATCTCACTGGTGATGTCCACAGGTTCTAGACTTCAGCCACTCGCTGAACTTCACACAGTGGACAAAACATGAAGTGAGTTTTTACAGCACAGCACTGTGGAACTATAAAAATGTATCGTTGTAAACTACAAGCCCCATGATGCATTGCAGAACCGAGCGTTCACATTAACACCGTCGATCTGATATCTTTATATTGTGGCTCATGCTGTCACTGTAGCACTGCTGCCGTCGGTTAAAATTTGCATCTCTGCAGGAAATCACAACTCTACTTCCTGCTGCAGCCTCGTGATCACGGTCGTCGTGGTTACAATGATTGCAAACACTGTGCACCAACTGTGGTCCCGGAAGGAAGTAAAGACTGTTTAATTGATTGAGCTTTGATCTGAGTTTCATCATTTGCTCCTACTCTAACCTCCTTGCTCAGCTGCTTCCTTACTTCCTCATGTTTCCTCTGCGCTTTCATCATTTTCTCCCTCTCACATTTCCCTTCAGTTCTCCTTTTTTTCCTTCCCCTCTTCTTTTTATGTCATTCCTTCAGCATCCCTGTCCTCCAATTCTCACCTCCTACATCTACTTCCTCACCCCGTTTCCTCCCCTTCTTTACCCGCTCACTCTGTCTCCACGGAAACATGATAGCATATGGGAATGGAGGGTGGGAAGGTGCTAATTTAACACCTCGGGGTGAAGCATGCTGTCTATATCGGTCTCTCTGCCTACACAGATGGGTGTCAAATTAAAGAAAGGGGCTGAACTCTCGACCCCCTAAAACGAGGACATTTTCCTGTGTGGTGAATTTTTATGCACCAATTTACAATCTTGTGCATGAATTTATGGTGAAAATGTCTTTGCAAAAAGAAAACACACAAAAAGACTCTTAGAAAGCCTAATTCTCCTCGACGTTCTCATTTATTATTGCCCCTCACACACATGCAGGCGTGATTTACTCTTCTGGTTTTTTGCCCGTTGTCTCATATGAAGCTGCGTGTGCGTCTTTTGTTTGGGAAAGAAACCTGCTTTAATGCGCGTGTGGCACCTGTCTCCCTCTGTGATATCTTAAATCTGTGTAATTGATTTTTGATCCCTGGATTCTAATAGCTCAGGTAGGTTTTAATTAAAACGTGCTGCACAGTCACAGATCTCTTATCGCTGCGCTTTAGATCGCAGCTTTGTCACCGAAGCTGACTGAAAACAAAGATGACAGGATTATCTAAAGACTTGGTTTAAAGCCTGACTGATATTAGGCCTCCTGATTTTCCTTCTGGCTTCTCCACATTTGTGATCGCAGCTCTGAATGTGTGCAATGCAGCTGGGATGACCACTTATCACAAACACACTGGGAGTTTCCATGAGACTCAAAAATACCGACTGATACCAGCCGAAAGAACATTGTGAATAATCTTGTAACTATTCTGCCTCCTTAATGCTTTTACTGCAGCAGGATGAATGCATGCATTATAAACGTGTATGCGGGACTAAAATCTTTGCCCCTGAGTGAGGGGATGAGGTGACTCTGCTGCCGCGGGGGTCGTTTTGCTGACATGGTTTGGGTGCTCTTGTCTCCTCAGGGCAAAAGGTCAATACAAATCAATGAAAAGCTGTTTTAGTGAAACATTTCCAATCTGATGGATGTGCCCTTCTCTGCAATGACAACGTCTCCATTCATAGGACATGAGTGCTCACTGAAAACGATGTCAATCTAATGCCATAACTCGATCTCAGACCAATTCTACTCCTCTGGGAAATACAAATCACATGAGGGCCCGTCACGCAGTTTATCGACAAGCTTTAATTTAGTCAATAGCGCACGTGCCATAAATCATTTCCTTGTACATTTTGGTGCATATAAAACCCTCAGTTCTGCTTCCAGAACAACTGATTACATTTCTATTCAGCTCATAGAGCTGAATCTGACAGCTGCTGGTTCTATGGAGCACTCGCTAACACCAAATATATCCTGACGCTAAATCAAAATAATGGACCCTTACATTTGTTCTTGCAAATGTGCATGCAAATGTCTCTCAGCCTGATTCGCAGGCCTGAACATGAAAGCTCCCTGATGGCATAGATCACTGGTAACAAACAGTCCAGCATTATACCATGAAGCTGGCTGCACATAAAACTTAAACCAGCCTTTGGCGCTTCGTCCCTTTGAGATTTGCCTTGAAGTAACATTCTGCTGTAGCTGCATGCCTCTTTTCAGCTCAGTGACTCTCCGGAGCGCCTGTTCTCTCCCTGTGACTCCGTCTCTCTGCTGGTGTGTGGATTCGAAAATCAAAACAAGAACGCAAATTATGCTCTTTGAAGACAAGGCGGCTACACGGGCCTCCGTTTACACCCAGTAAAGTTTTCAGTCTCCCACCTCAGTGAAAACCTTTCAGACCACAGCTATGCTGGTTGGGCCAAAACAAAGAGAGCAGGTCAGCTACTATTCTGCAAAATATCCTTGTTCTAGAAACGAATCCCAAGTTTCTCTCTGATGCCTTCACTGGAGTATTAATGTGTGAATGTTAGAAGCACTTAAGCATAGAAAAAAGTGGTTGTAAGAATAGATGAACGGGGCATGTTGTATAAATAGCTTTGAGTGCTCAGAGTAGAAAAGCGCTATAAGAACCATCCATTCACCTACTGAACCTGACACATGTGCCTAAGATGGTACAGGCCACAGTCTGCTGTTCTGAGACCATCATGGTAAATATAACTGACTCTTTTCTGGTAGCACCTGATGGCTCTACAGCTTCCTCTACAACTTTTCCACACGTTACCTGCAGGGCACGCAACAAAGCAAATGACTCAAATTCAGCATTAAATGGCCTTTAATCTACTGGCTCCCCATTACGATGTGTGTGTGAGTGAAACTGGTGTGTGCCTGCGTTGTGTCTGACAATGAAAGGTTAAAAGAAAGACCTCCGAGTAAACAACTTGCCTGCTCCAACTCCTATAACCAAAAATAAACAGTTGGGTCGAGAGTTAGCTCACCTCACTACAACTTCCAAGCTAGCAAGACGTACTAACAGTGCCTACACACACACGCATCACATATTCACAGCATCTAGTAAAGACAGGTGTAATGACGACAATAACAAACTAAAACACACAATCAGAAACATCAGGGTGGATAAAGATATAATTAGTTTTTGGAAAATAAATGACTGGGGAGAGGCCAAAGGGATACCCCAAACCTATAGGGCTGCACCAAAGAAGAAGAAAAGGATGAGGAGGGGCTCTAGCTTAATAGTCTGGAGCATTCACAGCTAGTGAGTGTTTGTCACGCTCACTGGCTCCTCCATGTTCTATCCGAGCAGCACCCTCACTAAACCCAACGGAGCATTTCCTAAACATTGTAGAGACCAAAGAGGTCCACGTGAGGAGGTCGGAGGGTTGGCAGGGGCACGTGCAGGAAACCTTTTGTGTTTTGGGACTTTTCCAATTACACTTTACTTTCAGCTTTACTCACTGGAAAGGTTTTGACACCATGAACTACGTGGTTAAAGTGCTTTGGGTTCACATTACTGACAGACACCTCTCACCAATGACAGCATTAGGCACGGATACCGAAAGACACATTTTGTAGAAATCAAACACACCAGCAGCTTTGGCAAAACCGCATTACCAAAATTGGCGGGAATGAGACAGATTCATGTGTAAAAGCAGATTGTGTGTTTTTTTTAATATATGTATGGTGCCTCTCTGTAGATAACATGCACGCACCTGTTGCTGGAAGATGCAGCTGTTGTGGTTTTCTTTGTCTGAAAATAGAAAAGAACAGTTCAGTTCATCTTGAAGAAGAAATGAAGGATTTCTGTACAGCAGATGGAAAAGGGCTTCTGGGCAGAGTGAGACAAAGATGACTGAGTAAACGTATGTAGCACACAGGCCTCCAACTGTGGAGCCAATCATCACTTTCATATTTATGGGGTGTGTCCCAACGTTACCCCTCACAGAGTAAATGCAGCAGCAGAAATTCAATTCAGTTTTTTCAGATCACCCGTGTTGACAATATGCACATCGATACGTCTCATTTCTGAACTTAAGCGCTTTCCTTTTATTTATTTCGGACCTAAATCCACAGAAATGAGGTCACGGGAGATGAAGATCACCTCCGAGTCTGACTTGAAAACGTGTCGGCTTCGCAGGCTGGGATTTGCATGTTGCAGCTTTAGCAGAGACTGCTGCAAGTGAGAGAAGATGCTCGTCAGCTTTGTTTGCGTCGAGCACTGTAAGTGGTTCATGTGTAGATCAGAATAATTCAAACCACAACACTGGAGAGGCTGCTTTTAAAACTCTGATGTCTGTTGTGTGTGTTTAGATCTAGAATAGCCATTGTGTGTCTGCAGACAGCAGCTCAAACTGGGGAAGGAACACTGATTTAAGAGGTTGTTTATGGGCTTTTTTGTGCGTTTTTTCCCCCCCATTTGCCGTCTTTGTAAGGAAACAGGACGTGCCGCTTCATGTGCTTTGATGCAATGGTTAAAAGGTGCATGAAGTTGTCATTTATCTGATGATCATGATGTTATGTTGTCCAGTATAATTCAGCAAGTCCTTCATCAGATCCTTAATCCAGTCACAGGTACAACATAATAAGGACGGCCCAACAAACCTCTGACTGTGTTTATCGTGCTGTTCGGCTATTTTAATACACGGATCACAAACCTGCAGCTTCCCCCGTCTCAAGAGGTTTGATAAAACATAAATAGAAATAACACAACATGACTGAGCTATATTACTAAAGCTAACAACACGTTAGCCTTCAATCAGTTGGACTTGGAGGGTAACTACACACCTAAACAGCACACTGCAGAGCACTCGTATGTGATAAAATAGGATTTATTTGCATCTAATAGTGATGTTGAGAAGCTAATTTATATGTAACAGTCTAAAATATGTTTTGTTACTCTATTCGTGTGGTTTTAAATTTAAAACTCAATATAGGTTTTTCGATTGTAAACGTCCACAAACCCACTGATGGGCGAAGCTTCTTTGTCCTGAAAAAGACCCGATTGTTTAGAAGTCGATGGGAAACAGCCCGGCGTGGCTCTGTGACCTGTGTGGCCTGTTTGTGCTGTTGCAACAGTGAAAACACAACCTTCACAACTGAGTGCTCTAACCCCTGCATCTGTCCATCATTTATCTACAGTCTTTGCGCAGAAATAAAAAAATATTTTAACCTAAAATTCAGAAAATGGTTCAGAAACGCTCATTCTGGTCTGTTTAAAAACTTACTGCTGTATTCAAAAGTTTACATCAGAGTTTTTAAGAGGTTATATAAAATGAACTAAAAACAACAAACGTGTTAGTCATTTAAATATACTACATAAACTCTTAAATTTATTTACTTACACTAACACAATACACAGTTTTAATGTGGCAAATTTTCTGTAAGAAAAAGTAACATGAGGCAAAAGCTGGTTGTACGTTTGGTTTGCATACGTTACAAGTTAGAACTGCACTGAATTTCTTTACACGCTCACGCAGCACTAATACTGGGTCCTGTCCCCGGACAGGCTTCCAGAAAGCGAGCTTTTGGAAGAGAAGCCAGTTAAATTTCTTTAATGCAAATACTGTGTACATATATTACTTTACTTATCACAGTAAAGACACAGATAAGTGTACAGCTGTCATTTTTCCTCGGGGTCCTGTGTCCTTAAAGTGAACTCTCACAGTATTTATGAGAGCTGCTGTTCATGTCGGCGCTCTGGATCGAAGGTTAATGAATCTGTAACGTCACAAAACGGCGCACATTTGTAGCTGAAGGTGGTGAAATAAAAGGATAAAGATCATGAATGCTATTTTGTGGCAATGTCGACAAAAGTTTGATGCCCAGAAGAGCTTCGAGAATGAAGCTGTAGTACCAGGTAAAGAAAAATATTTACTTTATTAATGCCAATATGATCCACTGGAAATCACCCCATCAGCCTTAAACGTAGAAATAAATAAATAAATAAATAAATAAATAAATAAAGGCATTTGAGAAAATTTGGAACTACATTTACATTTAATAAAATTAAATGTCAATTATTAATAATTGTATTTATGCTACTATAAACAGAACCATCTGTGTGCTACTTCCTATCAGAGTTTCTCTCTATTGTGTGACCCACTGCTGGATTTTTGTTCCATTTGTACTCATTTTTATTATGTCAGCTTAAACACAAATACATTAAAAACCATTCTTGCACAAATAAAGTACAATTCTAACTTAAAAGGCGGCTCTCAGTTTAAATTCAAGTCCAAGATAAAAATAAAAGAAGGAACGTGCCAGTGTTTCTAAATATCACCAATTCCCTTTTTTGTTCAGCAATAGAAAAGCGAGCCATGGCTCTCAGCTCGCGAGGTGAAAGCAGAGATACCACTGAAGCAGTGACATAAACAACAAGGTTAAACTCAGATCACCTCAGAAAACTCTACAAAACTGATGTAGCACAGAAGAAAAGCACAACAAAAATAAGCCATGTTTGTTGGAGTGGACCTACCTTCCGCCTCTGTGCTCCGAGCACTCTGCTGTCAAACTGCGTGCAGCAGAGGATTTGCAAAGAGGAACTCGGAGTTAAAGAACATTTCCTCTTTCTGCAGCTGCTCTCAGTCTACTTCCTCTGACTCCAGCATACTCATTTTGTTGTTACTGTAACACAAATAGATATTCGTGTTTTACCTGTAGGGTGCTGTAGACCTGCTCCTTAGATGTCTGCAGGAATTGTTCAAACATAGAGATGGCAGCTGTGTAGATGAACTGGAACTGATCCTGCGAAGAACAAAGGAAGAAAAGTTTCCTCTCAGCGTGGAAGACTGATGGAAGCTGACCGCGCTGGGGTCGGAAAACAAGACGAGTCATAAATGCAGAAATAAAGCCACTAACAAAAAAAAAAGAAAAAGAAAGAAAGAAAGCCACTGTTATTCTGACGCTGTGCAACACAATACATTTTAATCTAAAAGTCACAAAGTAGGGAATGAAATGTTTCCATTACAGAAATCTAAAGTACGAGGAAAAGAGACAAACTTTCTCCATAAATATACACCAACCAGACGTAACATTCTGACCACTGACAGGTGAAGGGAATAACACTGATTATCTCTTCATCATGGCACCTGTTACTGGGCGGACTCAACCTAACATTTTATCCTCAAAGTTGACATGTTAGGAGGAGGAAAGATGGGCCAGTGTAAGACGGTGTGATGGTTAGACGACTGGGTCAGAACATCTCCAAAAATGCAGCTCTCGTGGGGTGTTCCCGGGCTGCAGTGGTCAATCCAAAGTGGTCCAAGGAAGGAACAGTGTTGAACCGGTGACAGGGTCGTGGACGGCCAAGGCTCACTGATGCACGTGGGTAACGAAGGCTGGCCCGTGTGGTTTGATCTGACAGATGAGCTACTGTAGCTCAGACTGCTAAAGAAGCTAATGCTGGTTCTGTATAGCAAGAGACCCGTCAGGGTGCCCGCGCTGACCCGTGTTCAAGAATGGGAACATGAACATCAGAAGTAGACCATGGAGCAATGGAAGAAGGCGGCCCGGTCTGATGAACATGCTTTCACATCCTGGTGGATGGCTGGCTGCCTACATCGCTTATCTGGGAGGCAGCCAGCTGGTGGAAGCAGTGTGTTGGTTTGGACGGTGTTCTGCTGGGAAACCTTGGGTCCTGCCATCCACGTGGATGTTACTTTGACATGTACCAACTACCCAAGCATTGTTGCAGAAACCGTGCTCGCTGATGGCTGTGGCCTCTTTCAGCAGGACAGTGTGCCCTGTCGCAGTGCTGCCCCTCAGCCTGTCAGCAGATACAATTATGGTATCAATTTCAAAAACCATTGCTTTGTTTTCAAGTTGTTGCATTCACGAGGTTTTCAGAGAACCTGAAGCCGACCTTGAGGTTCGCAAACTAAGATGACCATGCTGCATGCCGCTGACAATACCCCATCAGCCTTTTACGGGTGAAGGGTAAAAATGGTTGAGGAATGGTTTGAGGAGCACAGCTACAAGATTGTGATGGTGACTTGTCTCCAAATTCCACAGACCAAATCCAATCAAGCATCTGTATGATGTGCTGGACAAAGATCCACATCCCAGCGTACAGGACTTAAAGGCTGTGTTGCTAACATTTTTGTGTGGACACCACAGCAAACCTTCAGGAGTCTATGCTTCAGGGGGGCATTATGGCATGATGCTATGCCTGATCAATGTACATCCATCCATGCATTCCTATCCCAGCTACCATTGGGCGGAAGGCGAGGTAAAGCCTGGACAGGTCGCCACACAGGGCTAACACAAGGACACCAGAAACATTCACACCTATCCACAATTTAGAATCCCCAATTAACCCAACCCCACTAAGCACCTGTCTTTGGACTGTGGGGGGAAGCTGGAGCACCCGGAGAGAACGAATTCATGAACTGAAAAAGAATAAAAATTTTAAACTTTTACTTTTTAAGCTAAAGAGTTACAAAGAGAAAGATGTTGTGTGTCATGGCTGCTGTTGCGTTATGAGATAAAGTGATTTCACAACATTTTAACCGAATACCATTATAATGTGAAATTGACTCCCTTGCTGTTAAAAAGCAGCTGATGTTCTTTAAGTGCTGTTCCTGGGGATTAAATAACTCCTAAACTCTCACACTTGCTCGATGAAGCACTTACTTTAGTTTGCACTGTTGAGGGTCTCTGCCTCCTGAGCTCCAGGACGATGTTCAGGATGCTGAACTCTGGTGTGATCTTCTGCAGAGCGAGCAAACAAACACTGAAGAGCCGCCCCAAAACACAGAGAGGCTGCAACATTCACACGTTACATCTGACATGCCTGATCTCCTGGAAAACAGACTACGTGCTTTTATCCGGCCTCATCTTCTGGTTTCATTAAAAGGTTTACTCGTCACATTAGGAAGCTTTTAAACACACTGATATTAGCTCAACTCAGGCTTCTCAATCTGAGACGTTTGTATCTTCTGATCAAACTCCATTTATTACTCTTAGGTCACTAAAAGAAAACCATTTAAAATCTTTAAAAAGGGTGAAATGTGTATTTAAAAAAGTGAAAACATGAAAAGAGAACAAAGATTCAGGACACGTCAGATTCAGACATTCAGCAGCCACACGGCGGACCAGCACTGAGGCCATGTGATGTGTTATCATGTGTTACCTTGGTAACCAGCAGGTCATGGATGTAGTCTAGTGCACAGATGACTCCTGTCCTCCCACAGCCTGCGCTGTAACACACACACACACAAACATACACACACACACACACACACACACACTCAGCAACAGATGCAGCATGCATGTTAACTGTGCCATCGTTAGCAGGTGTTACCTGCTGCATATTCACAGCCTCCTGCTTTCGATGTGTGGGCATGTGTTTGCATGTGTGTGTGTGAGTGCGTGTCTGTTTGTGCACGTGTGTGTGTGTGAGATAAGCTGCCATATGTGTGATCTATCCTGCTGAATGTTAATGACCATCTGACCTGCGATCTGCACCAATTTCACAAACAAGCTGCAGTAATGATGAGGCATTACCAGCCGTGTGTGTGTGTGTGTGTGTGTGTGTGTGTGTGTGTGTGTGTGTGTGTGTGTGTGTACCTGCAATGTATCACCAGAGGTGAGACGTTGGCTCCACGGCTGCTCCTGGCTCTCTCCAGCATGTCCAGGACTCCAGCAGTCTCGTAGGGAACGTCATGATCCGGCCATGAAAGGAACTGATAATGAATCACTGACCGGCTGGCCTGGAGGAGGAGGAGAAAACAAATTATTTTAAAACTGAAAAGGTCAAGTCATTAATATTAGCATTCATAATGATGCTTTAAGTTATTCAAAAGGTCCGTTTCCAAAGAAACTTCAGAATTAAAAACAAAATGCAACGAAAATGAAATCATTCTCCGTTTAACTGAAAATGGTACAAACTGAAAAAAAAAACTGAAATTGAGATCATTGTTGGATGTGATGCCAGCAGTTCTTTCAAAAAAGGTTTTGATGGCCCAGAAAATCCTGTAAAATGTTTGTAAAACTAAAAGGAGAAGAAAGTTTTGAGTGCATTAACCCATAAACTCGAAACACTGCTGCCTCCTAATTAAGACTAAAGCAGAAACATCTCGTCAAAAGGAAAACGTCTCCTAGAAATCGCTGCCACTGTGTCCTCTGGAGGCTGTGCGTCTAAACTGGTTTATTCCAACAGGATGGCTCTGTATTGAAAAATTTGGGAGCTTAAGTGGCCTTTCCAGATATCCCGCCCATTGAAAGCACAGATTATGAAACAGAAAGGAGAAGTTTGGATTTTAAAGAACAGTTTCCAAACACACAAAAGAAGGCGTGATGAAAAACGATGTCTTTGAACTATAGCCAATGAAAGCATTCTGCTTTGTAAGGTCCAAACTTCTTGTTAAGCTTTTTGAAACCACTCACTCATGTGAAAACTTCCTACCTGCTGGAATGTGACGGTCAGATTTCTCACCACTATATCTTCATTGGGATGTGTCTCCTCCTGCTGGAGACACACAGGAACAACACGTCAGAATCACTCCAGATTATTCTGGATTTGTATTAAATAAAAGGACTCAATACAGTCTGAACAGTTAACATCGTTAATGAGGAGGTGAACTGTGCTGTATGTTCTGTGTTAATCAGATTTATTAGCAGCCTGTTTGTTCTTACGTTGCTGACAGTAAACGGTCCAAATGAAGCCGACTGCTGAGCTGCAGCCCAGTAACACTCACACTTTCTCTGCAAAGGAAAATACAGACTTGTTAGTTAAGAACACGAACCTTTAATTCTGTTTTTATTATTTCTGGTTGCACGCAGCTGTTCCACATGTACAATCAGTGATGAAATACATGCATATGAAGTGTGAGATTCCCTTTCATTATTCAGGTAAGACTATGCCATACTTCACTCACTAATGCAATGATATTTTGGTAGTTATAGATTTGCATATTTGCTCTATTTGAGTAAACTTGAAAAAGCTTTGAGGTTCGAGAGGTTAAAGAAAATAAAGTAAAAGAGAAGAGTTTTTAAAATCTGAAGTCAAAGGTCTGAGCCAAGAAAGAGATCAAAGGGCAAAAAGGAGTTTACCTTTCCCATCTCTATCTCTCTGCAGGCCATGACTATCACCTGAAACACAGAGTCAGATATTAGTCAGAGCCTCCTGAGGAGAAGCTGCTGATCTGATGAAGAAAACGTCCCTGTGCCTCAGCGATCACCGACTTCAGCTTAACAGTGCGTCTGACATGAACAACCTCAGAAGCTGAAAAGAGCACAGCTGTGTGCGTGCGTGCGTGCGTGCGTGCGTGCGTGCGTGCGTGCGTGCGTGCGTGTGTGTGTGTGTGTGTGTGTGTGTACGCTTTGTTCCCCTGCTACACATTTTGGGACACATTTCTAAAATCTGGCTTTTATTCAGCGCCTGTGAAAAACAGGGAAGGCTGTAATCGTGGGCTGAGTTCAGGTGGCAAATTTCAGGACACTGCAAATCTCAAGTTCTCCAGATTTCAGCAAATATGATGAACAGGACAACAAAGAAAAAGAAATGCAGCTACAATAATTATTTACTTAGAAATGTAGAGGCATGCAAACAAAAAGGTGTAAATTTATGCTTTGTGTGCTAAACCTGGAAATCCAGGCTACCTTCAGGGTATGAACAACAAAGACAGCTTCTGATTTCCCATTTTCAAGTCTAGACTTCTACACACAGCTCACATGGTCCAGACAATCCTTAGTTTAAACTAGCAGACCCTACTTTCAGTCACTGTATTTGTTATCATCAGAAATACATTTCTTTGGGCCTTTCTGGATCCATATTTTGGATGCTTGCAGTCACATATTCAGCCACCATCAGCCACCATCAGAAGAACATTAAATAAGACGGAGAGAGTTTAACTGGTTACTAGTCGTCCATTCGTGTGTAGGCAGCATTTTATTGCACCGTCTGGTTGGATTAGAAGCAGCCAATCACATCGCGACACATTTGGGATGCTGGATCTGAAAGAACTGGCAGACTGTTACAGCGCTGCTTACTAATGTGAAGTTTAGCGTGAGCCAAAACATCATGCTTCATCTGTTTGGAATCCAAAAATCTGAGCACAGAAAACACTTAAAAATTTTCCCTTTAAATGCAACAGAGTGGAAGCCCTAAAAAAATAAGATAAAATAAAAATCTAGTGTTTCTGCCAGAGTGGCTTTGGTTGATTTACATTTCAGTACAAGCCTTGTTTGTCTCATCATGCATCTTGGAGCAGCTTCCTTTTAAGCCAGCTTTTGCTCTGATTGGCTGCCCCCCGTAAGCAGCAGGGCTGAACAGTATAAGACCTGCTCTTTGTGACGTCATACCAAAACCTGAAGCCTAAGTTTCAGGAAGAATAACAAGAAAAAGAAGAGTCCGCTTTAATGATTAAACTAAAGTTTATAAACACCATTTGTAGCTCAGACTAATTCGTGGATATTAACTGAATGCTAATGGTTTGCGTTGTGCGTTTGACCTTGACGTTGTACTGCCAGATCATCCTCCAGAAATCAGTCACAGTGGAGCTGAGGGGCCCCTGACAGCCAATGTATTTGCAGTCTCCTGTCGCCCCCTGCAGGACAGACGGCAGCATTACAACCCCATCAGAAACAGCCAAGCACGAATCGTTAAACACAGCAAACTGAACGCAGTGTGACATAAATCTGATTGTTTGACAGGTGTGGAGTTAAAATGATCTAAAGAGCATGCCTAATAGAATACAGAAACATGTAAGGGGCCTCAAACCGTGCTGCACGTGTGAACCAGGTGATGTTTTCACATTTAGAGGAACAGCTTTGAATGATTTGTGTGAAGGCAGACAGCGTTTACCTTGATGAAGCTGGCGTTGATGTAATCAGAGTTGGAGTCTGTGGTCGGCAGAGAGAGCTCCACCCGAGACTGGTCATCTACAGACAGACAGACAGACAGACAGACAGACAGACAGACAGACAGACACACACACACACACACACACACACTTACTTAAAGGACACGTATTTGAGACCATTAAAGCAGGTTTCACTATAACTGTTCTTCATAAATATTCAATCAGTCTCTGCTGAGCCCAAACTGATTTCGTAAAGCTTTGTTAGGATCCGTGTTCACTACAAGCAGTCGAGCTACAGAACAGCCACAGGGACCCACAACAACCAGAAAAAAATGCACGGCAATTGAAAGATTTCATGAAAGTTTCCAGAGATGCAAAACAAAGCTTTGTGTCTCTTGATAAAATGTTTTCCTCCTTCGCTGTTCAGCTTGTTTGCAACTTGAAAATAAGCTAATCCTTACAGGAGAGGGAAACAAAGGAAAGAGGATGGAGGTATGAATGAGAGAAAGGCTGAGAAGAGTGAGGACATACATGGCAGGATGTCTTTATATCTGTTCTTCTTGATGTTTTCCTTCAGAGCTCCAGCCTCAGAGGTCAAGCCCAGCTCTTTCTTATACCCCAAAGACCGTGAACGCACCATCTGTCACAAGACACAACAACAACAACACACAGGTTAGTGTGTGTGCAGGTCTAATGCACACCAAGTCCAAGTCACAAAGAAATGAACTTTTTCAATTCATTCATGTTTATTTCAGGGACAAAGTTGATCCTTTTTGCTCCAGAGTATGTAGTTAGAGGTCTATTCGCACGTGCATGTTGTAATTGTGTAAATGTGATGTGAGAATTTACTCCTTATGTATGAATGCAGTGCAGCACATTCATGTATAAGAGACAGGTGTCAGCAGTGAGTCAGGACTGTGTTCACATCATGAACTGAACATTTTGTAAACTTATTACACGGTGCTGTTAAAAAAATAACATAAAATAAATTATGTGCGCGCGCACGCACGCTCACACACACACACACACACACACACACACACACACACACACACACACACACACACATTATAGCATTTGAAAAAAAATGTTGAAAACTATTCTCAGTGTTTGAAATGGTTACAAAAAAGGTTTGTAAATTGAGTCCAGTCTAATAGTCCACAAAGTTCCCTCCTCTTATTCCCATAATTTTTCTTTGACCTGGAAAATATCACGAGGTGAACGAAAGGAGTGAAGCAGACTTAAAGTGTTAAATTACTCAGTATCAGTTTTCTGTTGCATGTTTGATGAGACCAAAGACTCATACATCAGGGTACTTTTTTGTTGATTACAGCTCCGCCTTCAGTACCGTCATCCCACACAAGCTGGCAACACTCGGCCTGCACCCCCACCCTCTGTGACTGCAGGACTTTTTGACTGGCAGGCCTCAGTCCGTCAGGATCAGCAACAGGACCTCAGCCAGCATTATCACTAACACTGGCGTTCCACAGGGTTGCGTCCTCAGTCCCATCTACACCCTGTACACCCACGACTGTGTCGCCTCCAACAGTGATAACAGCATACTGAAGTTCGCGGACGAAGGTTCAGGAGTGTGAAACCCAGAACATCTCGACTCAACAACTCCTTCTTCCCCACTGCTATCAGACGCTTGAACAGCTGACCTATTTTAACAGTAATAATAATTTTTGCACATCAGGTAATCTCACATATCAAACCAGCATATTAAGCTCATTGATCTTTTGCACATAAATCTATTTAATACTTCAATTTTTTGTCTCCATTTATTTATTCATGCTATTTGTATTGTATTTTTTATTGTACATATTAACTGGCATCTGTGTGTGGACAGCAGAGAAAGAATTTCATTATACAGAGAAATACTTTTTCTTTGCACACATGACAATAAACACTTTGAATCTTAAATGTTTGGAAAAGCAGCCTCAGATTGAATCATTGGAATTTTATTTACCATTTAAATAAAGTCCTTCTTGGGGTACATGTCAGTTTCACAGTCAAACTAAATTGTAAACATGTTTTAATTAGTTTCATTAGTATAACCTACACCGGTGGGACAAACAAGCATTCATTTAAATCCATTTAAATTCTGAAGCAGACATGGACCAATCTGACTGCAGGCGTTTTACCTCAAGTGACCACATCTTTAACTGTCCTGTGAGAAATCAAGCCTCACTGCCTCAATGGAAAATAAGAGGCTCAGTAGCAGCAAGGTTCAGCATGTCAGCACCTCTGCAAAGCAGACGCTTTGGCAGTTTGCTGGTCCGGAGCGTTCAGCTGTGTTAATGACACGATGACGCTAATCAGAAAAAGACTGAACAAAGGAGGGTTGCTAGCACAATGCCTCTTATCTCTAAAAAGAACATGGCAGTAAAGTTTAAGCTTGATTTAGACTTCTGCAGGAAATCTAGTTCCAAACTTACAGTTCACCCAGAAACCTTTCAACCCTAGACCGCAACTTTCCCCTCCGTCTTTGCGGGCTGCGTCCACCTGACGCACAATGACATCAGATTATGTGAAAGGTTGTGGCGTAAGATGAAAAAGGGGTTTCTGATTATGTTGTAAGTTACTCATTTGCTACAGAAATCTACGTGATGGATTAGGTTTGCAAAGTAACATCTCAACAAACCACAAGTCTTCTGGTAGAATGTCCTGTGGACAGACGAGACCAAAGTGGAGTTTTCTGGCTGTCATGCAAAATGCCACAAGTGGAGAAAACCAAACACAGCGTATCGGCACAAACACCTCGGACCAGCTGTTAACCACAGGGTGATTTGGTTTAGTTTGGCAGCCACAGGCTTCTCGGCACCCTGCAGTCATCGACCTTGAACTCTGTTTCGGATAATTTCATTGATAAAAGTGAGGACGTTTGTCTAATTGCTAAAACTTTGGGTTACTGCCTTTTGCTAACTTTGTTTGTATTTTGTCTTTTTAATCTGTTATATCTTGTAAAGCACTTTGTGATCTCTATCTAGAAATGTGCTATATAAATAAAATTTTACTTACTTACTTACTTACTTACTTACTTAGCTGTGCTCGGACAATGATCCTGAGGTCAGCTGCAAATCTCTACGTCCAGACCCCGACATGAGTGAAAGGCTGTGGTGGGACCTTCAGACACCTGTGCATAAACAGGTCTCAGGTTCCCCACAGCGATATGAAAGACTAATGATAGCTTATGTATTGTGAAAATTATTTTTCACATGTCATTTTGCACAGTTTATATAATGTATTGCTTTATTGTAGGTGTTTCTGCATGTTTATCGTTTATGGCTTCCTATCTTTAAATAATAAGGACATCAAACAGTGATGTCACAGTTGCTTCAGCCTTTTATATACAGGTCACGGACCCGGTGTCTGTGAGCAGTGTGGATTATTATTATTATTATTAGTAGTAGTAGTAGTAGTAACTGTCCCTGAGACAGTTAAAATAAAGTTGTTTATTTCATGTTGCTGTAATAGATTCATGCTTAATTTAGTTCATTTATTTATAAGATACGATGATAAAAGTGTAACACTGATTAAAAAACATGTCTAAAATATGTGATTACAAAATATGGGTTTGTTAAATATGTAAAGTGCTGTAATGTTTGTAATGGTCACATGACCAGGTTTGGTTGAGAGCACAACCATGGCACGGTGGAGCTAGCATGGATACATGGCTACAGATGCATCTACAGCCTCAACGTTAATGTCATTCTGCATGTGGTCCAAGAGGCGCACACGGTATGCTTTCATGTATATTGTTTGCATAATGTTGCATACGTGTTCTACACTGGTAATAAGAGGACATTTATGTTGTAAACATAAATGTAAACTTTGTGTTTCTTCAGTTTTCACGGTGTTTGAAGACAAGAGTGAGAGAGAGAAAAATAAATTTGATGCGTGGCCATTGTTTGTTGGACCCCTGTAGTTACATTATTATTATTATTATTATTATTGTGATGTGTGCGTCTTCTGCACGATGCTGTCATGTCTGTGTTGCACTTATTGTATGTATGCATGTATGCATGCATGCAGGGGCGGAGCGTGGGGGTGGCTTACTGGGCTTAAGCCCGGGTTGTTTTGTCAGAAGCCCGGGGTCTTTTGGAGTGTAATTTTTTCATAGTTAGATGTCTGGCTGACAACAAAAGTACACACAATATTCGAAGCACATAGTGCACACTGTGGGAATTTACGACTGTGCGTGAATCCCCCCTGATATTGGTATGATCCGAGCTCAGGCACTAAGCGACTGAGCGAGGGGGCGGGGCAGCTGCTGCCTGTGAGTGCGCTGTTGGAGAAACGGAGCCAGCCATACTAAGGAGAGAGCTTAAGTTTGACCAGGTACCAAAGCAAATCATTCGTACCGTACAAATAATGTAAATATGACGGTGAATCACGAAAGATTGATATCAAACTGATCGCTTGACCCATATTACGTTACTTGCTCTTCAAGTGAATCAACAAATGGCGAAATGAAAAGCCGAACAACAACAATGCTGTTTTTTTAGAGTCTTAGCTTACATGTGTTTATTTCATATTTTCAGTTGTTTCCCTCCATGGCTAAATAAATCGGTTTCAGTTATGTACTGATATACAAGAATGGACATAAGGGGCTTCTTTCAAAGAAAAAACTCTGGTAGTATTTTATATATTATGCTTTGTATGTTGTTCAGTATATTTCTATGCAAAACAAGAGGAACTTCAATACACAGCAGGATATTCACAGTTGAAACCAGATATTTACATACACTTTATGGAAAACACAAGAACATTTTTTTACTGTACAACATCAATTTAGAGTAAACTTGTTTGTTTTGGTTAAATAAATATTGAAATATATTTTGAATTAGTTAAATGTCAGAATAAAGAGAGACAGCTGTCTATTTTTTTATCACTTTCATCAAATTTAAGAGTACATGTACACTAAGTTTATTGTTAATTAATAAGAAACTCCAGACGATTCCATTCTGAGCTGAAGAAGCTTCTGATAGGTTAGTAGAGTCCATGTGAGTAAACTGGTGGCACAGCTGTGGATGCATATAAGGCAAAACACAGAGCCTGTTTCTGTGACATGGGAACATCAGGAGATGTCAACCAAAACACCAGGAACAGGGGCCTGTTCTTCGTACCTCGCTAAGTAAGTTAGCTGGATTAGATTGTTGACGATTTCGCGTGATCTTGGATCGTTCGGTTCCCCGAAGCTCATCCGGGACTTGGTGTCATAGCAACAGAGCCGTAAGCGTAAACCTGCTCGGGAGCAGGTTTACTTTATGTAAACAGGATTAGATCGCGGCCACGCAGGTATGTCCGCTTCATTTATACGAAAGCAACAGCGATATTTTACCACTGTTTCACCATAAATAAATAACATCAATGTAACTAAAGATAATGCAGCACTTGATCCTTTTATTGATGTCACACAGATACATACAGGTCATTTCCTAAAAAAGGGAAATGTACTATTAACATTCTATTACATGTATGTGATTATTACAGATGTAATTCATATTTCAGAGTAGTAATTGTAAATCACTTCGTGTAATCAAGATGAGAGACCACGGCTATAAAAGCGAAGGTGGATTTGGGAAGCCTGTCGCAGCCATGTCCTGTCCGTTTACGCGAGCCACCCATTGAGGAAGGTGCAAGATTGATAAGGAGAGTCCTCAGAATTCAGCGTATATTGCGGGACAGACAGGATCCTTTAGCTCAGTGCGACAGTGTGCTCATAGAGAGATATCGATATTCCCGTGAGGGTATTATTTACTTAACCAACTTGTTGACGAGGGGGTGCAGGACCACCACCTGTCTTTTTTTTTGCTCTGCCCTTTTCTTGGTTGCTGTTATGAACAAACAAACAGATTATTCCAGGGTCTCTTTCCAAGAGACGAAAAGCAATATAAGTGATAAATATTACCATTCTGTAGCATATTCTTATATTCCACTTTTACTTGTTCCCATGTTCTAGTGGGTCCTGTTGTGGCTCTAATGTGAAAGGGGATATAATATAACAATATAATATAATGTAATATAATATTGGATAATATAGTGTAATATAATAAATCTATAAATAAATAACAAAGTGACTGAATAGTGGTATCGTAAAGCGCTTTGGGTGCCTTGAAAAGCGCTATATAAACCCACTCCATTATTATTGTTATTATTGAATTACTTACGAGTTTGATTTGTCAGCAACTTTCTGCCAGCCCCTCTCTCCTTGCTTTTGCAGCCTTTGCAGTGTTCCCTTGCGTTTTAATTAAACTCTGAAACTCCTGAAATCCCTCACTCAAGAGTTCTTGCTCTGCTGCCGGAAAATACCGAGCGCGCCCCTTCGACATTTTCGCCGACCAATCAGCGGGTTGCCGATCAATGTTTCTACTATCGATGCGTAGCCCCTTTTACGACACCCAGTGATGTCACATTACTGCGTCCAGCTGTACTAATCGTCAACAACAGGTGTGTTCGGGGAACCGGATTAGCGAGCTCACGGTTAGCGCGATGGTTTGGTCTTGGATGTAGTGAGCGACGTACGAAGAACGGGCCCCAGAACTGTGGAGCTCCATAAGTGTGGCTCAGTTTTGAATACAATTTGGTGCCATTTAAAATTAAGAAATACAGATAGTTTCTCTCTTTACTCTTAAAGTTAACAAATATGTTATTGATAAATAATATATTTATCAATCTAAAAAAAACAACATTTAGTCTGATTTGATGTTACAATTAAAAAAGTGTTTTGATCTGAAGAGTTTGTAAATATCTGTATATTTGATGATTGTCAGCACAAAGAGGGACAGAGAGGGAGATGGAGAATGAGGACAGAACAGAGATGAACAAGAGCAGGTGAGACACACATGTTAGTCAAATTGTTGTTTACCAAAAGTATCATAGGTCCTCATGTATCTCGTACCTAGTGTTTCTTTTTAGGTTTGTTATTTTTCAAATTCTACATTTATTAAGTTATGCAGCTTGTTTGCACAACAAGGATAAATAATTATATAAACTTTTCTCAATCTAAATAGTGGACTTTGGTAGAATTAAAAAATAAGTGTAGTGCAGGGCTATGATGATTTTTAGTGCTGCTATCATCTAGTTCTGATTCTGGTTCTGTCTTGGTTAAGTCCTCAGTAGTCCTGATTTTGAACTCTTGTAGTCCTGTTTTAATTCCGGATCAGTTCTGGGTCTGGTTGAATTGGGGTTTAGTCCTCGTGTCTTGATACAGCCCCGACTTTGCATATGTGATATATATTTTTCCCTATATGAAGTCATTCTTTTTTGAACAAAACTCAAAACAGAGCCAATTAATCTTTCAGTCATTTCAGCCGTACCAAGGTCGAGGCTGGTTCATAGAGGCGATCGAGCATTTGCAGTCGTAGCGCCTAAGCTGTGGAATAATTTGCCCCTATATGTCAGACAGGCTCCTACTGTCGGTCTCTTCAAATCTTATCTTAAAACATTTTTATTTACTGGCTTTTAATACAGAGTTATTTGTTATTTTATTAGGTATGTTGTATTCTTGTACAGCACTTTGGTCAACGCTCCTGTTGTAATTAAATGTGCTATATAAATAATTAAACCATAATAATCATGTAGTTATGTTGAACTGCAGTGAAACAGAAGTGCAAAGGCACCACAAACAGGTCCCTGTTCCCCTCGTTCCAAATCTCACTTGTTGCCTTATTAAACCTTGCATCGACATGTCCTGCACCAGTAAGCAAACACCACACACTTACTGCAATCTAAAGCTGAGACCAGTGTGAGGAACAGTGGTGTGTCCCTCAGCACTTTCACTGGATGAGTCATTTCAGGAACAACAACAAGGAAGCTGCTGTGGTGGGTTAATCATAAACCAACCTGAGGGACAGAATGAGGAAGCAGGATTATTGACTAACCAACTTCTGCTGCCACACAGGAACAAAAAACCAACCTAGCAGCTCACCTTAAAACAGACAGCCAGAAAAAAGCTCAAGAAATGCAAAGCAGCCTCTGTGTGCACGGCTAAAACAAGGGTGTGTCTCTGTCGAATTAGAAAGTCCCTCAGGGTTTCATATGCTCCGACAGGTTTTTAGAGCAGGAAATTAAAATCTTGTAATGCGTGAAAAATAGTAGGCTACTCAGCATTTCAAATGAGCTCGAGGCTTTTTGTCACGTGAAGGTGGTTTTATTTTAGAAGCAGGTTGTTTTCAGTTAGATGCTGAAACCAAAAAAGGCTGCTGCCGTAGCCAAACTGAAACTCAGGACATTTCCTCTCCGTTTCGATCTCATTAGCTCCCTTCAAATAAACAACAAGTTCTCTCCTTTTTCCAGAGAAATCTTGGCGATGTTTTCAATCATAGTGTTTGGGAGTCGCTCCAAATCACAGGAAGTTTGGGAAAACCAGGTCTTATTAACGTGATGTTTCCTGAACAGCTCAAGGAGACATAATAATAAAAAGATATTGAAGTGATGATGTTTTAAAGCCACATGGTTATGCACATAGACTGTATATAAAAGATGGACAGTGTCACCATGGCAACCACGATGAGACTGTACCTTTCTTAGTGTTTTGAAACCAGATGTCACAAGTCTGGAAACATGTCTCAAATGAGCAGTTTGAACTCCTGTGAGTCAGCCTTCTTCTGGTTGGTTGCCCCTCTCAACAGAAGTTGTGAACTACAGGTGGGTGGAGCTTCTGTGTCTGAAGTGGAATTTATAGGCCAGCATATATCCATCTGCATACATGTTTCGGTTCCGAGAGGGGGTTTCACACACCAGAGTTGCACTCCTGTGCAGTCCTTCAAGATCTTGACTGCGTGTTGCTAGAAACAGATGATGTATGCGTCTGCCGAATGCTGATTGGTTAACACGTAGTCCAGAATAGGGCGTAGAGCAACAGAAGTTCACCGAGAACGTGCAAAAAGCACAGACAGTAGCTTCAGTGGACACTTTTCATTGTTTTTAAAACACCAGTTTTCACTTCAGCTTCTTTGTTTGCAGCACAAGCAAGAGTGAGCGGTTGTACAGACTTTGTACAGCGCCTCCATCTGGCAGCGGAGCCCTCTGCAGACAGACAGGCCTGATCCCAGACTGGAGTAGACGTGTTGATGATGATGTTTGCACTGCTCTGTTCTGATTAAAGAACCAACACATTTGTCTAGTTGAATGTGTCGTCATGCTCGCTGGAGCACTCGGTGCATCCCACTTCCTTCTCTTTGGGGTAAAGATTATTTCTGGTGTTCTGTGGGTGAGTATTACACACTGTTCTATGAAAAGTTGTTTTTTTTTAGGTGAAAGAAAAATCAGAAGAAATGAATCAACATTTCTTAGAATCAAAATAGTTTTTCCAACATGTTAAGATTATAACGAGGCACGGAGGATGCTGCTTTGGAGACTCAGCTGCGGAACTGCTCTTATATTCACCCTTTGAGCCTTGCTCACATACTTGGAAAATGGCTTTGTAAGAATCACTCAGCCTTGATCATTTAACGTGTCACTCAAACACAGCAGTCTTGGTTACTAGAGGGAAGCAGATTTAATCTTAAATGATTTTAATTGTCATTGAGAGCATGCTCACCTCATTTAATGCTATATTACATGAAGAACACTTTTTTTTTCATAAAAAGATTGTAGTCTGTATAGACGTGTGTAAATTGTAGCTCCATGTTTTCTGCTGCTGTCATTTAATTACACGAAAGACAAAAATAGCATCATTAAATGTCATTATCCAAAATAAAACCACACAAATTTGAGACAAATAACAGCTTTACCTACAAAAGCTACAAAAACAGAAACCTAGGCCTGTGGGTTAAGCTAAATTTATGTCACAAAGTAAGTCTCAGCTCATGTTGGATATTTTAAGAATATTGACCTAAAATGAAACCAAGTTCTAAAATAGAAGGAAGACAAAATAAATTTGAACCAGTGTTTAGATTTAATTACTGGCACTTCATCGCTAATATAGAGCTACAAAGGCAGAAACAACAGAAAACGCCTAAACTTAATTTAAGTTTTCATTTTCACATGTTTGGTTTGAATAAAATGTGATTGATTTTTATTGTAGTCCATGAGTTAGCGTCATGGCCCCTGAAGAAAAAACAGCAGCTTGTGTGCGTATGTTTTGTGGTGAATGGTTTCAGTGTAATGTTGACACTAAACTCTGCTTTTAGTAACTCCGCAGGTTGTTTCTGCTCATTTCTAACCTCACCGTGAGTTTAAATTCATCTTCTCTCAGAAATATGTGAGCAGAGCAGCAGCGGCAAAGTGACAGGCCTGAACACAAATACGTTTTGTGCCCCAAAATAATTAATTTAGCAGCGCCATGCGAGTTCACATCACTATTCACTCGATCCAATTACATAGGATGTAATGCCCGATCAGGCCATGTGACTCAGCCACACACCGATTAAAAAGTAGCAGAAAAAAGGCCCTAAAAGGTGTGAACTGTACTCTGATATAAAGAGACAGGAAAACAATAGCAGGGTGACCATTTTAAATATTGGATTATGAAATATGCTGCACACAGATTAACCTAACATCAATAAAATTAAAGAAAATTTGCAGAAAGCTGCAGTTTCCTTGCAGCTCAGCAGCAACAGCTGCACAATGTCACCATGCTTCATCGTTTCGACTAAGAGTTGTAATGTGTACTTAAATGTATGAAGATAAATAACACATTTAGAGGACAACACCGTCCTGAAAGGATTGTTTGGATGTTTCTCTGACCAGTGAGCCTGAGAGCAGAGGACAGCATCAGTTTGATGTCAGGAACATTTCATCTTAATTAGCGAGTACCGCGCTGCACTGCAGACAAAGCAAAGGTGGAAATCTCTCAGCATTGATATTTCAGACACTCGTCTGCTGTTCCTCCACAGAGGGACGTTGGGTTTGACATGTTAAATAATGGAAAACAGTTTGAGCAGTTTAAGGTCAGCGCTCACGCGACATACATGACTTTCAGACTGACCACAGCATTAAAGCATTTATAGTCCGAGTTATTGTACGTCCTGCTGCTGTAAAATAAATTAGCCAGTCCTCTCAAATAAAATGCATTTCCTTCTTGTTTTATGTTATAAAATAAGGATGTAATTTTAGTTTCACAGAGAAATAAGATGATAGTTGGACAATGTCAACAGTTTGTTTTAGCAAAAACAGGCTTCCTTGTTTGATTCAACAGTAAAATGGAAAATTAGTTACCTGATATTTAAATATATAATTACACTGGATTTGTTTCTGGACATAAATTGTATGTGACTTTGAAGCTTCATTACACAACGTTTTTAAAGAGTCTCTTATCCAAGCAGCCATTTTGGAAAGACAACAGGATAAAGGACACTGTGCAGTGGGGTCGGGTTCATTCATGAACAGAGCACAAAGTGGACCCAGAAGATACAGATGGAGGACAAGTTAAAATTTCTGAAAGCCACAAACGAGGGAATTTACTACACCCCCCCCCCCCCCCCCCCCCAAAAAAACAACGCCTTGATCCCCGAGTCTGACAAAAAGCCAAAGACTCACCAGCACGTATATCGACACCTTGACATCCACCTTTGTTGTAGCGTTCGTGTTGCATACCATCACATTACTGTGACAATGACCACGAGCATTAGGTGGCACTTGATTGCAATGGAAAACTGGTCAGTCCAGCTCGCCCTGGCGAGTTGATCCAAGTAGGTAGTGATGGAAAAGAGGCTATACAAAGTTGATGGAACAAACAGGGAAAACAGACAATGATGGAGACACAACTCTGGGAGACCAGACAGACATGGGGACGTGACCGGGGAGAGAGAAAGGGTAACGACACAGAAACAGGAGTGACTTCCACAGGAGACGCTGATGATTGAATTTTTATGCAAACTGGCTACCTGCATATAAATCTAGTTCCTGCAGCTTTTTCAGGAGCACGAGTGGATATTCTGTCAGTGTCTATCTGGCACATGATGATTTGGACCATCTACAGCTTTGCTGGTAAATTACCATAAGTGTGTCTGTTTGTATGATCATGGTAAAACATCAACCTGGAAACGCCTACAGAAGTGAGTCTCGTCTCTTTGTCATGTTCCGATAGCTCACAGTTGCTGTGGCTTTTGTGATCCAGTGGAAATTATTTTTAGTATTTTCTTGGCCTGAGTTTGACCTCTGAGGCTGAACATACACTTAATAACATACTAAAATTAAAAAGAGACATTATTTTTGTTTTCACTCACTGTTCGGGTAAGGTACCAGTGTGACTCGGTTCAGATTAGAAAAAGGCCTTATTTTGGGTTCAGATAAGCATGTTCACAGTCTTAACCCTTTGCATTTTAAATGGCATGCCGAAGAGTATCGTGTAATTGAAAGTGACACAGAGGAGTTTGACGTATGATGGACCGAGTCATAACCTTTCTGACAATGAAGAGGACTATTGGACCTGTGTGAGGTTTGTAAAGAACTGGTCTGGACCGCAGGTGTTTATTCTAAAAATAAACTTTGAAGAGAAATGGACCGAGATTGGACCCCTGAGGAACACCCGTGCAACCTGTCAAAATCTGGTTTGAGGTCATTGAGACTTAACTGAAGTGAAAGCAGGAATCTTTGTGTTGAATGAAGACAGGTAGGATTAACAGAGCAGGTTTTTGAATAGGTGGAGGAAAAGCTGGAGCTCTGAGAGAATTCAGGACCCTCTTAATGTCTTAATGTTAATGCTTAATACTAAAAACAGGGTATAGTGCTGATGGGGGTTCATGAAAATAAGAATATCTCCAGTCTGAAAACAACCTAACATGGTGTGCATGTTAGACTCGACCTATTTAGCTTTGCATGTTTTACACACACCAGCCTCACGTGACTGAGTTTATCTGATTATTGGCTGCAGCTCATTTAATTAGATGGGTCAGAGTTGAAACTAGGGGCAGGTTTTTCCAGGAAAGCACATAAAAGAAGTCATTGACAGAGATGAAAAGCAGCGAAAGGTCCACAACATACAGAAGTTTGTGCATTGCGTATAAATGTGGCGTATAGGAGAAAACCTAACGTCAAGCACGACCTCAGAGTTACTCAAGCTGTTCTCAATCGTTATCTGAACTTCACAGTGCGTTATTACTGCACTTTTATTTCTATAAATACTTTTCTGACAAATAAGACGTTGGACTAGATTGTTGAGGATGTGAAAGCTCTCAAGCCGGCTTTTCCATAAACTGAGGAATGAAAACAAACACTCACACTGTACTCCTGATCCACAGTCCTGGAATCGACTGTCTTCAGTCTGGACAGCAGCGAGGGCAGCAGCTCCATGTCGAGTCAAGTAACATCCAACACCTGAGCCGAGCTCGTGCGCCTCACTGACTCTCCTCTCCTGGCTGCAGGCTGATCAGCCAAAACTGAAATTGAAATAAGCCTCTCTCTCTCTCTCTCTCTCTACCTCTTAGTTGTCTCTTTCCCTCTCTGTGTCTCAGTTCTGCCTCTGTCTGTCAGTTAATAATTTAACACCAGCTAATTGAGCCTCTCTCTCTCTTGCTCTCTCTCTCTCCCTGTCTGAAGAACAAGGAAGTATGTGGACAGTTTGAAGGAAATACAAAAACTTTATGACTGGTTACTTCACTGAATTTTAAAGCGTGTGTTACAGAAATATATTTCCTTCCTGAAGCACACAGCTAGTGAGTAATCTGGTACAGGCTGCATACCCATGTATGCAATCAGGCAACCTGTTTCACCTGTGTGTTCACCAGACAGCGTGCAGAGATAGATAATCTTGATATAGAAGTGTTGACAGACGTGGAATTTAAAACAACTGCCTTGTCTGAAGCTGAAAGATATAGGCACGTGTTTAAAAACACTGAACTGTGATGGACACGTGATTAATTCTGCTTTTTGCCGACCAGGCGTGGAAAGGTTACTAGATAGAGATCTTATGTAGTTCAAAAGTTGAATAACCACTCTCACATAAATTGGAGGAAATCTTATCTAGCTCTTTTCTGTTCTACCTGAACACACCTCATTCACACACACTCATATAAGCATTTTTCTTTTCCTGTCCTTAAGTGCTTTCTATCTAACAAGGATATTTGGCATGCCAGGGCTCAAACCACCAACCTTATGGCCTGCGCTACCTCCTGAGCTACAGCCCCTAAAAACACTAGAGGCAAAAACCATCAAATACACTCAGACACCTTGCAAGAAACAGGTTTGACTCCCTTTTACCTTCTTCAGTGAGTGCTGGAAACACTCCTCAACAATTTTTGTCCATATTAACATAATTAAATATGGATACATTAAAAGCCACATACACAACTAATTCCCATTACTCTGGATGTGATATTTTCTTTATTCATTTATTAATTCAGTAATGAAATGACCCTGGCTCACCATTGCACATCTATTACAGCTGTCCAGAACCTAAAATGACACCTCAACAGTGCTTGTTTTGCTCAGTATTCAAACAACAGCCTTAAGGAAACCCAGAGTTAATCTATAATGAAGAACCTCAGAAAGAAAAGGACAGCACGTCCTCACATGTGAGAAGCTGGGAGCGAAAGGTTTTTAAATTTATTTACTGGAATTATTTTGTAAAAGCATCACTCATTTGGCCTTTGAATGTTAAACAAAAGTTCGTATTTCGTTATCTTTCATGACATTTATATGGACATATCGCCATATATTTAAATCTGACCTCTTAATATTCGCAGGTCTTGAGTAAATGTGATTTGAGTGATCGAGGTTTCTCTTAGGTTCTCGGAAACAGCATCAGAGTGAGCGCTCTGTCATGGCGGCTACTCTGTCAGCTGCTCGGTTCTCAGAAACTGCGTCAGAGTGAAACCTCCATCCTGTCTCTTCCTCTGTGTCAGCTGCTGCGTCTCCTCCTCCGCTAGCTTAGCCTGCTAGCTCGCAGCAGCAGGGAAGGTAAACATGGCTATGTCGCAGGCTCTGTCCGAGGAGGAGTTCCATCGGATGCAGGTGAGAAAAACTACGGCGATTGTTCTTTTGGTGTGTAGGTGTCAGTGTGGTGAAAAACACCTGTGCGGTGCAGCATCACTGCCAGGGGCGTTTGCCCAGTCTGCTAATCGTGAGCCGTTGCTAGGTGGGAGCGGTTAGAACGGCTAGCTCGGCTGACATTATTCATTTAACGTTGGCAGGAAGGTAACGGGCAGCCAGAGCTTTGACATGCCTCCGGGCGATATACTTAAGAAGGGGAGGAAGCAGACACAATGAGAGAGAGCTCAGTTCAACACTTAGCCTAGCTTACACCCCCCCTGTAAAGAAAAGCACAGCGTAGCTAACCGTTATTTCTATCTGACAGCGGGCTAACATGTTAGCATTCACGGGACTCTCGCCCTGCTGAGAGTCACGGGGTCCTAGGCAAGCTGCCGTGGGCTCTTCTGTATCGGAGACAGGGCCGGGAAGCGCAAACACCTGTTAACATACTAACCACTGACCTCCCCGACTACTTTAATAGGACTGTTGTTCTCTGTTGTTGCACGAAGTGTAAGAACAGGAATCTTGACTGTCTTCACCAGTGTTGGGTAAGTTACTTTAAAATAGTAACTTAGTTACATTACTAGTTACTTCTCTCAAAAGTAACTCAGTTACTTCAAGTTACTCGTTACTTTCAAAGTAACTAGTTACTAGGGAAAGTAACTTTGGTTTTACTCAGAATTTTCTTGTTAATGTGTTGCTTCCATAACTTTGCCAGTCTTCTAGCTTGCTTACTTGCCACAAGTGCACTGTGCCACCGACAAATAGAAAGGAAAAGATAATGTGCATATTTCCACGAGAGAAATCCCACGCCTGGACCGTCATTGACTGCTGCCATGATTCTAGCCTACGTCACAGCGTCATGTGCGCCTTTTACATCCAACACAAAAACTGCAGTCGTGGTGCTTTCGATTGTACTCAGAACTCGGAAATTCTGCCTTCTGAATAAGAAGATGTAGGTAACACCAGACTGCAGATGAGCTGCATACAGAGCTGGACTGGGACAAAAAAATCGTCCTGGGCATTTTGACTAGAGACTGGCCCACCATTATAGGAAAAATCATAAAGCCTTTGAATGAAAACAAACACTGTTGTGACAGTAATGTGCACTGTTTTGATGGTATATATGCATCAATCTATCAATCGTTTGTTGTAAGATTCAGATAATTATTTTTTAAAAGCTAGACATTTTAAATGAGAATAAGAAAGAAAAGTATTTCTTTGTGCCCCCCTTTCCCTGTTAATGCCCTACCTGGCCCCCCTGGCAACACTTTGCTAGATCCGCCCCTGCACAGTTACCAGCTGTCAGCTACATAGAAAAGGATCCTGGTGTTATTTGTCTCTCAGAAACAGTTCATAACTTCCCTTCAACTCATTCATGTCACCTAAAAGGTAAACCTGTTTCTCCATCACCTGTTCAGCTCTGATGATCCAGTAAGGACATCTCCTGGTTTCATCTTCATGTTTCCCTCTCACCAGATAACCAAACCATATCATGACCAGCAGCTTTTTTGCAGCTGTGGCTCCAGCAAACATCAGCTGATACTAGAAATTAATATTAAATAAATTCTAACGATAGCTGATCAAGCTTAAACGTGCTGCTGTTGTTTAGCGCGACATCCGCTGGTTTCCTGTTTCTGGCGCAAAGTGAGCGATAAACAAACAAGAGAGAAAAGCCGATCAGCTGATCATTGATCAGTTTCATGATTGAAGTAGAAACGGGAGAGGGAGGGGGAGAGAATGAGAGGCAGCTGTGCAGCGTAAACACAGAGTAACTCCAGCTTTGTGCCTTTTTCATTGTAGCTGAAGTCCGGGACAAACTGTTCCCTTTCACCTCAATAAGAAACGCGTAATATTTTCTCTGAATACCAGACGGGACAGTTGGCAACTCTAATAACTTATGAACAAAATAAAGTTCAACATCATTAACTTCATAGCACCACCCAGCTGTATAGAAACTCCGTCATGCTAGCTAGCACGCAGTACGGAAAAAGTCAGAATAACGAAAATAAACTCCACCTAAACTTGGTTTATATCTGACCCAGAGAGACTGCAGGTCATAACTTCTTACCTGAAGTTCAGTTCACACTTGGACCGGCGGCCGCCTCGGGTCTCTTTTCCTTCTGCCTCCCTTTTCCTTCATCCACCTGCTGGCCTCCACCACTTGCTAATGTTACTGAATCTGTGGAAGCTCCGCGATGCCACCACACGAAGTAACGAGTAACGACCCTATCTAAATCCCAGTAACGAGTAACGCGTTCCTAGTTTTGGCATAATAACTAGTTACCGTGCTCGTTACCACAATAATAACGTAGTTACTGTAACGCGTTACTTAATAACGCGTTAGTCCCAACACTGGTCTTCACACATGGTAAACAGCAGTAGGGAAGAGTTCAAATATATTTACCACAAAAAAGCCGTTAATACAGCTGTTATACTGTAGTAAACGCATTTTTTAATTTCTTTAAATGCAGCTGTAAGGCCCCTCTGGGGCAGTAAGGTGGGTCCCCTCAGAACGTCATGCTGTTTATGAAATATTTAGGAAGAAAGATCTTTCTAAAAGATGGAGGTAGCCACTGGTGTCAGCAGCTGGTTTTGGACTTTTATAACTGTCATTGTTGTGTTTTTTGGTGTCAGCAGTGAGTGTATTTAGGCAAGTGAATAGAGTGCTCTATAATGAGCATAAACAGCATTTTGGGTGGGTGTAGCTGCCATGATGTCACCCGTTGGTTTGCGAAGTCCTGCTACAAAGCTTCAAGATCAGGGTGTTTAATGTCGCCCTCTTGAAACTGGATATCTGGGATGGATCCGACTATGAATCCACTTGTGTTAAGTGCTTCAGTTGAAGGCAGCTGGACTTCTTGGTTCATGAAGACATTTTATCTCTGATCTCAGGGGCATCTTCAGCTCTGAAACCTGATAGGGGGTCCCAGGTATTTAACTCTTTGGGGAGGGGTGGGACCACCTGTGCCTCTTGCTGACATTCATTGATCTCTGGTCACCATGCTGCTGCTTGTTACAGTAATCAGTTTATTTACATGTTAGATTTGTTTTTAAAAAGATGAATAAGCTCATCTTCAGTTGACCTACTGGCCAATCAAAAACACAACATGATTCATGCAGTTTCTAAGTAAAGCCGGTCATAAATTAATACTGGTGTGTGTGTGTGTGTGTGTGTGTGTGTGTGTGTGTGTGTATCCTTGTGCAGGCCCAGCTGTTGGAGCTGCGGACGCAGAACTACCAGCTGTCTGATGATCTCAGGAAGAACACGGCAGGTAAAACCTTTCACTCTTTGTCCTTCTTGTTCCTGCTGTTTCATCTCATCAACACTTGAAATGACCACAAGCACACGAGAGGCTCTTTAAAGCAACAGATTTTTTAAAAACACTGATTAGAAGACCCACAGCATAAAACCAGTTTTCCTGCTCCACCTGAGCAGTTTTTGTCCAGGTGAAAGTTTTATTAAATTTCTTTTTCGAGAGCGACCTTGCCAACGGGGCAGCAGACATTATAAGAGACATTAGAGGACAAGTGCAAATGTCACACAGTGCATGAGAGAGAACACAACATTGAGATTATATGAAATACAAAATAAAAGGTCAAGGTCAAAATGACTTCAAACTCATTTTGTTGCAAGTTTCAGAGAAACCACACTGACCGAGAAGCTTTTGTCTCAGGGTTTACAAGTGACTGATGCAAACCGTTAACTGTGGGGTTGTTTACGACCGTTTCAGGTCCGTCTGCATATTATTCCAGGAAAACAGGACCGGATAGATGAATCTTTGTTTGTGTAGAAAGGGCTGGGATTAGCTGGATTTTAAAAAGTCATAAAATAAACATGTGTAGTTGGAAACACTGTAAGGCCAGAGGAGGATTTTGGTGTAGTTAACTTGGAGCCGTCCTGTGTAAAATGAATCCGTGCCTTGAGTAACAGGCCCTCAAGAGTGCACAGATCTGGGTCAAAAACTTTTAAGCCCTCATAGGTCCATGAGTACAAGGATATCCACAAATTTCAGAGTTAAAAGACACATTTACATGGCTGGACAAAAAAAGAAGACAGCATAAATAGATAAACAGAAAGGTCTTCTTTCTACCTACATTTTGATATCAGGCTCATCTCTAGCCACAATTCCTTCTAGGTCGTAATCATTCTGTAATATAGTCATGGTATGAAGGTAAAATTTCCATGGCTTTGTTAAATACACGGAGGGGCTCAGGTGGGAAGCATTTTAAGTGGAATGGTCCAATAGTCATAGTGATGGTATTTTTATTTCTGTCCCACTTTTTAAAATGTACATATTCACACAAAATAAATTGCACACAGATAAGTGTGTACATATCACAGCATAGCCTGCATGAAAGCAAGCAGGGTCCTTCACTAGAATAAAATAACACAACATGAGACGGTCTACGAAAACGCAAGCCTACAGGAGGGAATCTGCCCCCAGCCCCCTGACATTCACCGATACAAGCAGGCTTTAAATGCAGTCGATGTACAGACTCCACTTCAGCTAACGAACATGAAATCATTCATCGGATAAATATTTGATTGGCCCATGTTAGCAGTAAAACTTTAATGAAGAGGAAACGTGTGTTTTCTATAATTAAATGTCGTCCTGGTGCATTTCAGAGCTGAATGCCGTCCGTCAGAAGAATGTGGTTTTGGAAAGAGATTTTGTCAAAACACAGAAGGTAACGAACACTTTATTACTATGTAGTTGTTTTTGTAGATGAGTAATTGGAAAAAAATAACCTGCTGACCTGAATTTCGGGGTTTCTTTTCTAACAAAGCTGAGCGAAGAGTTTTCCTCATCTCTTCATGTTGTTGATTTACATTAAATGTTTTTCCGCTTTTCTTCTTTTCAGGCCTTGACTAAGAGTAAGAAAGCTCAGGTAAGCTGTTGTTTGATGATAATTGTTACCTCAGTGAATTTCTAGAGTAAACATTTTTCAATTATGTCCTTTTAATTGTTCCTTATTTTGTCATTGTTAATGCTTTATGGCTTCCTTATTATGCTAACACAATCACCAATAATCTGCTTATTGGAGGTTATTTCTGTAACTGAGACAAACCGCAGTGCAAACATCGCGTCTTCTTGTACCGTCACATCCCAGGAGCTGTTTAAGCTCTGCTTCTCTGGTGAAAGCTGTAATGTTTAAAGGTCATTCAGGCAATAGGTGAACTGGAAGTGCATCAGAAAAATAAGAGTTTAGTTTTTGGCCGTGTGTCATTTCTCTGTTCTGAAGAAAACCTGAAGTACGACTGAACTGTGGTTTTAAAGTTTGTGTTTATTCTCACCTGGTGCTGACGTCTTCTCTATTTTTGGCACTGTAGTGTTTTCACCGAAAATGTTAATTCACTCTGACTGCAACATGTTCCACTAGCTTTCTGTCGCATTGTTTGGCACAGACACCCAATCACCCGCCACTGTTTGGATGGTTTAGTTGCAAAGAAATGACAGAGATATAACAATATGTCAAAATACTACATCATGAAAGTTTGGTCAGTCTGTCTGTGTGAGTGATCTCAGTTGGAGTTTCTGTAACCTGCAGTCAGCTTTTTATTCTGAATGTATTATTTTGTGTGTTATTTCTCTGTGTGTAGGAGGTGGATGCTTTGCTGAGTGAGAATGAGATGCTTCAGGGGAAACTCCACAGTCAGGAGGAAGATTTCAGACTACAGAACAGCACACTGATGGCTGAACTCTCCAAGGTGAGTCTGAGTGTTTGTGTGTAGTTCAGGCACTGTAGAAGCTTCATATCATTATTGTGATCTTAACATTATAACATTTATTTTTCCAGCTGTGTACACAGATCGAGCAGCTGGAGCAGGAGAATCAGTGCCTGAAGAAGGAAGGAGGAGCAGCCTCTGCATCCAGCCCCCCACCTAACCCTGCATCCAGCCCCGTGGATGGAGAACTGCTCCGCCTCCAAGCAGAAAACTCCACCCTCCAGAAGAAAATGAAGGGTGAGGTGACATTTAAAAGGTGTAGATCTATCATCTCTGCAGTTTTAGAGGCTCATATTTTAATATTTTTTTCACATAAAAATCGTCCTGAAGGTGTGTAGAGCCAAAGACAAGTAAAGGAAAAATATCACGATCTGATAGTTTATCTTCAGGTGTCGAGCTGATATTCGCCCACCTGTGTTCTCTCTCTCTCTTCCTGCATCAGCAGCAGTGTATTTAAAGACTTTGACACGCAGTAAGCAGTGTTGGGGGTGGATAGAGCTCCTTTAACTCCCCACAGCGTCGTATTCTGTGCAGTTCAGGAGACAGACAGAGGCTACTGTTGTTTTTCGGCATATAAGTATTAATTTTCACAGGTTTAGAATTCATCATTTAAAAAAATGTAATCATAAACCTTCCTGACACATTACAATATAAACTCAACTCTTCGTCCACAGAAGGCCTTTATCATTAAACATTTGCTGACATATGCAAACATTAGTCATTTTCGTCTGCTGCCCTCAGTTTTAACTGACCAGTAATTTTTGAGGAAATTAGGTAATTTTGAAAGGAGAAGTGTTGTATGAAACAAAACCCCAAACAGGACTCAGAGAAGGATGCTAGAAACTAGACTGATGAGACGAGCTTGTATAAATCTGTACGGATGGAGAAACGGCACATGTGTTAGCAGTGTGTAATTAGCTGGGTGTATTGTGTACTGATGACTGAAGGTATGGACAAAAACATTGTCATCATACTCATGAATTCTTAATGTTCTCACTGTGAGAGTTAACTTGTGTGTGTTGGGGAACGTTGTCGGTACGTGGGTGTGATTTTTAGATGCTCTTTAGATTGAAGTTTAGGTAGAAGCTCCTATTGGCCAGACAGACATCATTTACTGATCTGGTTGATCACAGCATGTTTGCAACATCAGGCATTCACGGTTGACCTCGTTCACATACAGTGACAAATAATTTGTGACAAGTGGACAGATGAACAAGTAAAGTTGGTTTAGAGTTATAACTTGTGCCTGGTTATTTATTTCCCTTTTTGAAGGTTTTAATACATTTTCATGTAAAAAGTTATGAAGCTAACCTGGGTGCAGTGACCGCTGGGCTTGTAGTACAGCTGTGGAAACCTTGTGATTCCTGTTAGTCCTTCATGAAATGAATGACTGAATGAATGAATGATGTGAGCTGCAATTCTCCTCCAGCCCTGCAGGAGTGCTTCGACAAGGAGCTGCAGAGACAGGCGTCCGTTCAGGGCACCCAGAGTGCGACCACAGAGACTGACGGATCAGCAGGTACCAATGGAGTCTCTGATGTCACAGGGACAGGGGAGGAGTCATTGCCAGGAGGATCCAATGAGAGACTGGAACAGGTGATTGGAAGTCAAAGACACAGCCGATGCAGCATGTTTGTGATATTTTCAGCCATCGAAGATGATGCGTTCAGATTAAATATATTCTTTGACCAAAAATCCAAAATCCTCAAATATTAAGTTTACAGTTTAGATATGATGAAGAAGGTGCTTTAATCTTTTTAAGTTGAAATCTTGTTTCAACTTTAGTGCGAGTCACCTGATGTAGTGCTGCTGGACTAGAGTTTACTGAGTGCTTCTAATATTTTGTCCCGTCACGTGTGCTCATGTTATAGCACACTATACTGTAATAAGTATGTTTTTTTTTTTCCCTTGTCTGTTTTTCAGGCGGAGCCTGAGCTGCGGCAGACGGAGAAACAGCTACACGGTGAGTTTACAGTTCGCTCTTTTGCTCACACGGTGTTTCCACTCAGAGGAATAACTCCTGTTCTTTCATGTGGTAATTAGTAACTTCCTGAAGAATAGCATTTAAAATATATGCTGTTTATTACATAATTAAAGACTAAAGTATTGAAATGGTGTCTGTCTCACTGTAAGTACTTTTATTACCCTGAAAAAATGACCATGACGTACTTATAGAAGACAGGAAGCTCAATGAACCGTATGAGCTTCACATGCAGAGACAGGATTTATCCTCCACAGTGGGTTACACTGAGCTTTGCTTTCTGCCTCCACTTAACATAAACCTCGAAACATAAACACTGGATTTTGATGTCAAATGGAGTTTTGAGTTACAGAGAGAATTTTCTGATGGTATTCAGGGTTTTTCTTGCAGTTGGCAGCCCCTGTGCAACAGGACCTTAATCTGTTTTACTGAACGTTCTAATTGTTGGAGCCTCTCAGCTTTGAGCACACTGGCTCTAAAAACACTTGAGTGTTTTTTCCCTGTCTTGGTAGTAATGAAGGTGCCTGAACAGCAGTGTGATTCACTGATGTGTCTTTGAAGCAGCAGTGAGCTCTGAGTTGATAGATTTATTTTCTATCTGCACAGGGGGTTTGTTGACAAGAAGAATAATGCTGAATATCACAAGATTTTAGGTGTAACATGTGGGCTTTAGCATTTGAGCTATTTTTATTTATGTGCTCATTACCACATTACATGCAAACTAACTGTATCAACATGCTGCACGAAGATGATCAAAATGGTTTTATTTTGTGTGTGAATGGATCTGACAGCTCAGACTTCAATAAGGTCATCTTCGTGCAGCGAGCTTTATAAACCGATTTACACCTGAAGCCAGCAGCTGAAAGGAAAACAGTCTAAAACCTGATCGCCACGCTGGTCTGAAGAAAAGCTTTAATCTGTCAAGCTTACAAACGCACGCTGTGTTTTAACAGCCGTCTTTTAGTTTGAATTTTTGGCTTCTGTAAGGTGAACCCACAGCTGGCTTTATAGGTGCAGAGCAGCTAGCTGGCTCAGGGCAGACACACACTACAAGCTGAAGCAGGGAAAAACAACGAAATCTGTTAGGAAGCCGCAGATTAATTAGGCTTTAATGTGGATATAACAGCTGAGGCTGCTTGAGCAGGTATTCCCTGTTAGAGCTGCAGAGCCAAACTCATTTCCACCTGTTATAAATAAAATCTTTGTTTTTGGCAGTCACTCCTGCAGTCTCTGCACTTTATGGAGACGCTCAGAGAATTTCTTGTAATATGAACAAGTGATTATTAATTTCAATACATAATTAGTGTGAGACAATCATACTGAAAATGGTAAAAAATAGCTGTATTTTGCAGCAGCCTGTGAGTCAAAGTTACCACTGGTTATTTTTCTGGTAACATATAAGTGAAGTGAAGAAATGTTGCGCTGCTGTTCTCTGTTTTGATCAATGTTGGATGACACCGCCTCTCTACAAACAAATGGACCTGAAAGTGAAAACCTGCAGAGTTCATATAAGCATGCTGTCAGTGAACGCAAACTCACAAGATGCAGCAGTTGATGTTTGACTTTGCAGCTCACCCGGAAAATCCTGGGCTCCGACTCTGTCTGCCTCCTCCAGAGATTAAAAACAAAACAAAAGAAAAGCCCAACCTCTCAGACGGCGTGTAAAGTGAGGAGCTGGTGTAGTGTGTGTCTGGCCTAACGGACTGCCCCTGCTGTGTGCGGCGCCCCCTTTAGGCCTGTCAGAGAAGAGCGTAGAGAAGATTGTAGCTAAGCAGGCAGCGCTAGGCTGGTCGGCTGCTCTCTGTCCAATAACTCACTGCTTTGGACCAGAGCTGGAGATGGCCCTGAACACCGAGCAGGAGGAGAAGAGGCTGCTGAAGGAGCAGATCCACACCCTGGAGGTACACATGCACACAACAAACACAAAAAACACATTTGCACTCACATATATCAGAGTAAGTTCTACTCGAGTACTTCCTTTATATATTTACTTCACTAAAAGTCTAAAGCGATAAAAAACTTTCCCCAGAGTAATGCTTTCAAATTCCCAAGAAAAAAAATTCCAACTAAAACTACTTAAAATGAACTGTTTTACTCTGTAAAATCTAAATGAGCAAACCAAAGTCAGGTCATAATTTCCTGTTTTATTGTCCAATGTTTGTGTAGGACATGTGCAGAAGTGTAACTCAGCGTTAGTTCACCTTCACTTGTGTTTCTTCTGAGAAGTACATGGATGCTTACACAAGGAGGCTGCTCCAACACTGCGGGCTCGATTAGTACACTGGATCATGTTTACCAGAAATAACTTTGAAGTAACAATCAATAATTATTGTTCGATAATACCTTAGCAAGCTAATTTTAGGTAGCATCCCACACTGAGCCAAACAAACATGTTTTTGATGGATTTAGCTGAGAGTGAACTCCTAAAATTTCTCCTCCTGAGTTTTTGGCTTTGAAACAACACAAAAATATGACGTCTCAGTCTGTGGACGTCTGCTGCTGGACTCCATAAGCTCCACGTGTGGACTGGTTCAGTATTTTCTCTGGTTCTGCAATCTCAAATGAGAATATTCACAGATGAACGTATTGACGTATTGTATGGAACATATCGTATTTCCAGGCCGATCACAGCAGATCATCGGATCAAATTTTAAAATTGATTCCATTCTGCAGTAAACGGCATATGAACAGGAATAACGTTTAAATATTAGACAACATTATAGAATATTACAGTAACATCTACTTCTTCTTTTTCATACTACTTCTTTGTGGTGTAATGTTGCTCGATCTGTTGTGTAATTAACTTCCACTTATCCAAAAAGCCCAAAGAATAAAAAAAGTCTAAATGTTGGCAGATGAAACAGTTGTATGTCGTGAGTGAGAGAGGAAACTAATTAATTCATGACAGGAACATAAACGGCAGATGGAGAGCAGCGGTGAAATGTCAGCGTGACTAACGGACGACTGTGTCCTTTCCTCAGCGTTCACCCGCTGATGGAAACACTGAGGCTTTTTATGGGAAACATGCCTGAAGATGATTGTGATTTCTTGACCTTTAAATTGGTTGAACATTACAGGTTTGACAAATGAGTACTAAGGAGGAGGGGACAAAACATCTCGAGTGGTAAATGGTCTGTATTTGTAAAGCGCTTTTACTTGGTCCTAAGGACCCAAAGCGCTTTACACAATCATCCACACATTGGTGATGTGTAGCCACAGCCACCCTGGGGCGCACTGACAGAGGCGAGGCTGCCGGACACTGGCGCCACCGGGCCCTCTGACCACCACCAGTAGGCAACAGGTGAAGTGTCTCGCCCAAGGACACAACGACCGAGACTGTTGGAGCCGGGGCTCGAACCGGCAACCTTCCGATTACAAGACGAACGCCCAACTCTTGAGCCACGATCAAGAGTGTTCGTGCTGTAAACCAAAACAGCTAAAACGCTGTGTGCTGCCCCTGTTTGAGTCCAGCTTTGAATTTGAATGCTTGAAAGTATTTAAACAGAAGAGCTACAGTGTGCATTTCAAATGAGCCAGCAGGCACAGCTGACAATTTGAGCCAAAGTCACAAGTCTGCTGTTAACGTGTCATTAAATTAGGTTTCTGTTTTTACTTTTTGATTTTGAAAACTGCTGCTAGCTCTGTCAGGGTCACCCACACTAGAAATGATTTTTGTTTGGTGGATGATGACTGTGTGATTGATACGTGAACCCTGAGCTTGGACAGAAGGCTGCACTTCTCATAGCCTTTGTTTCCACATCATATAAACACGTTTCTGCTGCCACAGCTCAGCTAGATTTTCTTTTTTGTTGGATTTCCAAACATGTAGCTTTGTTTGAACTGTTTGACTTGTTTTGCTCTTTTTTTTTTTTTTTTCCTTTTTCCAAAAGTGTTGGTGTCGAGTTCATCAGCATGTCATCGTCATGCTGCTTTCCTATTGGTTGTTCAGTCGTAGCGCATCGTGGTAGAAGTGCGTTATGAGATGCTCTGATTTAATCTCTGACACACTCCTGATTTTTCACACATTATATCACCACAGACCTTTCATGATTCCAGATTCTCACGGTTTATATTCAGCTTAAAGGTTTTGATAACAGAAGGATCTGTTGGTCACATGACACCTGTCAAAATCCACTTTCATCACCCAAATGCGATTTAAGATTACTTTAATATGTGAACTGTATTTCTTTTGGAAAGTCATTTGTGAATATTTGCTGCAGGATTATCTGTTTAACCAGAGTTATTAAAGTTTTAAACCTGGGCCTTATTTTCATATCACCTTGATGGTAAAATTGTTAATGGGAGCAAATGAATCTGAAAGAGCTGCACGTAATCCTAAAAGGCTCAAAGATTTTTGGAAAAACTTATCGTGATGCTGCAAACTGAGTTTCTTTGTGTTCGGACTTCCAAGAACCAAAACTCTGACTGCAGTTACCGTCGTTGGTCTAGGAACAGACGAGACATCCATTCAGAGGAGCAATAAGTTCACTTTGATTAATAAAAGTTAAGGAAATGTAATTCAGAGCAATACTTTTTAGACTCTTTGGACATTAGCCTGCATCGGTGTACTTAATAAAGTGGGGGGGATCTATAAAGTGAGCACTGAGCATGCTGTAAGTGTAAGTGTCTCTCTCCTCAGTTGACTGAACGTTTGCTTTCTGTCTGCCTCCAGGCGTCCAAACAGGCTGAAATCACCAAACTGCAGGAAGAAATAACAAAGGTAAATCTTCTCAGGGCTGACAACACACAACCACTGTGTAATAGAGATTTATTTTGCAGTAACTATGCCAGTGAACTGATATTGGCTATTAAAGGTGCAGCTTTTTAATGCTGTTTCCGTCTCTTTGTCCTGCAGCTGTCTGACAAGCTAAAGAAGAAGCAGGAGAGGTGAGATGACCTAACCGCAGTCACATTCACAGCTTTTTGACACAGTTATCGGCCAGTAATGTAGCAGCAGTGCTGTATAAACTGCTTCAGGCGTGGCTCAGTTCACTTAACCTTCACAGCAGCTGGATATTGTAGGTAGAACACCCTGCAGTACTAGAGAGAGAGAACCCCAGCCAAGTAAGAAATGAATAAGGATCGTCTTAAACTGTGAATCAAAGCTACTTGAGTAGAGGTGAAGATTTAAAGAATATATATCCCGGTCTGGAAACAGATTCACCATCATGTTAATCTGTTCTGGGCAACTAAACGAAAGCTTATGTTTTTGTTCTCCTGCAGTTTCCAGCGTCTGCAGACAGAAAAGGAGGCTCTGTACAACGACAGCAGGTCAGGACTGCCGGCACCCCGCTGCTCTTACTCCCACTAGTGTATTGACGGCTCTAATGTCCACGGTTCAGGGTGTCTGCTTTTTTTTCCCCTTTAAATGTGCTGCTTGTTGTGGAAATGTTGACCTTTTGTGGTTTTGATTCTCTGCAGGACAAAGATCGATGAGATCAACCAAAGAAAAGAAGAAGAGCTGAAGGCCATGAATATCCGTGTCCAGAAACTACAGACGGACCTCATGGCAGCCAATCAGGTTCGATCTCGCTAAGAAATCGCACCAGTCCATTACTATGTACATTCCCCCAGCTCCTCTATGATTCTTTCCCCAGTCAGGGTAATGTCCTACAAGGAAAAGTAACCATGTTGGAATTATTTATGTACGATAAAAGTTTACAAAAAACTAAACACAGGAAGTCTTGCTCGATGTTGTGTGGTGTAAGTTTAACCACTGAAAACAAACAAAGCACTTTCTATCTGAAATGAATTTTTTATGTGCAGATTGTTCATAACGAGTAATCCAAACCACGCAGCAGCATATTATTGACTAACCTGGTGTTGTGGATGGATCATCACAGATGTTCTCTTGACTGAAGTTGGGTCCTCTTTTAGTGCTTTTTTCCTGTCTTATGATTTCATTTGTCTCTGTCCATCTGGGACCACCACAATAGCTTTTATTGAGGGGGAAACTTTAATGTTCATCCTCCATCTTGGCTGTGTTAATGTGTTTATATTGTCCTAGCTATAGCTCTGTAGCTAGATACCAACTAGCCCAGCGTTAATGACACCACAGATATTGCTGCTGTTTAGTTTTCTTCAGTTATGTCTGAAGTGAAAGCAGAACAATACTTTTGGGTCTTATCTAACAAAGAAAAGAATCAGTGAGCTGCTGAGATAATTACACAGTGATGAAAGTTTGGACTTGTTTAAGAACACACCATGTCTTCATTGTTTGGACTTTGTTTTTTTTAATTGACAGAAACTCTTAAAAATCAGACTTTGTATCATGAAAAGTAGTTCATGTCTGTGGCTGACGTCTGTTGAACACCTTTGGGTGTTATTGGAGAATCTGAATCAGACTGAATCCATTGGACACACTGAATAATTAAAACATGCATTAATAAAACATTCATGCTGTTTTTCATTTAAACGTGACGTCACATTTTCTGTACGAGTCCAAAAACAAAAAAACTTTGAATTCCAAAGTTTGCACACTTCACATGTCATTGTGAACATAGTGAAAGAGTCACTTTCTGTTCGGTTTTCTCCTCTGTAACGATCATTTCACCCTCGTTATGAACTTTGACTTTTTACTTTATAAACTAATCATTTGTGTTTGTGCGTTTTCTTGTTCAGACGGTGTCAGAGCTGAGAGAGCAGCTACAGAGCAAAGAGAAGGAACATGAGGTGGCTCTGCACACACTGAAGGACGAGGTAATGCATGCGTGCACGCACACACACACTCTGAGTCAGAGATCGTGAATCCTGCCACAGACAGGCAGACTTCTGAACATATTTCCATGTCTCAGGCGCAGCAGGAGTGCAGTAAAACACACACATATAAAGACGTGACGGCACTCTTATTTAGATATTTGTCCACATCCAAATTCTGCACACACATATTAGAATAGTTTTCTTTTTCTTTTTTTTAAATTGAAGAGGATAAGGTTGAGGGAAAAGGGGACAAGGGAGGAAACAGTGTGAAGGTTGTAGGAGTTTGATTAAAGCTGACTGTTTTCGGTTCTTTCACTTCTCTGTGAAGCTGCTTCTCTGCCAAAGTGATATAAATGTTTAAAAAGAATCCGTTTTCACCAAAAACAGGTTTTTAAAATGAAGGAAATGAAATGAGAGATGGTGGGATGGAGAAAGCTCCTTAATACAGATGATTTTTTCTTAATAAAGTACAAATATGTTTTGGAATATCACTCTGGTAGTGGAACTGGTACTTCTGTGTGTTTCTGAACTGCTTTATCCTTCTCTAATCCTCGACTCTGTTCTTTCTGTCATCTTTGTCATTTAAAATTTCTTTACCTGTACACTCTTACGTTTGTGTGTGTTCTTTTTGTTTTGTTTACCTCCTATATTGCCTTTGTTTTTCTCGCTTTCTTTATTTGCTCTTTACTGGTTTCTTTCCCATCTTATCTTTTCCCCTCTGACGCCCCCTGCTGGTGGTTTGGTGCAACTGCAGGTAGCCAGTCAGAGTGCAGTCAGTCAGGAACAGGTGGACAACATCCTGCAGGAGAACGATGCTCTGAGGACAAACCTAGCTGCTCTAGAACAGGTAATAAACGTTACACAGCATGGAGAGAGTTAACGGCACTAACTTAGTGGCCATGAAACCCGGAGAACCCCTCATAAGCATGACGTCATCTCTGAGCACTAACCCAGCTACTTTTAACATGTAATAAAACTGATGAACAGTACCATAACCCTGACAGTACATCATCTCTGTGTACTAGAGAAACTGACAAGAACGTTACACTGACCAATGAGGAAAAAGTCATTAATACCTGAAAGACCATCACGCTGCTGCTAATCACACAACAGTTACCTGATCCCAGTTGTTGCTTTAGAAAGAAATGACAAAAATGTGTCAAGTGGAAAAATAAATTCACATTACTGTGATTGTCTGCAGCACCTGGACTTGGACCATGCTAACACAAAGCAAGTAGTTAAAGATCAGAGCCGTGCGAACCAAGCAGCTGAAGCTTTTTAAAGGTTAAGAAAAATCTACAAAATATTAGCATCTTACAAAAAAGAGGAAATTTTGCTTATTAGAATGAACTGCTGTTACAAGAATTACTTGTAATCGACTTGTTCCATATATACACTGAACAAAAATATAAACGCAACACCTTTGTTACTGCTCCCATTCCCCATGGGATGGACGTAGAGACCTAAAATTCATTCCAGATACACAATATAACCATCCCTCCCAAACAGTGGTCACAAATCAGTCCAAATGTGTGGTAGTGGGCACATCTGCTATATTGAGATAATCCATCCCACCTCACAGGTGTGCCACATCAGGATGCTGATCTGACATCATGAGTAGTGCACAGGTGTACCTCAGACTGCCCACAACAAAAGGCCACCCTGGAATGTGCAGTTTTTTGCGCTATTGGGGGTCTGGGGACCCAGAACCGGTCAGTATCTGGTGTGACCACCATTTGCCTCATGCAGTGCAACACATCGTCGCATGGAGTCTATCAGATTGTCAATTGTGGCCTGTGGAATGTTGGTCCGCTCCACTTCAATGGCTGTGCGAGGTTGTTGGATATTCGTGGGAACTGGTACACGCTGTCGTATACGCCGGTCAAGCACATCCCGAACATGCTCAATGGGTGACATGTCCGGTGAGTATGCTGGCCATGCAAGAACTGGGACATTCTCAGCTGCCATCTGCCCTGAACAATGTGAACCATGATTCATCCGTGAAGCGCACACCTCTCCAACGTGCCAGACGCCATCGAATGTGAGCATTTGCCCACACAAGTCTGTTACGGCGACGAGCTGGAGTCAGGTCAAGACCCCGATGAGGACGACGGGCATGCAGTTGAGCGTCCCTGAGACGGTTTCTGACAGTTTGTGCAGAAATTGTTTGGTTGTGCAAACCAATTGTTCCAGCAGCTGTCTGGGTGGCTGGTCTCAGACGATCTTGGAGGTGAACCTGTTGGATGTGGAGGTCCTGGGCTGGTGTGGTTACACGAGGTCTGCGGTTGTGAGGCCGGTTGGATGTGCTGCCATATTCTCTGAAACGCCTGTGGAGACGGCTTATGGTTGAGAAATGAACATTCAATGCACGGGCGACAGATCTGGTTGACATTCCTGCTGTCAGCATGCCAATTGCACGCTCCCTCATTGCTTGTGGCATCTGTGGCATTTTGCTGTGAGACAAAACTGCACATTCCAGGGTGGCCTTTTGTTGTGGGCAGTCTGAGGTACACCTGTGCACTACTCATGATGTCAGATCAGCATCCTGATGTGGCACACCTGTGAGGTGGGATGGATTATCTCAATATAGCAGATGTGCCCACTACCACACATTTGGACTGATTTGTGACCACTGTTTGGGAGGGATGGTTATATTGTGTATCTGGAATGAATTTTAGGTCTCTACGTCCATCCCATGGGGAATGGGAGCAAAAACAAAAGTGTTGCGTTTATATTTTTGTTCAGTGTATATGTGTATATGTATAATATGGAACACTGGATCAGGCTGTGTTAATGCAAAGAAAAGCGTGTCATGCTCCGCGCATTCAGCTTCAGCTGTTTAATAGCTTCATTTACTGGTTACAGGTTAAAGACAGACAGCCCAATCAGAAAGAAGTTTAATGTTTTATATAATTCTGACCTCAAAACGCTGGTTTGAACCACTTACTGTTTTTTGTAATTGATGTCATTTCACGTGAGGTTTTGTAAATCTGACCCTGAACAGGATCATCCAGAACACTTTACTCACACACTATCAAACTGTAACTCACCTTGTAGGAGAACAGTGCTCTGGGGACTGATCTGTGCACGCTTGACCCTAGAGTAGAGCCCTCATCTAGGACCCTAACCGTAGCTTGTTTTTCTGGACTAATGTGACTCTTGAAAACTAAACTACATACTGCTGCACCGAGTGCTAACAACAGAACACTTTAGAGAGGCTTACATTAAATCTTTTGTGCAAGTGTAAAATTCAAAGCGCTTGCAGGAAACTAGATGATAGATCTGTGAGGGCTGCCCAACTAATGATGGTAGGTGGAGTTAATCTAGAATAGCTTTTTTAGAGAGAGTATCTAGAACCTGTTTGTTTATTGTAGCAGCTGTCTTTAATGTCAGTGTGGAACACGTGTTGCAGGAGAACAGTGCTCTGAGGACTAATCTGTGCGCTCTTGAACAGGTAATTATTTCCTGACTCCTCATGTAGAGTTTAGCATTAGATTGAGGTCCTGAAATGAACTTTGATTCCTAGAATCTTTTCTAGAGGCTTTTTTTAAAGATTGATCCCCTTAAAAATAAAATAACATGACTGTGTATGCTGAGTAGAATGTGTTGATGTCCTGAACCAGAAGCCTAAGTAGAGTGACTGGTTACAGTGACTGAGATTAGTTGGTTGGAGCTCCTCAAAGTAATCACGATGATCAGTTTTTCCTGCTTTCCAGCAGGTTCCTGCTTTAATTCTGATTTATGTAATGAAAATGTTGATGCTGGAGGAGGTCAGTAACCTCAGCTGTAGCTCATTAGGGTTCACATCCATGGTCCATGTTGCTTTCTTTGTTTGTGTCTAGCAAGATATATATTTGATGAAATGTACGACCTTTGGCCTGATTAGATCTGTTCGTGTTGTTCTTTGTCGTCATTCTGAAACACTTTATTTTGGAGAATAAATCAGGAACCAACTGTGTTATATGTTAGGTTTTCAGGTTACTTGGAGGGCAACATCTTCACCTTTTGATGTCTTAAATGCTTTTTAGAAAGAAAAACTCTAAATAGTGTTTGATTTTTCAGTCAGACTTTTTCCACCCAAATCCCAAGACTTGGAGAAATACTTTTTCAAAGTAAAAGTTGCATATTCTGATGGCATACTGTTGGGCCTCAGAGGTAAAGATTAGGCCTTTTGCCATTGTCCATGACATAGACCTCACCGGATTATTCATACAAATACAAAATTTTTACTTAAGTATAATTTGTGTCCTGTGACTCTTGTTTGTGTCGTCATAAACTAAAGAAAAGGTCTCATGATCATCATTGGTGTTTACGTTGGCACTTTTCGTCACGTCCATAAGAAACTGCAGGACTGAGTTGGTGCACTTGTTGTTCATAAACGAGTAACAAGTTGAAAATAGTTGAGCTTTAAAAAATCGCTGCACTCCTCAGTGTCACCACTTTAACTAAAAAAAATAAGAAGGGGCGGGATTTATGATGTCCGTACCGTCAGTGAACAAACACTGTCGCTGACGACAGTCCTGAACACTGACGAGCATGGTTTCATGAGCCAGCAACAGTTAAAGTGCTCTGATGTTCCACGTTAGCCTCAAACTGGAAGATTGATTTAGAACGGAAAATTGCAAAGAACAGTTAAGCCGGTGAAATCATTAAGTCCGATACAAAACGCACTGTAGGATTAAATACGTTCTTAAACTTAGAAACCTGGACTCAGGAGACGCTCCAAATGCTTCATCCTCTGTTCTCAGACGAAACAATCCATGTGCTGACTTACACAAATCTTTGTGTGGTTTGTAAAGCCAAAGTATACATTTACACTCTTCTCACTTAAAGTCACTGTGCTGTACACGTGAATATTCTGACTAGAAATCAAAATAACACAAAAACATTTTTCTCCCAGGAACTTTGTGATGGTAGTAAAATGTTTTTTGTGTTTCCTCTGAGACCTACACACACACACACACACACACACACACACACACACACACACACACACACACACACACACACACACACACACACACACACTGATGTTCACACCAAACCTGGCCGTGTGGAGCTGTGCTGCTTTAGAACATGAGAGCATGACTGCTGTCAAAGAAACTGGAAATTAAAATGTATTTATCAGATTCACTGCTTTGGGTCTTACTAATGCCGGCTAGTTCGCTCTCTGAACTGGACAATGTTATGTTTAAAAAACTGAAATTAATGTTTTGAAATACCTTACAGTAAGCAAACGGATTTTTGGAAATCACCACCAGTTTAATCAGAATTAGTAGCTGAAAATTGCAGCTAGGCTGCTACCAATCAGAAGTGTGCAGTGGCACAAACTCTAGAGTCTGCTTAGACAGCCATCACCGTGGTGGCTCCAAAGGGTGTAATCCTACAGCCTGAAGGGATATAAAAGAGGGTCAGCTGATGTGGGTGACCTATAGAGATGGACCTCTGACATGGATCTATATGTAGATAAATGATCTGTGTGTGGGGGTTCATGCCATTGTTATACCTAAAAGGCCAAATGATTTAATGCTACAACTTACATCTTATTTAACCTGTGGTCATTTACTGTTCTCTGCTTCATCTTAATCATCTGTCGTCATCATTCTTTTCTATCTAATATTTTCTGGCAGTTGTTATCTGTCCAGGACATTCTTGTACATGTACGTGTTTAAGTTGGACAGGTACTGCAAAGAGTCGTTCAGGAATTAAAGTGAACACTGTAAAGAGAAATAAAGTGTTTGAAATGTGTTTGTAGATCCAAACGGTGAAGACGCAGGAAATGAACCTGTTGCGAGAGCAGCAGGAGGCGCTGACGGGCGAACTGCAGCAGAGACGAACTGAACAGGAGAATCTGCTGGCTCAGAGGGATGACCTCAACTCCCAGCTGCAGGTAGATTAAACAGTGGTTTGTTTAACCTTTGGGTTTTATCTCAGCTCGTTCTGCCAATATAAACGACTCTCCAGCTGTTTGTTTACACGTGGCTTTCTGCTTCTCTCACTTTACGTCCTTCAGGAGTCGAGTTTTGCCAACAGGAAGTTGTTGGAGCAGTTAACCGAAGAAGGACAAGAGAAGGATAGACTGCTGAGAGAGCTGGACGAGGCTAAGAAGGTACACACATAAACAACAACAACACACAGAGTGCCACATGGTGTCTGTACACAAACCAGCTGAACCAGTAAACACACTTACACCTGTTTGTGTGTGAGCAGACAGCAGAGAAGAGGAAGGCCATGCTGGATGAGATGGCCATGCAGCTGAACCAGGAAAAGTCTGACCACAAGGAGGCGCTGTCAGACCTCAAACTGCAGCACGAGAAAGAGGCGAGTGGCCATGGATCTGCTGCTTTTAATGGCTTTTATCCATCACAGTTTTCATGTCTTCTTTGTTTGGTTTCTCTATATAGTTTCTTTGCTTTGAATTATCGCTGATCTGTTTTTGTTTGTGTGGTTTTTAGTTTTTAAAATGTGCAAAAATAAAGAAAAGCCACAAATTTTCATCAGATTTAGTGAATTCTTTTTGCTTTTGTCTCTTCTCTGTATTCCCTGACTCATTTTCTTCTTCTGTCTCCTCCTCTCTTTCAGGTTCTTGCAGTGAGGGCTCGATACGAGAAGGAGCTCAGAGGACTTCATGAAGACAAGAATCGCTCTGAGGAAGAAATCCGACAGCAGCTTAGAGATGAAAAGGTAAAGAGGCACGCAGGAGGTGAAAGTGGCTAAGGAGACAAAAGAAAACTCCTGATGTGTGTCTTCCAGATGTCTCGTATAACACGAGCAGCAGAGTCGTTATCGCACAAGTTCACGATACGCTTTGTGAGTTTTCAGGCTCGGACGAAGGAGCTGGAGGGTTTACAGCCCCGAGTGGAGGAGCTGCTGAGTCAGGTCCAGTCCATGGAGGGAGCCAAAGGATGGTTCGAGAGACGGCTCAAAGAGGCTGAGGTCAGTATCTGCTGAGTGCTGGCTGGTCACCCTATAAACCAGCGGTACTTTTCCGCCAATTCGTCCTCCAAATCCTCCGTAGTTTAAAGGTCGAGTTTGCACATTTGCATCATTATTTTAAAGTGAAAATGCCAACATTTACAGTTTTTAGCTTCTCGGCTGAGCAGATTCTGAGTTCCTTTGATTCCAAGTGTTCCTCTGTGACTGACTGTACTTTATCTGTCTGCTGATGCGAGCAGGAGAATATAGAGAAGAACAATCTGCAACATCAGGAGGAAATCAAGCAGCTGTGGAAAGAACACAAACTTCAGCTGGAGGTACACACACACACACACACTTTCATTTTGTTTTATTTAATCAGGTAAAGGTGTCACTGAGAAGAGTAATGTGTTTTCTGTGAGCACAGAATGAAAGCCGGTGTTATAAGAACAAAAACAGACAACAGACGATGACTGTCACACTTGATGAGATTACACACATTAAAGCGAGCACAGAAACATTGATTAACAGATCCTGTAGAAGTGACTTAAACTCAGCAGCAGTAATCAGCTCTGACAGTTTCACCTCCGTCTCTACTTCGCCTCAGGAAAAAGATGCTGAAAAGATGCCGAGACTGTCTTCACTCAACATTTTATAGATGTCGCTTCTTTATGTTCAGCACAGTTGAGGAAGATCATCTTGGGGTGGAGTTACAAACATGTATAAAAGTCACTCGATTGAAATGACGGACAAGAAAAGCTCCTTATATCCAACCGTCACACCTTTGACAGGCGTTAGGTCAATTTTCAGGCACTGTGTCAGTTTTTCTGTTTATCATCAGTAAACTGTGTTTTATCATAACCCACTGCATAACCGTTCCTTTGCATAACATTACGTTTCCTCCTGTAGCCTGTCTGGTAGAATAATCATGTCTCTCTAAACTCCAAATGGAGGATTTGTAACAAGAAAAGTAATGAATACAGTGAGCTGTGTTTAACATTTTGCTCCATTTGCATTTATTTTATCTAATCAGTTGAACTCCTCGACTAAACTGCTGAGCAGTAATGTGGATGAGATGATATCAAACCCAAACTGCCTGCTGCACACCTGTGAACTATAAAAATACAATTTCCCATCTTAGTAGTTATTATGGATATTTTCTTCTAGGAGATATTGTGCTATTTATCCCAGCGTGTTGGTCTCATGGACCCAGAATACACACACCATGTATGCAACGGTTTTAAACTGGATTCCTGTGTGCATACGTGCAGTGATTGGCCTCCTGCATTAGTGCACAGCCTGTAGTAAGACAGTCGCTTCAATCACTTCACAGCGATGTCGCAAACCTGCTGTTCAGTTACGGAGATCTGACGGGCTTCAGAGGTTTGAAATGCAGATATAACTGCAGAGCCGGGCTCAGCTAAACCTGCTCTCTGAGACACACAGCAGTGGTGCATCAGAGAACCGTGCAATGATTTGTGTGATTGCTTCCCAGCATGCACTGGGACAGAGGATTTATCATAATTTTTCATGTGTTAGTGTGCTCTGTAGTGTTTCCACAAGTGATGCTTTCCTCTGTGATTTTTTTTTGGTCCCCATGACTGCATGAAACATTGATAATCTGGTGAGACATATGCAGTTTAATTAATGACTCGTGCTAATCAGCACACATTTAATTTGTCAGAGAATCGGTTACATTTCTGTGCAGAATGAGATGAAATGATACAGAATCTGTAGCTGGTTTAATAGTAATTCACTTTAGTTCAGTCTTATTTATATAGTAAAGCTCCAATTCACAACAGCAGTCATGTCAAGGTGCTTTAGTTAGATTAAGAAGCCTGAACTCCAATATAGGAGCGAAGACCCCATCAGTCAGACCAACCTCTATGAGCAACCCCCAGCAGAACCAGGCTCAGGGCTGGGCAGCCATGTACTATGATCAGTCAAGCGGTGAGGGGGAAAACAGGAACAAAAGGGATAGAAAGCTGAGAACAAAATATAAACTACAGGAGAGAAAAGGCACAAGATGAGGGCTTGCAGTAGTGGGATATAATATCCATGGAGAGTGGATGTGGAGAAAAGTGCTAAGTGTTTCTTGGGCCATGAGCAGGACTAAGGGATGGTTGAGGGTCAGCTGATCCAGCCCTACCTAAAAGTTTTATCAAAAAGGAAAGTTTGACGCCTGTTTCTGAAAAGTTGAGAGAATCTCGTCTCCCAAATGTACAGGAACAACTGAAGGCTCTGCCTCCATCCACAGAGCACAGGCAAGGCTGCAGTCTGAGAGCGATGTGATGTGAGATGGTGGCGCTTGATCATTCATGCCTTTGTATGTGAGAAGAAGTATTGTAAATTAAATTCTGGATCTAACAGGAAGCCAATAAAGATGAGCTAATGCAGGAGAAATATGATCTCTCTTTCTGGTTCCTGTCAGTACTCAGACTGTGGCCTTTCTGATCAACTGAAATCTTTCAGGGAGCTTTAGAACGGCCTGCTGATAAGAATTGTAGTATTTCAGCCTAGAAAAATCAAATGCATAGACAATTTTTTCAGTAATTGTGACCTCTTAACAGTTGCACTTTTGAAGCTTCTACGGAGGCTTGAAATCATTTCTGAATGTTAAACTGCAGCTCAGGTGAAGACGGAGCATCCGCGTCCAGAACAAGACGTTTCAGAAGGCGCCTCTATAAATATCAACACTTGTGTGCGTGTGTGTAGACAGGCACACAGTGCGTGTAGGCATGTACGTTTGTGTGTGCGCTCTAATTGAAAACGTTTCTAATTAAAGCGTAGTTGTCTCCATGGTAACTTGGAGAGGTTAAGCTGTGTTAACAGCCGATCAGAGTGGAGGCGGCTCATGTGAACGCTGACAGTCTGCTGCAGACACCCTGAACGCTTCACGCCATCTGTCAGCAGGACGGAGTTCAGCTTGTTGTTCAGCGCCGTGATTCTCGTTTCCACACTGACCCGTCGTCGTCGTGCACTCACAGCACAAAGACGAGGCTTTGTTTACAGCGTGCGACGAGTGGATACCGCTCGACGCGGTGGTGTTTGTTTCCAGTCTTGAAGCTGATTGATTTTGTTTGCAGTGTTTACAGACATCTCTGTTGTGAAACGAGGATGGATGGAGGGCGCTTTTTGGACCGCGCTGCTGTAATTGGTCACTGTGACACACTGTCAGTATTAAGAAGCACTGGATTAGCTCTGTCAACACTGTTTCTAGAAGAGTTTTGTAAATGAAATGGCTCCACTAAACAGACAAAAGATGCTGAGATTTTTAAACGTTGCAGATGTTTGTTGTTATTGATGTAAGGTGATGTGATGGGCCGCCAGGCTGCGTACAAGTTCAAATAATCCAAACATAAACACTAAATGTAATTTGCAGCTAAAACAAAGACTGAAAGGAGAGCGCTTGCCACCTGCTCTGATTCCTGCAGTGGATATAAACACACTTAGTGTACAGAACTCCACAAAGACTAACTGAAAGGAGTAAAGACCCAAATATTAACACAGTCTGATTGTGGCTACAGCTTGTGGAGATACAGAAATGCTGCCATATAATCTGCATCATTATAATTGCATTAATAACATTCTTTACAGCATTATTTCATCTAATAATATTTCTCACAGTATTGATACTGCATTACAGTTGTTTATTGAAGATGTTCATTTGAGGATCCTTCCATTATGTTAACTTTTATTACAAGTACGGTTAGAAGTATTTTATACACATTGCATATTTGTGCTTATTTCGAGTTGATGTTCGGTTCATTGAGGGTCTTAAGCTTCACTGGCGTGACTCTCCAGGTGATACATGCTGAGGGAAACTAGAACATAGAAGGATAACTGCAATGCATGCTCACAGTACATATAACACATATAATCTAGGAATGTGTCCAGCCTGAGGCCTTAACTCATTTGGTGTCTTAATATATTTTATTCTACTTGGTAACAGACGATCAGAGTCAATAATTAGCCCCAGAGACCCTGAGGGCTTGAAGTTTATTACCTTGTATGGAAGGTGTTATAGAAAAGAGAAGTTCTATGTCTGTTTATAGGCATTAAAGATGTACCATTAACTGTGACTAATGTCTGGAACCTATTTTAATCTATCATTGACGCCATGGGGGGGCATGTACCCCACTGCTTTATAAGTGTCCACAACATGTATTTTGGTCAGAAGACATATGCTGATGTTTTCTCCAGGCTGTTAATAAACTCATCGTTTGATTGCACTTCTCTGGGGCTTCCGTGGTTTGTCTCACTGCTCTACATTGATTGATTTCGCGACAAGCTCCATATGTGGTTACCATTCGAGTCTCATAACCAATAATAATTCTCATTACTGATGAGCGTAATTATTGGTTATCAGTAACGAGCCCTTTCAGCAGATTAGATGACCACGGTGATCGTGTATACGTCTGTGAGAAAGTCTCTCCTCAGAGACCTGCTGCACTGATTAGTTTGTCTGCGTGTGCGTGTGTGTTTTATCTGCTGGATAACAGCCTGGTACTGAAACCAGAGTGAGGAAACTTAATAGGAAAAGTTAATTAATGATGGAAGAAGTCTAATTAGAGGGCAGGTCAGGTCCCGGGCAGGTGCTCCACGTGTCGGGGGTTTGAGTTTCAGCCGTCACATGTCGTTTCCTGTCTTCGTTCCTGAACATCAATGCTAAGGTTTGTTAAACCGAACGTTAAATGGCAAATTAAAAATAATCAGTTCACCCTGTTCTCTCCAGTTACATCAGAACATGCTGAAAAAAATAGCTGATTGTTCATAAACCTTAAAGCACACGAGTCCTGCAGCCTGATTTTACAAATTTAAATCACTCAAACTGCTCGAAGCATTCTGTTTGTAAACGCTGTTCACCATATCTAATCATCTGCATGAAAATACATTTTTTCCGATGTTATAAATTATATCTTGTAATATGTTCACCTGATGCACACAGTTATAATAAAAAAAATGATAGTTTGGAAGAAATTAAGTCAAAATTATAGAGGCTGGAGAAGCAGGTATTTAAATGCAAGTCTTATCTCTTATTCCACAAGGCTTAATCCTGGAATTCAGGTGTTTTAATTCCCATTGCTACAGATGTGTAAAATCAAACACTTAGCCATGAAGTCTGCTTTCTTTTGTAAAAGAATGGGTCACTCTTAAGATCCTGCTGAAGTTAGGAGTGGTACCGTAACAGGATGCCACTGTTGCAAAACAGTTTGTGAAGTTTCTTCAGTCCCAGATGTTCCACGATCAGCTGTCAGTGGTGTTATTTCAAAAGTGGCCGACCACAGAAAGCTACCAAGGGGAGCCATCAACCAAAATGATGAAGAGTCTCCAGCGCTCTGCTGACTCAGTAGCTGCAGAGCTCCAAGCCTCCTCTGGCTTTAACATCAGCACAAAAGCTTTGCACCGGGAGCTTCATGCCAAGGGTCTCTGTGGTCGAGCAGCTCCTGCAGGTGTAATGTGTAGGTGGCTCAGGGTTTTTGTCCACATGCTGTACTTCTTGTAAATTTCTGTATTTGAGAAACTGTTTCCAATCTTCCAAAATAACTAATGCAATTAAATCGAGTATGAAAAACTGTGTCAGTGCCCTTATGTCTAAAACATCTGTGTGCTGCAATGAAGAGGGAACAGCTGGCAGGTCATCAATGGCATATTTTTATTTACAGTAACATCCTGTAAGAAAGCAAAGAATAAACAAGTTTTCTTACAAAATGAGTTTAAAACCTGCAGTTTAGAGTTTTTATTATTATTTGTGATTTTTTTTTTTAAATAAATAATGTCATACATCTCAGTAAAGTCTCAGAGCTTCTCTCCCACCACGTGGTGAGCTGTTGATAGAGGTGTAAGACGTTACAGGGAATTAACAGACTCTTGTTTTCCTCCAGAATGACATTTCCCCCTCCCTCTGTCAGGTGAGCGGCTACAGCCTGCAGATGTTTTTAATGTAGATTTTAGTCTAATTAATTAGCGGCAGAAGATTAGAAGGGAATTAAAAGCAGTTTCCTTTTTCAAATTAATCTCTGTGTCAGATGGATTAAGAGCATGGGGGCATCGCTGGAGGTGCAAATGTAGCTTGTTTAAATGTTTTTCGCCGCATTTCTCCTCCAGATGTTTGAGCTGCTGAACGAAATCCTGATGTGTCGCTTTGTGTCCTGCAGGAGAAGCAGTCAGAGATGGAGAAACTGAAGCAGCAGCTGGTGGAGGTGGAGAAGCAGAGGGAGGAGCACGGGGACACCATCGGGAAACTCAAACAGGTAATAGCTTTGTATCAGAGCTGATATATCTCGTTCCTCCAGTGTCCAAAGACTGCAAACTTTAATTCAGACCCACTCACACGGTTCTGTCTACGAGACCAAATGTGGTTTAATACGCCGCTGTAAATAGTCCCTTATAGTCCTTTTCCTACTGTTTATAATGATAGAACAGAGAGCAGCTTTTAGGAGCTTTATAAAAATGGAACTACATTTGTGATTTTTCGTTTTTTTTGTAAATAAAGGTTGATGTTTACAGTATGAACCAGCGGGCTGAGACCATACACTGTATGTACAAGATGGACATAAACAGACACAAATACCTGCTGTTTCATATGCAAGTAAAATGCTATGAGAAACAAACATAACAGAAATTAATACTCGTAAATTTAAATTGATTAATTTGTTTTTTAATTTGTCAGAAGCAGGTAGCACGGTGGGATGGTGATTAGCACTGGTCCCTTTGGGTTCTCCAGCTTCCTCTCGCAGTCCAAAGACATGCAGTTAGTGGGGTTAGATGAAGTGGTGGTTCTAAACGGCCCATTCAATTAGATTTGAATCGGGGAAATTTTGCCTCAGACAGTCAGAAATATTATAATTCTGATCATGCATCAGTACATTTCCATATTTTTATATTTATAAAAAGAAAGCTGAGACTTGTGAGACTTCATCAAAGGTGTGAGCATCACAGCAGAGGCCTTTGTGTCAAAGTAGCTGAGGATGAAACAGAAAAACATGAAGGAGATTTTCCTGGCCTGAGATTTTATACAAATATTCTGCAGTCGATCAAAAACGGAGGAAAACCATTAATCAACATATGAACGTGACCTGATGCTGCTGAAGTGAAGCAGAGCAAAGTTACAGAGGTTTGATTACAGACACAGCTGAGAGTTTTGCAATTTTGCATAAATGTAAAAAGTTTACATTTGTTCAGCAGCCTGTTGAACGGCAGAAATTAGGTTTTCTTTTTGGAAGTAAGTAAAAGAAAAAAAAACAAACCAGGGGCCGACAGGCTGTAAACAACTTGTGCGTAACAAGCAAGTGAATAATGCAGAAAACAGACTTTTAGACGGGAAACTTCTTGAAGTACTGAGAGACAGAGAGCTGTGCATGAAGTGTGATTTTATCCTGGTGGAAGCAAAACAGCAAAAGTCAGAGTGAATTCATGACGATGTTTATGTGAAGCGCAGTTTGGATCTTCTTTTGCTGCCGGTTCAGTCAATATTGTTTGGAGAGAGATAAAACCTGCAGCTTTTGAATCTAGAGCAAAAAGGGCGTGAACACAAAGCTCGACCCACCGAAACATCAGAATCAGCGCGCTGTCGGCTTTCAGCCCCGACGTGTCGGTGAGAAAGGCGACATCTCGCTGATTCTGATCGGTCAGCGGGTCGAGCTTTGTGTTTACGTCTTTGTGCAGAATCTGTGTTCCTGCTCTCAGTTACTGTTTTAGCTGTTTGATGGTTGTTTAAATTTTGTGAGGTTTAACCTGAGGGCAAAATAAATGTATATTTAAAAATCGATTCAAGATTTTAATGAATCGATATCACGTTATCCAAGCTAGAATCGATTTTAATCGATAAATCGATAATCAACACCCACCCCTACACAGAAGCTGTCAATCATGAGTCTCTGCCCCGCCCCTCCCCCTTCTTACATACACTTCTTAATAAATGACAAAGAATTTTACAATAAGAAATTAATAATACACAAATACATTTACTTATTTATTTCTAGCCTTTCGAATGCTCTTTAAATCATTGTAACTCCGGTAACCTTTGTGCTACAGACAAAATTCCAAGGTGAGCTTTTCAGGGATCACAAAGCATTCACAACGCACTGCTGTCTGAACACGGGCAGGAAAATCCGTTCTGCCGAGACTTGAGTAGGTACGCTTAACGTTAGCGCTGCTGCTCATCTTTTTTGAGCTAGAGAGAAAATTCAGAATTCTAAAACAAGTCTATCACTGTATGATACTTGGATGATAAAGGGTGAAACACTTCTACAAGAACAAAGCAAAGAACATGATAAAAAGAAACAATAATGAGGAGACACAACGGGCAGACGGTTCCACAGTTTAGGAGTCCTAATGGAAAAAGCCGATCACCTTTACTAGGATTTCTCCCAGCAGAGCTGAAGTGGTCTGCAGCACTGCAGCAAAGCTTTGAGCAGGTCCTCTGAAAGGTCTTTACATGGTTGATGCAGCGGCCCACGCTAGAGATAAAAGGAGACGGTCCCTTTGAGGCCGAGGTTTTTAACCTTTACAAATGTGTCACTTTGAACCCAGGAACTGTGGACCTGTTTAAAAAGCACCAAAATCTGTTTACTCTTCTCTTTGTTTATTCACCCAGCTTATGTGTTTTAGTGTCTGCCTTTAGCGTCACCCTCCCTTTATGCTGTGTGGAGGTGCGAGCGTCTGTTTAGCTTGGTGTTTGCACGATGCTCTGCAGATCACAGCACAGAATTTGTGGGCCAAAATGTTAAGGAACCAAAATAATTTGCTGAGCAGATTTAAAATCAGCTACAGGCTTGCTTTCACTTTGACATGGTTCTGGCTGGTGTCTGTGTTTTTGCTGGTTTGGGGTTTTTTTCGTGTTTAATAATTTCATCAATCGTGACTGCAGATGAAAATGTCCATTTTAAGCTAGATCTGGCACGTTTACAGTATGGACCCAGGTGTTCATGTTTGGTATTGTGCATTTTTTTTAATAGTATAAAATGCCCTGAAAAAGTCAGAAAATATAATGTCTGACAAACAGAAGCAGTAAATTCTCAGTTCAGGAAATGTTTCTGGCGTTTTTACTTTGGAAATGAACTAGAACGATCAGAGTAACTGACAGTGATGTCTCTGACCTGCTTTCTTTGTTTAGGAGATAAAGGACACTGTGGACGGTCAGAGGATTCTTGAGAAGAAGGGAAGCGCAGCGGTAAGTTTACTGTTTATCTGACTGATGCTGCCAGAGACAAAGAGACGGATGGACTGTGTGAGTGACAGACGCAGACTGATGAACCGATACTGCAAGACGAGAATCTGAATAGCAATGAGAAAGGAAAAATATTTAGCAGAGTAATTTGAGAGCAGTGGTGCATGGAAAATAATAATTAGAAAATAAACCTGTGTGTGTGTGTGTGTGTGTGTGTGTGTAGCTGAAGGATTTGAAGCGGCAGCTGCAGCTGGAGAGGAAGCGAGCAGACAAACTGCAGGAGAGGCTCCAGGAGATTCTGACCAACAGCAAAACCAGGACAGGTACTGTACGCACCCCGAACTGTGATGCTGTCCTCACGTCTGCATGCCCCTACGTTTAGTTAAATGCTGGTATTGTCTGTTCATTCTTCAGTCCCACTGACGCAACATCAGCTTCAGAGTCTGAAAACCTTTAATCTGTTTCCTCTCATTCGGTGAAATGGTCAATTTTCCCATCAGGATTTACAAAACCAGAAAGAAGCCCCACCTATTTGCTCTGGTAGTTGCTGTTAGCAGGGCAACCAATTAGAGGCTTAAACAGTGTGACGGGGAGGCTGTGGCTCAGGAAGTAGAACAGGTCATCTGTTAATCGTAAGGTTGGTGGTTCTCTCCATGGCTGCTCTGATCTGCGTGCCAAAGATACTGTAGTTGCTGAGTTGCTCCTGATGCATTTGTTGGAGTGTGGAAGTTAAATAGAAAGGCCTTGGATATAGAAAAATGATATGTGAATGTGTGTGTGAATGGGTGAATGAGACATGTTGTATAAAGCTTTGTGCCTAGTATAAATGTGCTGTACAAGAGCCAGTCCACTTGCAACCATGCAAGGGAGAGAGTGCAAGCTCCACACAGAAAGACCGAAGGTGGCTGTGGATTTGAGTCCAGGAGCATCTCGCTGACAGGGAGGTGACCGTGCTAACCACTGTGCTCCTGTGCTGCCTTGTAGTACACTTTAAAAGGAAACTATGGAGCTTGATATGTGCGTACATTTTTTTTTGTTCATAGCACTGCTGTCTATCGTTACCGATTCTCTTTCATGTGCACATTATGCTCAGAATCGCCCTTTTTCACAGAACAGATGTTAAGTAAGCAGCCCGTAGTTTTAAAAGGTGAGTCTTCTGTGGAGTAACACATGTACATTACATGGAGACTTCAACATTATTGTATGCCTCCAGGCTCAGGATGTTTTGAAAGGAAAAAACTGCCCCCTTGGTGTAAATAAGGTTTTTGATGACGATTTGATAAATTCTAATAATAGCTTTTTAAAAATGAGTCTACGTAGGTTTGTCCTGATTTATGCCTGTAATTGTTAAAAACGTTCCAGTAAAAAAACTAAAAGTCATCACAGAGATGCCTCAGGATACAATGTACAAGATTATGCTGACGTCTGCTGCTGACGAAACATTCACAAACACAGGGTATATGAGAAGCATGAAACATGTTGACACCATACCTGAAGTCATGTCACAGTTATTAGGTGTCGTTTCAGTAACAGTGGTCCAAGCTTTTGCTCGATGATACACTTGTCACAATCATGCCTCCAACCAATGAGCCAAGAGCCTTGTGCTCATGCAGCACAAGTTCATCCATGATCATCAGCATCTGTGCTGGAGGCTGGAGCCCTGGATGGCAATCAGTCGGTGTCTAAAGCAGGCGACCCACTTATCCTGGAAGAGCTGGGCATTTTAAAACCAGTTTCATGTCCTGTAAAACACCTGGTGTGATGTGCTCTGGATGGGAAACTCTGTTCCTCTCTCGAGTAATCTGTAGACATTAGCACTGCATGTTTCTGCAGGTTATCGATTGCTGCACACTTAGAGCTCCATAAAGCTGAACCTGACGGGACTCTGAAACTTAGAGGTAGAGGACGTAAATCCCCGAACAGGATGGTGCTCCCATTTAAATACTCCAGGAAGGAGAGACAGCAGTTTTGGGTGTGTGTGTGTGTGTGTGTGTGTGTGTGTGTGTGTGTGTGTGTGTGTGTGGCCAAGATGTGATTGTAACGTGACCAGTCCGATAATAAGCGGCATGCTAGCCCTGCGTCAGGAGGTTCTGGCTCAGTCCGGAACCTCCTGCTTAATATTTAATGGAGCGCTCTGGTTCCCAGAGCTGAGCTGGACACACTGGCGTCTGCTGGCAAAACACAAGCAAATACACACACAACCAAAACACTTCTTGCCCACACCTGCATCAAATGGAATTTTGAAAGTTTTAACTTTTTCCACTTAATATTATTTAAATGTTATTCTTTTATTGCATATTTTCTTATTCTCTGGTGCTTATTTAGCAGACTCTCTGTTGTCACACACAAACACACACACACTCTCAGTTGGAGCGGTGCAGGGTAGTTCTGAGCTTCATGTATAATCTATGAGCAGTGCTGAATGTTTAAAAGCCTCTTCTGCACAAACCTGAGAATCAGACATTTTAAAGTAGCTACTTATCCATCTCTCCCAGTACCTGCCTTATAGGGACGTCCCAGTGCCTTAAAGGGGCAGTTTGTCGTTTTAACAGGACAGCGTGCTGCTTTAAAAGTGACAGTCCACGGTCTTAATGGTAAAGTGGGATGTCTTATAGAGACAGTTCATTGCCTTGGACAATAAAGGGACAGCCTGAAGGGTCGGCCAGTTGCCTTAAAAGGACATCCTTAAAGGAGTGACTTTGTCCTTTAAAGGGACAGTTCTCTCACTGCTGTCTTACTTGGACAACTTGCTGCTTTAAAAACACAGTTTCACTGCCGTAAACAGACAGCTTACTACCTCAAAGCAACAATCACACTCTTACAGGAACAGCCCACATTTAAATGGGCAGCTTACTGCCTTAAAGGGCTGTTTGCATTCCTACAGAAACGGCTTGCTGCTTTAAAAGGATGTCCACATTTTTTTAAAAAGATTGTTTGACAGTCCAGCAGCTTAACAGAGCAGTTTGCTTTCTGAAAGCAATAACAGCCTTTATTGCCATAAATAGGTCTTATATGAACAGGAGGCTTTAAAATGATGTTCATATACTAAAAGGAATAGTCTTGGTCTTTAAATGGACTGTCCACATGCTTAACATGGTGGTCCAGTATCTTACAGGAACACTGTGGTGTTTTTAAAGACAGTTTTCTGCCATAAACGGCAACTTGCCACTTTCAAACAACAGTCTTAAAGGGGCAGTGTACGTTTTAATAGACAACTTACTGCCTTTAAGGGATGTTTGCAATTCTAAAGAGACGGCTTTCTGCTTTCAAAGAACGTATGCTCTCTTAAAAGGTATATTCACCAATCCACTGCTTAAAGGGATCATTTATTGCCATAAATAGACCTTATGTTACTGCTGTGCTTTGAACAGTGTCCTGCTTTAAGCACACTGAAGAAGAAAAGAATCAAGATGTTGCAATGCTCCAGTCCATGTCCAGACCTCAGCCGGATTATAATGCTCTGTCAGGACCTTAAGACAGTTGTGCGAACATGAACGCCCACAAACCTCAATGAACTGAAGCAAGGTTGAGTGGGCCAAAATTCTTCCCCAGTGATGTGAGAGACTGATGAAGTCATATAGATGCTGCTAAAAGTGTTTCTACGAGCTACTGAAACATGGAGTGTTCTTAATTTCTCACAGGACTGAACAGACTCAAAGTAAAAGGCTACGTATTAAAGGCAGTTGAAGTAAAAGTCTTTGTCAAACAGCTGGGGGATTTAGAGTTTGTCTGGGGTGGACTGCAGCTTTAAAGAGGTGAATATGTCCTGATGCTTAGAGTGAAATTGTTGTTCTTTCAGGTTTGGAGGAGCTAGTTCTGTCAGAGATCAACAGTCCCAGTCGAACTCAGCAGACCGGAGACTCGTCCTCCGTGTCCTCCTTCTCCTACAAAGACATGATGAAGGAGTCTCAGTCGACCAATCAGAATAAGGTGGGTGGAGCTCCTCGCCACCTTAAACACAGAGCTTGATGTCTGTGACACTTCAGGCTTTGGTGTGGACATTATCCCAGCCAGCACACTCAGCTCCAACTTACAGAGCAGGCAGTGTTTTTCAGTTTGCCTGATCATGGTGCTTTTGAATGGCTGCCATGCACTCATCTGTTCTCTCTGTTGACTGGTGTTTGGACCTCGTCTGGTTCAATATCTCACGTTATCATTTATTTATTTTTCATTGTACTGATGGTGGTTTATGGCTGAAATGTGATCAACATCATGAATCTCAAAATCCAAACACAAACATGAACATCTGAGAATATGTCCTGTCAGCCTGGAGTCAGCAGCTGCTTAAGCCAGAATGGCGTTCTGGCTGAACGCCTGAAAATGCTGAAAACGTTCCATCAGTACTTCATACATGACCAGCAACAGCAGCTGGATCGTCTTCAGGATGTGGAGATTCCGGCCAGCTCTGGATTCAGCCGTGAGCGAGATCACAGATCGACTGATTGAGGAAACAGTGAAAGGAAAATTTTCTGATGGGCCTTTTAATGCTCCAGCTGCAGTTTGCTGATGTTACTTTGTGACAGATTTACGCATCATTAAAGGCTTTACTGGATACGACTTCTCTGCTGTTCAGCTACTGGAGCACACATTGAGTGCTTACACAAAACCTCAGGCAAGTTGACGAAATCTCAATTTCAGATGAAGGTTTAATTGAAGTGCTACTTTGTGTCTGCAGCTACAAACTAATGCTGTTGGAAGGACACATTGTTTTCATAGCAACAGCTATAAAAGGTTAACATCTGAGGGTTTTTTTTTAACCTTCTACAATAATAAACTGACTAAAATGTGTGATTAAAATATGTTCACATTCAAGGCCATCTTCTTGTTCACCTCTGGACCATTTCCTGCAAAGACCCAGGTTCAACTCAAAGTTCAGTTAATGTGATGTAAAATTTCAGCCATGCTGGAAGCTGTGTGAATATGCCCAAGAGTAGGATTTTAAACAGGTTTTTATGGAGCTGCTCTCAGAACCTTCTGATAACTTTTGCCTTTTTGTTTGAATACTTCAGGCTTTAGGAAAGTGAAGCAGAAAATTAATTTGGCAGAATAATGGAGAATAGCTCTGACCGGCTGTGCGCTTTCATCACATTAAAATGTAAACAGTGGTATTTATTAAAGCTGTGTTAAAACTAAATGTAAGAAAAAGTCACAGTTTGAAACCTCGACAGATAAAAACTGTCATGTTAAAAGTGGATTAATTAGTGTTTTTAGTGTATTCAGTGAAAGCTAAACAAGCTTCTGCTCCTGACCTCTTAGCTCTGTGTCAGGTCAAATCACGACCTCTGACCTCCAGGTTGTATTGAAAGACAGATTTAACTGTAACATCCCGTCATCCTCTCTTTTGTTCTTTTATTACGTTTTACAACTGATTTATCTTTAAAGTTCCTGGTGCCATATTTATCTCTGTCAGTGGTGTGTGTGTGTGTGTGTGTGTGTGTGTGTGTGTGTGTGTGTGTGTGTGTGTGTGTGTGTGTGTGTGTGTTTCTATTGATAGAAACACTGTAAATAGAGCTGACAGACTCTCTGTATGTCGATGAGTGTTTCTGTCAAAACATGACACTGCAGAGTCCTCCATCACTTCAGTTTACTGTGGTGATGCGGTTGTTATTAGCAACAGCATCACATGAGAGAAAAGAGGGTTTGATGATGTCCTGCTGCTGCAACGTTTCCCATCAGACACCTCTGTGATGATTAAAGCCTCAGCGTGCTTCAAAGGTCCCGTTTTGGTCCACACTTTAAATTTTAATGAGAAACTACAAACTGAATGCTTTTGTGTGCATTCAGACATATAGATCTCAGTGGGCTGATGATGATGACTTTTTTCGCTTGTTTCCATCCGACTTTAAAGTTCGGCTCAGCAGAGTTTAACACGCGAGACTACAAAGTCTGCTTATTATCTTGAACCCAAACTGTGATAGCAGCTGCTGTACCGAAGTGTAAAAGCAGAACAGACTGTGGCAGCAGTTTGATCCTCTCGCACACAACTGAGGTAATGTTCATGTTAGCAAGCCTGTGAAAGGCAGCAAAAGCTTCTGGCACAACTTCACCTGCTTCCAAGATGCATAGAGAGGATGAAACGATTCACAATGCAGGAACTCCAGGAACACTTAAGAGAAGAGGAACAACTTTATTGATTGACCAACGTGTAAATCTGCTAATAAGCTCTCTTATCAAATAGCTCACATGCCTCCATAATGGAAGAGGAGAAGTTCTGTCTTAGAAACCTTTTCTCAGGTGGAAATACGACACTCTCACAGTTGCATTTGAGAGTCTCCTCATGTGGCACCATAAGTTGTTTTTTTTTTTAAGACGTCTGTAGTTTGGCTTCACTGTCCTGCCATTAGCACCTGACTGTACCAGCAGGAAGCTGCACATCAGACACTGTAACCTCTGAGATACAGCGAATGATCAGCTTTTGAGTTTGATTAAACACAGAAAAAGCAGTTACAGCGACGAGTCTATTACCAAACATTATTGTGTCTGTTTTCCTGATGATTCTGGCCAGTGTGTTTAACCCAACTTAAAAGAGTGGTTATAAAAGTGTTGTTATTTCAGTCCTGGCGTTCCACACATGTGCAGTACATCAGACACAGCTTCAGTACTTTTTCTTTACAAATAAACTGTTAACGATAAGGCAGCCTCAACCTCATCCGATTCTTTAGGACTCTTCCCTGTGACGTGTCCAATAATGTGACGAATTCCCTCTTGGTTGCATAATGAGCTTCTGGGTTTGAATGAGCTCTGAAGTGCTATAAAGCAAGGCAGCAGAGCTTTCACATTAACTGAAGCCTCTGTGTGTGTCTGTCAGTCCGGAGGAGGCAGCCCTCAGTCTCAGCGCCCCGCCGAATTATCCGATGATGAGGTCGGAGAGCTGTTCCAGCGGCTCGCTGAGGTTCAGCAGGAGAAATGGATGCTGGAGGAGAAGGTGAGGAGTCTTTGGCTAAACCAGAAAGCAAACTATATGTCCTGTTCCTGAAGTCCTAAGCACATGACACAGGAGTGGAAAACTAACAGAGAAAGCAGAACATTCTCCACGTCCTGATTTAACGCCTCACTTGTGCCTTTTAGAGGCTTTAATGCTTCTCTTTGTTATTCGAGTCAACAGTAAAACGTCTGTCCTGTTTTTAGATGCAGGTTTGTATTTTTAGATGCATTATTAATGTCTGTTTAATATTTAGGTAGTTTGTATAGTAGCACTGTGAGGCCAGTGGATAATTCAGCAGAACTTTATTAATCACTTAAATATTAATAAGTTGTTTCAGGTTTAATGATGCTAAAGAAAGGACTTAGTTTGTTGTTACATAAACACATTGTGTTTTTTGTCTGTTTCAGGTGAAACATCTGGAGGTGAGCTGTTCATCGATGGCTGAAGACATCTGCAGAAAGAGCGCCATCATAGAGACGTACGTGATGGACAGCCGCAGAGGTGAGAAATCGTTTCATCTCCTCACAGAAACATCTGGAACTTAACTGTAGTTAGTTATGGAGCATCTGTGATTCAGTTTTTGTTTCAACCACAGACCAGGAACATTTCTTTTAGCAAAAAAGGCAAAGACATGTCAAAGTTGGCGTCATGAACGTGTGTGCAGGCAGGAGTGGTCAGAAAGTGGAGATGTGGTGTCGAGTCCCAATTCATGGGAAACAGCCATGAATGTCATGTCAGGACTGCTGTGGACATCCACTCTGTGACTCAGCATTATTAATAATAGTTAGCTCCTGACCTAGCTAGCTACAGTTCAGCTTTTTTCTTCTGTGGAGCCGTGCTCGATGCTCACAGGTGTGAGGTGTGGTGATTTTGGGTCTGTATATTGTCACTGAGAGCTGAGCGTTAACATGGTCATCTCATCTTTAACTGTGAGTCACGAAAAGCTACTTTAGTTGAGCCTAAGACTAAAAACATGGAGCTGGAAATGGATATGATATCTATCGATACTCTGTTTGCTGCTACAGTTTTGTAAACACCGGAGCTGGAAATGCTGTCCTCACAAACTTTATGACATCACCATTGCTAAACGACTCCGGGCTCTTTTTCTGCTTTATGATCTGTAAAGTAAGCACCAGGTAGGAGTGTGATGTAGTTCAAAGAAAAAAAGAAAAAGATTTTCTTTAAAATGCTGATTATCTTCATTTTTAGTGTTTTGGAACATTTAACAGACCGAGGTACAAAACGGTTATTTAATATGTCTTTGAAATAATCCTCGTCTCAGTGGTAAAACTGAGAGAAGAGTCGCTGGTGCAAAGTGCTAATCCAAACTCTGAGGTACTTAAAGTGCGTCAGTCAGCAGAAAGTTAGCCAGCTCAGCACGTCGTTTATCTGACAGTGACACTTAATTAGAACCACTTTAATCTGCCGCTTCACTTACCTGCGCTCAGGTTTACATGGACTCTTTGTGTTTGGAGAAAACAGGAACAAGCGGTGGAAAAAACAGGCGTGCTTAACACTTTCATGTGCCGCTCGTGCCGAGCCGTTTCCACTGCAACACGACGGAGAGAAGTTCGTGCTGGACGGATGTCAGGACGGAGAAACTCGTTGGTCTGAGTGATTTTCACTTTCCCACGTCTCTGTAAATACATTTGTACGTCTCTGATGTTTCACCGCTGCTATATTTATCCGCTCGTCCGTCTTCAAAAGGTGACGCTGCCGTGTGTGAAGTGTTTTTAATAACTTGTTCAGCTATCAGCAGACTTATTTTTCAATTAAGTATCGTCCTCCTCGTCTGGCTGAAGTTATGTTCAAGGTCATCATTCCTGGCCTCACATACACTTTGTTTGGTCACACCTGGACCATTTGCCAGATTTTGACTCACCTGAGGAGCACCAGTGTTCACCGCACAGGTGTAAGAGGTGCAGAGGTCCACTTCAAGCGACTGATTTCAGCTTGTGTTGTAATAAATGTGGCTCTTTAGAATGAATTAGAAAGTTGGTCGCTGCTGCAGAAGGATATGATAGATATTGTGTGCCTTATTTTTGTGGCTTTGATTTCTGTGGTAAAAAAATCAAATTAAAGCCGTAAAATAGAACAATCTGAACAATCGTGCAGTCTGAGTGTGAACTGCAGATGGACTGAAACGTGGCAGGTTTGGATTTTAAACAGAAGTAAACAAAAAGCAGCTTCTCATGTTAATCCTCTCGCTCCCCTCAGTGTAAAACTCTTTGAACGACTCTGTGGGAAATGTGCTGTATAAATAGTTACCTTTCCTCCATCCCTCCCCCCCTCGTCCCGCTGCCTCACGCTGTCCTTTCTCTCCTGCTGTTTTCAATTTCATGTTTGACTGCTTCAGCCCTCCTCTGTCTCTCCATTCCACTCCCATTAACGCAGTAATGATGGTAAATCTAATGGGCAGTAAAACTGAGAGCGGAGCTGCTTCTCTAAAGGCTGGACTGTCTGTGTGTGTGTGAATATTTCAAACTGCACTCGTTAGAAAAGCACTCGCACACACAGTTATATGCTTTACATTCAGTGTTCATTTACATTTGTTTAAAACTTGTCTTGAAAAGCTGACTGAGCGCGCTGCAGTCCGTTTAACCAGCTGCAGAGTTTCCAGCATGATACGAGGAGCAGTTGAGTGGGCGGTGCCTTGCTTGAGGGCTTCTCGGCAGCTCCTGGCGAGATGATGACTCACTGATATTGTGATCGCCAGAATCTGGGTGAAACAGCTTTGGAGGGATGACAGAGTCACCCCAGTAAACCGTATAAACGATTTATTGTGATGATAGGAAACACATCGAATAGATGAGCTGCCGATGATTGATGACGGGGTTAGCTGACTCGGCTACCAAAAACGAAATGTTCAAAGCCACCTGTAACTACCCAGAGTGTCCTGCACCACAGACCTCGTAGATAATGTCCATGATCTGTGTTGCAAACTAGCAGCGTGGGAAGATTTTTGATGTAGAACATAAATGGCTGTGTGTCTGCTGTGCTCGAGTAAATACAGACGTAACTATTCAAGCGGTGTGTAACCAAGCAGGTGAGCCTGCTGGTACTATTAGCACTGCTAATGTTAGCCACGCTGTGTTTTCTTACCGTTAGAGTCAGTTTTTAATGTCTGTTTCCATGATTGGTGGCGAGCTTCACCTCTGTGTTTTTGTGTGCAACGTTTGGTTAGAAATAAAGGAAAACACCAAAACAAACAAACCTCCTGTTTCCACTCCTCACCCTCCTCTTCATCTCCTTGTTCTTATCTCCTTATTTCCCTGTTGTGACTGCTTCTGGTGTTTTCTTCGGGCCGTTTGACCAGCATGTTTCTTTTAAAACGAATCTCTGTTGAATCTCGCGTCTTTGCTTTTCTGCTCAGATGTGTCGGGGAGCACAGTCGGAGGTCACGGAGGCTCTCAGGGAGACCGGGGAGGTCTGGGTTCGGTCCTAAGAGAGCTGGTGAAACCAGGAGACGAGAATCTGAGGGAGATGAACAAGAAGCTGCAGCACATGTTGGAGGAGCAGCTCACCAAGAACATGCACCTGCAGAAGGTAACGGTCCACACCAACATGCTACATGGACAGTTTCCACGGGGTGAGGGTTTAGTTCTATAAAATATCCTTTAAATTACCGATTCAAACACACACAGGGTGGATGATTTTCATCTTCACCGACTTGACTGTTTAGACCAATAACAGCAGAAAGAACAGCCTGGAAGTTTCACAGGTGGCTAAACAATGTTTTTTCAGATTGGCTGAGACTGATTGAAGTGTTTCCACAGGTCTTATTATTAATTTTTAATCTGCTAATCCATCAGTTTGCTGCATTCATCTTTGTCCAGGAAATCTTCATTGATCTCATTACTGAGAATGATTAATTAATACAGCTGAAAGAAATCTGATAGAAACATCAATAAACACTTAATAAAAGACTGAAGATGAAACACGTAAACAATGTATGTACAGTTTCATTAAGGTAATGTACACACACGGAGACCATCAGCCTTGTGGGTTTCTTTATGTGGTCACTCCACCCTTTTCCAGCTAAGAACCATCAGCTCAGACTTGGAGTTGATGGTTCTCATCCAAACCACTTTGCCCCAGTGCGAGGTCATCGCCAAAACAGCGAATGTCCATGGTCTACCACTCGCTTTTATCTCACACAAACAATTACACACACGCAGTAACAGCAAGTGTAGCAATCTGTGCTGTGCATACGGGCGCTTTGATGAAAATCTAACAGCACGCCACGTCAACGCAACTGCTGTGATTGGCCTGTTCCGTAACATTGATTCCTCCTATGCTTTTTCCTCATATAGCATTTCACCGCAGGTTTGAATGAATCACTGAGAGAATATCAATCATTGTCTCAGCATAAGGAATAATCATCGCTCTTTCAAGTGTCAGATCTTCCTAGAGGGAGATCGTTGAAAGCATCAGGCGTGAGGTAAAGTCCAAAGATGTGGAAACACTTCAGGGACAAACACGTTTGACTTTGAAAAAGAAACAAAAAACACACTACAAGAAAAAATGGGGGGAAAAGTCCTGACATATTATTTTTTTCTATCGTGGCTGGAACACACACACACACACACACACACACACACACACACACACACACACGGCGAAGGTGAAGTTGTACAAAGATTCGCTCAGAAGTCTAAATCAGCCATAAATGGGGATGTTCATGGTTTTTGAATAAAAATAAAATAGCTTACAAAGCTTAACCTTACGCAAAAACAAGTTTGTCATAAAATATAAAAAAAATTTACGTTTTTACGGACATCTGTCCGATCTGTCTTGTGCATGTAGTGTACCACTACCACCACAAGGTGGCTGTAATCTATCTGCCAGCTGTTTGCCAGCTTACAGTTCCGACAAAAACGGAGGAAGCAGATGTTGTGTGTTGGATTAGAAACGAGAGCACAAACAGGAGAAAGATGCACAGCCAAGGACGACTTCAAAAAGTAATCGAAAAATTCGGCCAGGTGAAGCCCAACCCCCCACAAGTCTGCTGCATCTAAGATCAGTTTTTAGAGAGCGAGTTGGTTTAGGGCAGAGCTTCCCAAAGTGTGGGGCCCGCCCCCTAGGGGGGGCGCAGAGCCATTGCAAGGGGGGCGTGGCATGAAAAGGGGAAAAAAAACAAAAACCCTTGGACACTGCTAGCGTAATGGACAGGTTTTTGACGGGGCTCCACACGAACGCAAAGCAGGAGATGAAGCATCGCTGAATATGTTTCCAAACCAGCTTCCTTCCAAGACAAAGACTAGAAAATATGGTGAAGCATCTTCCCTTTGGTTTCACCTGCACAAGTGCCAAAGTAGGTCTCCCTGCAGAATTGGTTTTCCCTTCATCGGGAGCAGCGCTGGGCTCTTCAAATCACGGACAAACAGGATCCCACATTCTTGGCTTTTAGTTCACAAACACTTGTTGTAATGACTAACTGCTCCGGACTAGGGATGGGTATCGTTTAGGTTTTATCCGATACCGGTGCCAAACCGGTACTTTTGAAACGGTGCCGGTGCTCAAACCGGTGCTTAAAGAATGGAGAACACAAAATTGGTCCAAAAACCTCTCATGTTCAGCTGTTTTTTGTAAAAAGATAACAATGTTAGCCTTTTCTGCAGCTATGGGGCATATATGGTATCACTCTTGGCTGGAAGCAGTGCTTAAACAATGGAAAAAACACAAACTTTGTCCAAAAACCTCTCATGTTTAGCTGTTTTCCACTTTTTCTTTGGTCATTTTAGCCTTTTTGGCCAGGGTGAAGGGAGTATCTGCCATCAAACAAGAAGACAGCCGCATGTAGCTATGATGATGTTTGCTAGTTCACCTTACATGCATTAATGTAATAACGTGGTTAGCCTACTCAACGTAAATTACACACGAACATTAAGCTACTCACGCAGAGAAGAACGGCTGCTGCTGCATCATCATCCTCATCATTTCTGCTATACTGGCAGGGCTAGGGGCCAGGACTCTCCTCTTCGGGCACCGGTACCCATCCCTACTCCTGACAGTTTAGAGATGTTTGCTCTTTATACAGTAAAGTTACAGCGGGATACAAATAACATCAGGCTGATCCTGCCGTAATTTGTTCCCCCGGTTCAAATCACAGACAAACAGGATCCCACAGGGGCATTTTTCTTGTAAAACAAAGAGGGGCCTAGCGAAAGAAAAGTTTGGGAACCACTGGTTTAGGGGGAGAAATTCAAAGAATTGACTTTAAATGTCCCATTTGTCAACATTTTATTTTGAAAAATCGTTTTCTGCTGACCAGTGCAGCCACATCCCATTCAAAATAAAATGGCTACATATCTGATCAATCAGCTGAGAGAAAATTCAGTTTTCAGAGCCTTCAAGCACAGATCAGTGGCTTTAATCATGGAACAACCTTTTTCCATGAAATGTGTCTTATTAAGTACTTGTGTTTTTCACACTGAGCGTACTGCAGCTGTTAGTAACAGATGTTGTAAATTACAAAATGATGTTTTACTTGAGGCACTTGCTTGAAATCATTTCAATTACTGAGTTCACAAATTTATAGCTTATAGGTTTGTAATAATTCACTTTTGTGATACAGACTATAGTCTGGGCTCTGCTGTTATTTTCTTTTAGCTGCAGATGAATTAAATGATAAAAGATTACATCGTATCTCCTGGTCTTCATGTTCAGAGTAAGATTTTATCCAAAAACGGGTGCTGCTGTTTCAGAGATGGGCTGTAAAGCTGTTGATATATAAACATTTTCTTTCTGTTTTCTGCAGGACCTGGAGCTGTTGTCCCAGGAATTAGTTCGTCTCAGTAAAGAGAGCAGTCCCGGTAGCAGTGCTGCTGGGTCAGGATGAGGCTATCACCTGGATTAATCCATGCAGTCACTTCCATCTCACCACTACCATTCACCTCAGCTGGAAGGTGTCAGCCAGACTCAGGCTAACACCTGGAACCAGGTTTTCTTCCTTACCCCATCTCTGCGCTAAGACCTGCTGTAGGCTCTGACTACTGCCTGAAGCTGTTATGTTTTCACCATTTCAGCCTGGGTTGTGACTAAATGCTGAAATAATGTCCATGTCATGCTTTTCAGCCTGGAGGAAGCAGTACTTTTTAAAGGCGTAGAAGAAGACACTGAATGGAAACACTGAGGATATTAAAAGCTGGCCTCAACTCATGTACGTCTATGTTGAATGTACTGTCATTAGAGCGCACTGCTCAGTTTGCTCTGAGTCCTGGCTACGACCTGCAGTGGTCACATTATAACAGACTCGTGCTTTCTGTTGTCTGTAAATCTTTGCTTTCACTGGTTTCTACTTTATGTCTTAACACTCTGTCTGTCTGTCAGGGCCTGGCTATATCCTGAAGGACGCTTATCCTAAATGACTGACATTGGTTCCTGTATGCAGTAACTCTGTTGTGATCTGATTATGTCCCGTCTGCTAACGAATCGCACATTACTGAGTATGTGGGCTATGTCTATGCTGTCAGCTGACCTTTTTGATCTTCTTAGGGAACCAAATGTAAGATTTTTATGAGGTCATCATGACACCTGAGTACCCCCCCCCCCCCCCCCACCCCCCCCAAATTAAAAGATGCAGTATTTGCATATTTTATTCTGAAAGTTCAGTTCGCCACTGCCTTGTCTTTCCTGCCTGCATGGTGGTCAGGTCTCTGTTGTGGTGTCCTCTATGTCGTTCAAACTCTCGTCCAGATGTGTTCACTTCTGACTTTTATATCAGTGGCTACGACCATCTAACCACCAACAGACCTCCAGAGCAGACCGTAGACTCTGAGGTGAATGACGTCAAAGACACCACAGAAACTAGGCCAGGAAAGTAGTACGAGGCTAGCTGTTTGTCAGCAACTGAGCTTTCAAAATAAAATACTTACTTTGGACTTTTTAAGCAGTTTCAACCAGAGAATGAGCGATAATCCACCAGCTGTTGCAGCTTTAATCACCTTTTCTTTGGTGAAACTCAAGTTTTACACGTTATAGTGAAACTGTGATGACACTAAAAAAAAAAAAACACTTCTTATTAAGTGTTTTTCTAAAAGAACTTCATTCCATAGGAAAGCTTGTTTGCTTTAACAGATTTAACATAACCACCAGAAAAAATAAATGCCTGTACCTTAAAGACTACCTACAAATGTTCACGTTAAACTTCCTGTTAATCTGTCAGCTGGTGTCACACGTTAACTGATTGTGTCCTTAGATTAATTAAGAGTTGCTTTATCTGTCTGTGTTGGGCTGTGGCTACGTCCAGGAGTTCACAGTGTGAAATGTCTTAGGCGTCACAGGTTCTCTGTGCAGCTATTTTGCGTCCCGGCCTTTATTTATTGCTTTTTATACACTTTAGGATGCAAAATGGTCTCCCGTGTGTTTCAGCGCCTGCCACCAGAACAGTCATTAAAATTCATCAGGGATGGCAAAGGGATCCAGGCTTAGACTATTAGCTGGATTTTCAGACACAGTTTCTTTTGTCGAACCTAGTGTGACCGTGTTTCTGTGTTTCGATGGCTTTTATTCAAAATAACATCTCCGAGAAATAAAAACTGAAATGCTAAAATATTAAAACACCAGATTTTGTGATTATGTTTCCCTTTGTTTTAGTCGGGTTACTCTGGATAAAACCTGGTTTAAAAACATCATTGATGACAAACAGCAATCAGTAATAGCTGGACAAGGAAAAATCTGCACAGCTTTAATTAGCGTGACGCAGCCTGGGATCCACAATGGTTCAACAAAAGCTCAATGACTGCCTTGGTGTGGTCTGTGTCTATATCCTGGATGAAAAGAGCTCTAACATTTCTTGCACTATTATCAGTTTGTGAATACTTCCCTCTTTACCGGAGTCACCAAATGGCACACAACAAAGACAGTTTTCAGGGTTTTTTTTGCTTTTCTGCAGGGTGGGTCTATTTCCTGCTCTATAATGTTCACTGACTTTGACTGTATCGTTGCATTTATTTCTGTTTCGTGAAATCTGACAGGAAGTGACAGACACTTCCCTTTTGCTTTGCCTTTGTTTCTTCTGGACTCTGGCCCTGGGCCCTGACTATGCCCTGGATTATACTCTGCCCCAGGCTAGCTCCATCTAACTGGGCTGTGATTATATCCTGGACATTATGCTTGTAACAGATTTTGTGTTTTATGTTATAACTGCCTGTATATCACTGCTTTTTTTTGTTTTTTTTGGGTACACTGCAGCACATATCCAGCACCGTCTGATGTTAGGAGTTTAAAATGTCAACATGTGGGAGGAAAACTCGAGCTGTTTCTGGTGCAGCTTTAAGGATTTTCAAATCTTAAGCTCAAGGGTGTTTAAACCAAACGTTAAGCAACTGAAAATTCCCCCAAAATGATCACTTAGCAGTTGAGCTGCACCACAATCAGATCTTTTTTTTTTTTCCACTTTTGCTTCAAAGATGGCACTAACCTGATCCACTGGGATTGGTCTATGTGCTGGACAGGGACTCGGCTGGAGCTTTTTGTTTGCAATGTTTAAATCTGTACATAAACGCTGCGATATGACTTCTAACTGTATGAAAAATCAACTGATCTATTTATGAAGCTGATAATGATCATGACGCTAATTATTGTAACTATGACGAAATGTGATTTAAAAAAAAAAATACTGTCTGAACATGATGTTCACGTGTTCGGGTTTTTTCGGCTCAATTTTTCCAACATTTTACTGCCTTTAAATCAAAGCTTGATTTTGGGGATCTGAACGCAGAATTCTCCTTCATGCCGTCAAATATGCAGGACGAATGGTGGTGCTGATTAGGCCTGGACATTTTATCAGATTTTAGTTTCAGTTACGACTTTGCCTGCCAATGAATATGAAAGCGGATCTTATCAGGCGCGCCCCATTTCTAACAGGGCTCAGTGGTGGCATTTGATAAAGCAGCTCAAAAAGAAACCAAAGGCTTATTTCTCTTTAGTTTCAGCTCTTTGTGTCAGTCCAGACTAAACCTTTCTAATATTATTAAATTCATCCAGTGTTGAGAAGTCCTACCAGACTGAAGTTTAAAGACTGTACAACAGCACAAAAACTCTCTGTGGGGTCATCGAGGGGTCACCAGCTGTTACCACCTAAAAGTGAGATGTTGCAAACAGTAAACATTGTAAAATATTGTAGGTTAATCTGTGGAGGATGATCTGGTTGCCTGCAGCCGTCTGTTTCTCAGTTGTTTTTGCCCGTCTGCGAGACAAAGGTTGGTTGTTGGCTGCAGCTCGCTGTGCTGGATTGGTATCTGTCTCACAGACATCGGGCGGCTCAGGTGGTCGACCAGGTCGTTTACCAAACTTCAATCAGAAGGGAGTGGACGGATCCCGTCCTCCTGTGCATGTGTCAAAGTATCCTTGTGCAAGATGCTGAATCTCAATTTGCCCCTGATATACATCGGAGTGTGTGTGTGTGTGTGTGTGTGTGTGACGAAAGACTGGTTCGTTTACCATGATCATCACCCCCAGTACAACCCTGTCTCCCCTGTTACCCCAGACTTTATATTTTATCTGTTTGCCTTTTGAAATAATTTTTAAATTCAATGAAATCCATATATTTTTAAAGTTTAAAGTGCCCGACGCTTGTTATGAATAATATGAATCATCATGTTGAATAAAATCCTAATTTTGGAGTCTCCCATAATTTAGCAGCAGTGTCTGACCAGTTTGGGAGGCCCTGAAATTAAGATAAATGGACAGAAAAATAAGAAACAGAGGAGTGAAGAGGAGAAAGGGAGCAGTCGGGCTTTGAAGGACGCTGTAGGAAATCACACACAGGTGTTTTTCAGAGTTTTAGTTCTTAAACATTTCTGCTACTTTAATCAGTGGCACGGCATGAAGTTGAAGTGTTAGTTTTTTTTCTTTAGCTGGACAGTCCTGATCAAAATAACTGAAGAATTATTATTTTGAAATGATTTAGGGCTCTGTCTAAGTCCTGGATTAGGAAGGAGTCTGAGTTCTGGCACCACGTGTTTGAGGATCAGCTCCTAAAAATCTTCTAAAAGTTGAATGAAGTTCGGTTTCTTCTGAAGTTTCACTCTTCAGACAAACGTACAGGAGGGCAGACTCCGCCCTCTCTGCCATCCCACAATCCTCGCTGTTTCCTTTTTTTCAGAATCCAACTCTTTGTGTTCCCAGTAAAGTTTGGAGATGGAGGTCGAGCTTCGCGGCTCTCTGCAGGGAGATGCCGCCTGGCTCAGCACTAATTAGCTCTCGGGCGCTTCCTGTCCCACAGAGAGAGGCGGATTAAAGAGGTGACCGCTCACTGCAGACGGGGTCCACCTTAACGAGATAGCGCCTGATTGGCCAGGCTGTGGGTTAATTGAAGGGGAGAAAGTGATGAGTTTTAATTAAAAGGAAACCTCAGAGGGAGGCCGACAGCCCGAGAGCTGTATTTCTCTGATTCGTCACCAGCTTTACTCTCAAACTTTTTAACTATTCGTTTTTTGATGACACTGATCTGAACCTGCAGTTTTTCAATAAGAAACACTTGTTTTCTACTAACTTTGTGACTTTAATCTTCAAATTTTCATGAATTTCTAACTTTATAGAGGCAGCACGGTGACGCTGTGGTTTTGTTGCCTCACAGCAAGAAGGTTCTGAGTTTTCACGGGTTCTCTCCGATACTCTGGCTTCCTTCTTTTCTCACATATTAATCATATTCAGATTTTGTTCAGTTGTCAAATTTAGGCCTATATTTGGATCCAACAGTGTTATTGATGCTTTGCTCCCTAATCTTGTGAATCACTGCCTCATTATTAGTAACGTTTCCTAAACTCTTCCTCGCAGTAATTATCACTGTAACTAAATGTTTTTCAAAAGAAGGACAAACTGCAAAAAAGGCAGGAGACACTGGGAAATGAAAGAAGAGAGGATGGAATAAAAAATAGAAATGACAGGAGGAGATGAGTGGAGGAGAGAAAAAGGATGAAAGGGCAGGAAGTGAAAGAAGAGATGAGATGAAGATGACAGTGATGAGGGGAGGAGATAAGATGAGGAGGTGAAACAGTAGCAGAGAGATGAGGAGAGGAAGGTTATCTTCTGGTGATCGTTTGCATTAAAATCTCAAATTCACTCATTTCTGTTCATAAAGATGCTCAAAGAACCTTAAAAGGGTCCTATAAACTGTCTGTTTTGTTGCTATGGGTTACATGAACTTTACACTCTCCGTCTCCATTGTAGAGATTTGAGGACTTGAGTATGTGGGTAAAAAGTGCAAACTCACTCTTCTTATTTTCTTTCTTTGAGGTTCACTTTAGAAATACACGTCAACGTTACGGTCTCAATCTCATCAGATGCGTCACAGCACCAAGCGCCAACGGTGCCCAGCTACTCACTGAAAAAATAATATAGTGCTGGGTTTATTTTTTATTGAAGGGCTGCACAGAGCGGATGACAAGGGCATGAAGTCCGACAGAGGAACAGAATAAAGAATGTGCTCAGATTTCAAAATAAAAGACCCCATGCAGAGTAAAAGTGCGAGTGGGAGTCATGCAGACTGCTTCACAGACATGAACCAGGTGCACTGCCAGGGTTAATCTACCGTTTAACCTCGACATGCTCATGCGTTACACAAAAGTTGGATGTAGCCACTGTGACATCATAAAGTTTGAAGCCTCAATTTGAGTGTTTGGAGTTGGAGACAGAAGAGACCATATTTAAGAGTGTAATATGGAGGGTTTCATCTTGGTTAGCAAGGTGGAAGTCTCACAGACTCAGATACAGATACCTGCTGATTAGTGGTAATATTTTAGTACTAAAACACTAGAACTTCATTCACCAAGTGTGGAAGAGACATTTGTCGAACTGACCACACACAAAGCTGAATAGCAGAGATGAGACCTAATGGAAAGTGGCCACGCCTCTAATAATGCACTTAATTATTACTCACACAGACGTCTTACTTAGATGCTTACTTAATTCAAACCATTTTCCCCAACGGGTCACCAGGAGATGGATTTACTTTAATTCTGGATTTGGTGGAGATTTCACAACAAACCGGCCTCCTTACTCAAGCTTCCCGTTTATCCAGGCTGCTTGTCTTTACTCCCAGCTGTGACACAAAGACCTTTTTCTTTCCGGACACACGGGTGAGTTATGACTGCACTTTTATTATGAAAAGTAATATTAATTATGAAGACCAAAAGCTATTCTTGTAGCAGACTGCAAACCTTTTAATTCTGCTCTAAAGTTGAACATTTCAACTAGTGATGCCAGCCTCAAGTGGCCATTTGGGGAACTTCAGTTTTTCGAGCACTGCCTTTATTTTTTCAGATCACTGCTGTTTCCTGAGTAAAACGTCGTCCACACCGGCATTTCCAAAGTCAGACTTTCATTCATAACAATGCCACAGAACAAAGATTTGCAGACTGTGGGATCAACTTATTAGTGGATGTTTGATAAGTAGTCAGACTGAAGACTTGATGAGATGGAAGCGGACAGGCTGAAGCTCCTCAGGTGAAAAGACAAGCTGTCGTGTTTCCTTTTGGTTTGAGGGTGTCGGGGAACGTCCTCACAAATCCAGATGCAGAGACGTGTGTGAGGTCGGGGTGATTATGTAACTGGACTCTCTTTTTGCCCCGGGAAACCAGGGGCTTGCCGTGGAGATCCCCTCATATCTGAATGAGGGTGCGACAGTTACACGGAGAGGGAGGAGGAAGTTGGTTTACAGAGTTTAAAAAATTCACGAGTTCTCTCCTGCAGCAGACTGCTAAATATAGACTGTGTGTGTGTGTGTGTGTGTGTGTGTGTGTGTGTGTGTGTGTGTGTGTGTGTGTGTGTGTGTGTGTGTGTGTGCGCGATACAGAATCCGTCTCCACAACAGAGAGGTCTTAAATGCATCACAGGATGTTGGTAAATGATGCACCATAAATAGTCAGTGGACATCATGAGGATGAACAGTAAACGCATCACCACAGCACACAGCCAAGAGACCAACAAGTCTGTGAACACATCACCATATGATCATGAGAGGAAACACAGACACAACCAACAGACTGCAAACATGACGTAAGAAGGAACTGCGTGCTGATGAATGCATCAGCAGAAAATCGGCATCACGAGGGAGAGCAATAAAGTCAAATATGAGAGAAAGGAAAAGAAAATGAAACTAAGGTCATCATCAGAGATAAGGAGGAAAGAAGTAAATGCATCAGCTGCACACACACGCAGTAGTCCTCCACAGTAGACGCTAGCTGCATCACAGTGGAGGACATTGAAGGCATCATTGGCAAATTCAAACAAATAAACCATGAATGAACTGAACCATAATCTGCTAATCTGCTGATTTCAGATTCAGTCATCTTCTCAGAGATGTTCAGCTTCCAGCTGCATCTTTACACCTGTGTGTTCTGTGATTCACCTCAGAGGTGTGCAGAAGCATCGGAGCGGAAAGTTACTGAAAAAGTGGACAGTGGGAGAGTCCATAGTTGTGAAGTCCGAAGGCACTGTGGTCTTCCACTACACCACCCTGACGGGAAAACTCAGACGCAACACAAATACACCGATCAGGCGTAAATAAAGACCACCGACAGTGAATGACGCGTATTATTTCTTCATCATGGCACCTGTTAGTGGGCGGGACTAAACTATGACGTCTTGTTTAACACATGATTCTTCTTCATTCTTTCTTATGGCCAGCAGGGGGCGATTTCTGTGGTTGTATAGAAATCCGATTGAACTCAACAGGAAAACGACCTTACTGCTCGCTTGATGTTTGATTTCACTAAAGACTTTTCTGATGAGTTCATGGTCTCTGTAACAAGCTTTACATTCTGCTGAAAGCAACACGATGTTTGTTTTGTGAATAAACGTCCACATTAGTCTCCGGAAGGATGACAAACACAGCTTTAAGGCGGGGCTACCTTGTGATTGGCAAGTTGCTAAGACATCGGCGTGCACCCCTCAGTCATCACGTCTGAGGCCTCACTGCCATGGCCACATCCATCTTTAATAAGCAGTGCAGGACAAACAACAACAACCTGAACTCACATCAGCTTCAGACTTGCTGCGTTAAACGGACTTAACTACACACACACACACACACACACACACTCAGAGTGCACTGTGGCCTCAGAGGCCTCTGAGTATTGATTGGACTCTTAGCGTGTGTAATGAAAGCCGCTGCGTTTGTTTTTAGCTTCAGAGTGGGAGGAGAGAGATGTGGCACTGCGGCAAGACACACACACACACACACACACACACACACACACACACACACACATGCAGTATCAGAGATGTACATGTCTTTATATAGACTCACTGTGAGCTGTGTGGGAGGCTGTAATTGAGAGGAAACAGCCTGAGGTCTGATTACACCACCGCTCTCCACTTTCCTCACTTCTTTCTTTCTTCATGTAATTTATCTTCTATTCACTTTGTTTCTCTTTGATTTGTTGTCCGGTCTCCTTTAAGCCTCCAAACCAATACCTGGATAAACTCTAAGTGGATTTCCATGAAATTTCATCCATTCTACCCCTGAGCATGAAGTTCAGATACGTTTGGGATTCTCTGACATTTCCTTTATTTTGACTTTTTAACCGAGGTGAACCTTTGTGAGTGTGTTTGGTTACCTTCAAAGGGAAAAGTTGAATGTGTTGGAAAATTCTTTGTAGTAACTTTTAGCTCAGGTTTTGGTCTCTGCCAAGCGGCACCTTCAGAGGGCTGAATAGGAAGCAACCTCAGACGTGCTCAAAACTGCAGTTTTGGTTTCACTTTACAGTTTTAACGACACATGCATTGCTTAACAATATCAAAGCTATGCTTCATTAAGGGTGTGGCCTCATTGAGTGACAGGCAGGTGTGCTTGGTTTTACTGAAAGTCTTTCTAAGGAGTTAGCTGTTTGATCTTTACTAGCCAAAATTAGCCTCCTGTGTAATATCACAGCTGCTGTGTCTCAAGTTGCATTTGTCAATACAGTAGCTATTTTTGAATGACTACACAGATGGTGCACCCTGGTCACTTCTCATCCTCACTGGAGATCGTTACGTAACAGAAAAGCCCCATTTCCATTAGTACCCAGACTGACTCGGCACAGTTGCTTAGAAGCATTGCTGTGACAATGACCACCAGTGTTGGTCAAGTTACTTGAAAAAAGTAATCAGTAACTAATTACTGATTACTTCCCCCAAAAAGTAATCCCGTTACTTTACTGATTACTTATTTTTAAAAGTAATTAATTACTTAGTTACTTAGTTACTTTTTAAAAACCCGATTTACAACCTGTATAGGTGATAAAGCGATAGATCTTTCAGCCCAATTCTACTTTTTCTGCATAATCCATCATACAAAATGTAATCAAATGGAAAAGTCTCTTTTTAAAACTTGTTTTATTAGTTTTAATCTTTTAACTTTATGCATCAAGCAAAAATGTAATTATATGCAACATTCTCTGACTGGAAGAAATTTGTTTAACATTTAAACCTATTTTCTGCAAATTCCAGCACATAAAATATTTTTTGTGTTTACACTCAGTCTTTCAAATAGATGCAAGTAAAACACAGCAGAAAATAAATAAAGTCAAAGACTCAGCGGTCCTGTTGCTCTGTTTTCACCTGTAAAGCAGGAGTGGGGTAGGCGGAGGTTTACCCTGGTGCAGGTGTGCCGCGGTCAGTTGAAGAATCCGCGAGTTTCTCTGTGAGTTTCCCATTACGTTGTTGCGCACTCGGTGCTTGCTTGGAGGTTTAGGGGTTTTTTTCGCTGTAAAAAGAAGTTTTCTTCCCACGCACAGCGGACATGTAAAATGAGGGGTACACTGTGCACAGGTTGGCAATCTGTTGTAGGGCTGTAGTGAAAAAACTTCATTTTTTAAATTCAGAAAGGATGATGATCAAGCTACTATTTTCACCTCATTATGATCCTCATTTAAAGTAAGAACAATATAAGTGTGCAGAGACAGATATGTAAATAAATGATAACCCAGAGAGCTGCATCGACCCCGAAAGTGACCCGAGCTGCACATAATTCATGAAGTCTTAAACATCAGTGAATAATTCCATACATCAGATCTGAGCACAGGATCATGAACCCAGCTGCATGTATGAATCAGACGTGATGAATAATAAAATCTGAGGTTCATCTCTGGGTCACACACATAGGATGTATGTCCTGCTATAGATCGAAATCTGATTTCATTCATTTATTCTCTGCATGCTTAGTTACAGTATTTTAAACCTCTGACTGTTTTAACCCCCGAGCCTTCGGGACTGTCATACTCTGTATTTTCCCAGTGACTTGGCTGCAGGTTAAATAATTATTCTGTTTCTATAATTATTATGTATCAGCTGGTTCATTTGAAAGATTAACGAGTGAAGCCTGCTGCGTGCTCACTCAGTATTTGTTGTTGGTGCAGGTGTGTGTTGTGTGTGTGTAGTTCAGACATCAAACCAGACTGACCTAACTACCAGGTCACATGACCCTACTGTCTGTCTGCCTCACCCCCCGCCCCCTCTTGTCTTTGCTATGTGACCTGATTGGACTTAATGAGGTTTCATTGGTGCAGCAGGATCAGGTTCCCCAGAGCTGCTGCAGGACGACTCCTGACAACTTTACAGTGAAGCTGCTTAGTTTGCTTTTTTTCCCCAGCATAACATTTTTTTGCACTTAACAACAACAACAAAAAAAAATATATATAACCAGACTATTTACAGTCATGTGGAAAAAAGTAGTAGCCAGGTGCTGCCAGTCAAATGCACTCGATCAAATCGTCATCAGCACCTGTAAAAGCAAAAGTCCTGGCGTTTCCTTAGCACAATGCTAAGGAGGAAAGGCTTCAGCAGCAGGTTTAGAAAAGAAACTGTTGCTGCAAGTTAGTTTGAAAAGGGTCATACATACGACCATGATTCTAGATTATTCACAAGGCAGTTTAAATCTTCCCAGGAGTCGACATCCCAGCAAATTCACCCCAAGGTCAGACCGGCAATGCCCAGAGAAACTGCAAAAAATGAAGTGAATCATATCTACCACAGGCTGTGACAGGCTCGCTGAAGCTAAAACCGACCTGTGTGGTTTGATTCCACAGAAGAGGTGGACTCTGTGCACCACACCTGCAGTCTCATAAATGCCCACACCTGAGTTTGACCCAAGGAGCACATCCTTACGGTCAAGCACGGAGGTGGAAGCATGCTTTGGAGATCTTTCCCCCACTGGATGCTTCCTGTTCATTGGGAAAGTTATTTTAAATGTTTCCTCAGCGAATTAATGAACATTTATTTCAATTTGTACGTTCTTGTTTTAGTTTGTCCTGCTTACTGATCATTTCTACTACAGGCAATATTATTAGCATCTCTTTTTGTCTCCACTGCACATAGAAGTTTATCCTGCCTCCACCCCACACCAGCCCAGCCCTGATGCCAAGTGAGTGTTTAGTAAAACAAAACACTACGAGTGTCCCAGCTGGCAGACAGGACGACCCGTCGCCACCTCTGACAGCCGAACACAAACTGAATCTGGGGTCGAAGACAAAGCTTTGCAGCGCACAGACAGAGTGTCAACTCAGCGCGTCACTGACTGATCCACAGGTAGATAAGGACGACAGGTAGGCTGATGGACACACGCTGAACATAATGAAGCCGTCAGGCTGAGAGAAATCCTGACCCTGAACACCTGAACGCCTCGCAGACTGATCTGCTGCAGAAAAGTGAAAAAAGACATCAGAGCAGATGAGCATAGGACACAGGGCCGGACATTTTTATGATAAAATTATAGTAAAAAATATCATTTTTTCATGGGTTCATGGGTTAATTCAGTAATCTCTCATTCAGATGCTGTGGGACTCAACATTTTCTCGTGTGAGTTTGTACTTTGTGAACAACTGTAATAAAATGATAACGTTGGTTTTGGTCATTATGTATTCACGCTCATAGAATTAAATATTGACCGAACAGGTGCAGCCTGAAGTGCCAGCCCTATTTTTATAACCTGTTCTCAGCCCTTTCACCAGCAACCCCACCCACATGTGATCATACCTCAGGTGTAACCGCTTAGCTCGTTCACTGTGGCAGCTTTGCTGGATCCATCTCTCAGACTTTCAGGATTTTAGACGCTTCTCATCTTAGGCTGACAGACCAGGTGATTTTTTTCTCTTTACTTTTTTCCTTTATCGTTTTCTCCATGATCCACTTCACAGTAAGTGGTGGCATGGCAGCAAGCAGATGGTGAACACAGGCTGACTATGAGCACCGAACAGTGCGCATCATGAACGTACTTTCTACTCATGTATTAATGAAGGGTGAGCACAGTTTTGGGACATCGCGTCCAACAGCTGTTTGTGAAAACTGAATAACCTAAATAATGTTATTCAGACTTAACTATTCTGCCACCTATGGTCACGAGCTGTGCGTAGTGACCGAAAGAACGAGATCGCGGCTAGAAGCAGCGGAAAAGGGTGGCTGGCCTCTCCCTTAGAGACAGGGTGAGAAGTGGGAGGGGCTCAGAGTAGAGCCGCTGCTCCTCCACATCGAAAGGAGCCAGCTGAGGTGGTTCAGGCATCTGACAAGGAGGACACGCCTCCTGGGTGAGGTGTTCCAGGCATGTCCCACAGAGAGGAGGCCCCTGCGCAGACTCAGGACACGCTGGAGAGATTATATCTCTCGGCTGGTCTGGAAAACCCTGGAAAAATGTGGCCAAAGATTGTTTTTGAAAATTAGTTTATTAGTTAGTTAATTAGTTAATAGTTAATTTCACAAGTTTAAGTAATTTGTAGTATACAGTTTCTCTTTGCATCTGTTTAAGAGATGATTAAACATGTGTAGGAATTAATGTTCATGTCTAAGTCAATGAGACGTAAGTCTACGATGGATGATGTGTACATGTTACATTAACAGGATTTCCAACCCACATACACAAAACTGCACAAAACACAGAAGTCAGATTTAAAGTTTTTGTGAAGCTTTTTATTAAGAATCAATATGAAACCTTTAAAAATGCTTTAGGGACATTTTCTGTGTCATTTAACTCTATTGTGAAGTCTTAGTGTTGAGCTATGTGATAAACGGGATGTAGGATATTTTGTTCCATTCGGCTGAATCACTGGACAATACTGCATTTCTTTAAATTCCATGTATCTAAACATGAGCATGAATGCACAGATGCAATTATTTAGATTCCACATGGAACAAGTTTGTGCTTCACTTCTTTTGTGCCAACACATCACATATTATGTAATTGTTCTATGCATTTATGATCACAGCAGAACAATGAGTCCCGTGACAGTCATGGTTCTGCTGTGAGTGCAGGAAGGATGCACAAACAGATAAACGAAACCATTTTATTTAATGGAAAGTTGAAGTCCAAATTCTTCCACAACTACAAACACTGAAAACAAACTAATATGTTTCATGAAATGGAAAAAATAGATTTTACTGTTTTGCGCGAACCAAACCTGATGAACACTTGATGGATTTATAACCTTTTTTTCCCACCTCATAGTTACACGTCCACCCTCATGCCTGCTGCAGATTTCAGTCCAGGGTTCATGTTTCATAACATACGTGGTTACTTTTAGATTGTTTTTATTTTTTCTTTCCCCCCATGTAAATACAGTAGTTACATTGTTACACAACTTGCATGTATTTTAAAGAGGTTTTCTGTTAGCTGCACCGTTGGGCAGCAGACAGATTGAGAGGGACGGCTGCAGACAGAAAGCATCGTGTTACATATGAGAGACAAACGGGTCTGAACAGGTAAGACTGTGCAGGGAGGATGGATGGACAGGTGAAATGACAGGTAAGAGTCACAACTGATCCTGTTCCTGTGGTGTGTGACACTACAGCTGGACACAAAGACCAGGATCTGGGGACCAGACAGGCAGAACCACACAGAGCATCGGGTTTCCTTCGTCCCTCAAAGTTTCCACAAACACTCAACTGCAGACTGACAGACACCTCCCACAGCAGGAGTTTCAAATATGTGGTGGGCGGTGCCTGAATCAGCTGACTGGATGTTGTTGCAAAGTGTGAAAAATCAGTGAGGTCACTAATTAAAATGTTTTCAATAAAATGCTGCTGTTCAGTCTTGACAGGCTGAATCATAAATACTTCATAAAATACTCCATGAAGCTGCAGGTTTTGGGCCTTTCTGTCACTCTGATCTGGTTCACAGATCACAGAGTGGAAGACACTAGAAATACATAGGTGCTGGTCAGTGGGGTTTTAAACCCAACAGGAAATAGAAATATTGATTTTTCACAGCTGAGCTTTAAGTTCCCCAATCAAATTTATTGGCACACCCACTCCAAATTAAAGACAAAACCTTGTTTGTTTAGGTGAGTCTGAGTAATATTTTCTGAGTATTGTTAGAATCTGCAATATTTTAATGCCTAAGAGTTAGACTAGAGAGAAAAAAAGAATACTTTAATAATCCCTAAGGACATGATGGGGGTTACAGCTGCTCCAAGACCGTAACAGTAACAGTAACAGACTAAACTAATTAAATAATACGATATATTACAATAGATCAATTATAAATACCAGGAATATTACAGAGGTGAAATATTGACCACTGACATGTAACTGTAAAACTTTGTCATTTGTTATTTTACTGTAGAGCGTTGCAATGAGTACAGTGTATATTTTGGAATCTAGGACTTATTATGGAGCTCTTGTACTCTGGAGGCTATGAGCGCTTAGAAATGCTGTAAAATATGGCAAAATAACTTAAAACGAAAATAAATGGTCCCCAATTTGATCCCCACCTACACTTGATTCGATAGACCAAGTTATTTGTTTGGTAAAACAAATATGAAATCAGGCAGCTCAGTGCATTTGGGTGTGTAGACATGATCTATTGAATCTCAGACTCAGCATCAGAACATCCTTTTAACACAGCATGTTAGTTTGTGCCTGACAGGCTGGTGTTAGTATTTAAAAACTGATGAACTGTCTGGATTTTCTCACACAATCATCTTTAAGGTTTATAGAGAACGGTCTGAAGAAGAGAAAATATCCAGTGAGTGGAAGTTTTGTGGGTGACAATGCCTTGTTGATGTCAGAGGTCAGAGGATAATGGCCAGACTTCTCTGAGCTGATGGGAAGGCAACATCTCTGGATACACAACACGTCAAACCTGGAAGCAGAAGACCACACTGGGTGTCACTCCTGTTAGAGAAACTGGCTACAATTAACACAGGCTCACCAGATTTGGAGAAGATTGGAAAAACGTTGCCTGGTCTGATGAGTCTGTTTGTGCTGTAACATTGGATGGTAGGGCCAGAATTCGCCATAAACAACATCCATCCCAGCTTGTGTTAATGGTTTAGGTTTCATGGCACACTTTGGGCCCTTTAGTGAGCCTCAGTGAGCATTGTTTAAAAATCGCAGCCTGCCAGGATGTCCTTGCTGACATTATTTTATGATCACAGTGCTGCTTCCAGCAGGATACCACATCCTGTCACAAAAGAACATCTCAAACTGGTTTCCTGAACATCACAATGAATCCCTGTGCTTAAACAGCCTCCACAGTCACCAGATCTCAGTCCAATAAAGCACCTTTGGGTTATTGTGGAACACCACAGTCGCATCATGGATGTGCAGCTGACAAATCTGCAGCGACTGTGTGATGATGTCATGTTAACATGGACGAAGATCTGCGAGGGACGTTTCCAGCATTCAAATCTTTAATCTGTGCAGTTCAGAGGCAAACCTGGCCGATCCCAGCACAAGCAAGGTGTAATGAAACGAGTGCATGCATTTGACAGTAAGTTTGCATCACTCCTTGAAATACAGCCCAGTGAGTGGGTCAGGTGGACTGCTCTCAGAAGGTTTCTTTTGCTTTTTACAGTGTCTATTTTTTAACGATGGCAGATTATTAAATATACACATCAAATTAAAGGAAAAATACATTGTCACATATTCAGGCGATAGACAAACTTATGAAAAATAAGTTTCATGTACAGATGGAACCTCATTAACACTGAGAGTCAGATCGTCTCTGCAGTCGTCACTGCAAGATAAAAATACGTCTCAGTCTCATTGCAGCTGCTGTTTGTGCGACAGCTGAGGGAGAAGATGGATTTATGTGGCACAAAAACGGCACCATTTGTTTCCATTAGTGGGAATCAACAGTTTCTGAAATTGAAGCTTCCAGCTGAGTGATATTATTCATGTGACATTAAAATATAGTTTTTTGCAATATTTCATAAACATGGTGTAGATCGTGTCGTGGCAGCAAACTGCCGTCTTTTTTCTCACATTGAGTACGGTGGACACACTCGCAGTTTAAACCAAGGACAGCCGCTTCTGTCAAACTGCACTTGAGCTCTTTTGACTCTAAAAATAAAAACGCCACAGTTTTCCTGGTAAAGTTCACTGACCTGATTTGATTGGTTTCTCTGTATTAACATTAAAGCAGCACAGACTTGGTAAAATCTTGTCATGTCCCATTATCTAATTGGATTTCCCGAAGATAATGTCATCGCCTGGGGCAGCAACGGCGCTTGTGATTGGTCAGAGCTGTCAGCCTGCAGCAAAACGCATTTTAAATTAATGTATTTTTTTGATATATTGATTTGAGCTAGTTTATGTTTTGAATGCAAATTTCTCTTTTCATCTTCTTCTCCGTCTTTGGTTTCCTGCCTGCTGTGTGTAAAGCTGCCTTTGTGCGGCTACATAATGTCACGGACCCGGTTCCGGGGACTCGGGGTTCGTGAACAGTGTGGACCTTTATTGTTATTAGTGTATTGGATGTATGTTTGCTGCACTGTGTTCTTGTGTTCAATGCTGGTGTGTGTATGTGTGTGAGGCTGGAGGATGAAGGACAGCCACCTGCAGGCCTGATGGGTGTGGCCCTGCCAGCTGCTGGTCACGCCTAGCTTACCACACACCTGCTTCTGATCAGGATCGTCGGGGGAGCTACTTAACAGAGCGATGGAGCTTCCTCCGGCGCAGGATCGTTGAGTTAGACTCCATGTTAGTGTTTGTAGTGCTGGTCAGTGTATGCCTGCTGGAGTTGGTGCCATAACGGCTGTGTCTGTGTTTTTTCCTCAGGAGAGTGGAACACAGGACTGCAAGACACACGGGGTGTGTGAAGGCACAGGGGCAGAGAGCACGGGATACCAGCACTTGGGAGAAGACACGTCACGGGAGTCGAGGGAGCACTTTTGGAGATTCAATGTGTGGTGTACATTTACCTCACTGTAAATAAACCCACTGTTCATTTCATTAAGTCCAGCGTTTGGGTCCTTTCTCCAACATCCCCCACGGTCTGCCCCCCAGACCGTGACACATAAGCCAGAGAGAGAAACCATTAGAAGCTTTCTTGCGCTCCTCCTCCAACCGTCACTTCCTTATTTCTCATGTATCTACTCCATCCTCTCACTCTTGACCTGCTCCTCCTCCTTGTATCAGTGGGTAGATCATTAAACACCAATAATTACTTCTTCATGTTCTTTTTCTTCTACAGTCCAATTCTGTGAAACACCCCATTATCCACCCGCCTGCACTCTCTCCCAGCTTCTCTGAACTCTCATTAATTTTGGCTCAGCTGAGACCACCATGCAGCTCTCTCTTTACTCCTCTCATTTCAGTCCACTTCAAACAAATGTGACTGAAATCAGCTTTTAACTGTTACTGATCAATCACAGCCTCATTACAGTAAATGGCTAATCTGATGTAGGGTTAGGATGTTGTTTATGGCATTTAATGGTACATTAAAAAGCGTTATCTTGTGTTGTGATACAATATGAAATCATTTGGTGTCTTGTCGTTGTTACTTCCTGGTGCCAGGCTGTGATAAAGGCTGCTTCACACGGTTTTTCATGATCTCAGGTCTTCACCTGCTTTCCTTTCAGTAGCTCTGCTTGTTAGGCTGCAGCTGAATAATTAAATGAACATAACTGCAGCTCCACGTTGCACGCTCCTACGTTAATGTCATGTGACACTCTCACAAACAAGAACACGGTTTAGAAACGCAGCGTGCTTACGGGAAAGTAACAGTAATCTGATTACTTTTTGGACAATAGCAATCCATTACTTTACTCGTTACTTGAAAAGGTAATCAGATTACAGTAACACGTTACTTTTAATGTGTTACTGCCCATCTCTGGTCATGGACTACACCGACTACACCAACCGCCTGACTGCCTCTGTTGTGTGTGAGTCTTTTAAAGGATGTTTACTCAGTGTGTTGCACTTGCGGAGTTTATGGATGCTGCTTTCATCCATATTTGATCACTTCCAAACAAAAAACCACCATGGAGACATCTTTGACGCTAGTCTTGACATTCAGACTCACGGTTGACATCACAGCGGCTATGTCAATCTTTTATATACATATTAACGTCCGTAAATGTAGAACAACTTTTCCAGAGCAGCCTGATGGGCTCCTTTTAAGCATTAACCGAATCATAGCTCGGTTAATTTGTTGCTTCTGACAAACAGTTTATTATAAAACACAGTTGGAAAGCTTAAATATTAGTACACTAATAAATGCTCCAACTTAACTGTTCATGTACTCTTTATGTAAGCTTGTGCAATTAGTGCAGAGCTGAATTTCAACTGGGTCGGGCTGAGCAAAAGCAAAACAGAAATCCTACACACTGGTGTGAATACAGATCACTTTCCTAGAGTACGATAAGGTACCGGTGTCTTGTCTTTAGCAGAGGATGTATTCTCTGCATGCCTTTGGCGGTTTTAACCTTTAAATGCATATTTTTGCATCAGGCAGTGAAACTTGCCTTTTTTTCTTTGACGTATGCTTGAATCCCTGCAGGACACATAAACACACATGAAGACATTTATTGTAATTTCTCAGCTGCACCACAGCTCTGAGATTCTCAGACACACAATACAGGTCGCACATGTTTTTGTTACTTTGTGTCTTTTTAAATGTTTTATATCATGTGTTGCGCTGACATGTGTGGTGTTTGTTCTGCACCGCTCTGAAATCTTTTTTATTGAGTTTCCAGCAAGAAGTCTGAACATTTCACCGCAGATGCTCGGGCCCAACAAGCCCTTGGCGTTTTGGAGGGCTCGGGCCCGGTGAACATGTTGAGTAATCCATCCACGTGTGTATTTTTGTGAAACTGTGGCAGGAAGGATGGTATTGTGTATCTCGTGCAGCTGGAGTCTGATGTTGAGGACGACAGTTTAATTATAGAACAAGCATGTCAAGAAGATGATACCAGCCTCAGAGTGAGGGCTGGCTCAGAGCGCGTGTGGGTGTTAACTATAGATTTGATTTGATATTGAATTTCTTTCTAAACAAATGACAGTTTTGTCACCGTGGACCAGACAGTGCAGAGTGACGTGGGTCGCAGCTGTCTGCTCGGCTTTCCAAAACGACCTTCAAGGCACGAGTACAGTAGCCTAGAGTGCTAAAAATAAATGTCTGGGTCTTCCTGCACCGTGAATTATTTACTCTCATCTGAGTTTTTAGGAGAATCTGATTTTGTCCTGACACAGTGCCTAAAATGCAGCTCTGTGGCCTCAGATCACTATCGGCTAATAAACCAAAACATTTAGACACTGATCTTCTGAATTTCCTTCATTAAATCAGAATTTAAACAATCAAATTAATTAATTAATTTTCAATTAAAAGCATCACAATAGGCTTTGCTTTTAACCCTCGTTACCCTGACCCTAACTCAAAATGGTCAGTGAGACCCTGATTTTTACAAAAGAAGAAAGAAAGACAGATAAATAAACTAGAGGGAAAAACAATGTCCAAAGACAGAAGCAAGATAATGACAATCAGAACTCCAAATAGACACTGAATGACACAGCACATCTGTAGGACACACAGCTGGAGGTACAAAGGGATATAAAGATGAACGACACTTCTTTGGTTTGTGGTCGTCTTCTTATCTCGTTCAGAGTGGAGGTCTTGGGGGGTTGGTTGTTACGTGGGGGGGTTGACACATTGTTTGTGCCAGGAGCCCTGGGATTGCCTCCCAGTCCATCCATAATGAAAAGAGTCCATGATGCAAAACAGGATGGGAATTAAGTCTCCCAGTTTGTTTCAGTGCATGAATGAGTTAATATGAATGAATATGAATGAGATTTAGAGACAGTGTGTGAATGACTCTGTGTGTGTGAGAGACAGAGACAGAGAGAGGTAGAGAGGATTGCGTGAGAAGGAAGTGCTTCTTTGCTTTCTCTGTAAATGTAAATCGACCACTCACTGACCTTCCAGTGTGTGTGTGTGTGTGTGTGTGTGTGTGTGTTCAAGCATATAGTTTGCGTGTCAGGATCTGCATCTGTTGGCCTCTGGTTGCCTGATCGTGTGCAAAAACACTGTCGTGCAGTGTAACATCTGCAGCTTTCGACCTCCACACTGAGACATTTAGTCTTTAGATTGTTGCGTGTTGAGGATTCTGACTTGGTTGTAAGGTCAAGGTTATAATAAAGTTTGTGTTTATAGTTGTGTGTGCACCATAAAGACTTTTTTGTCTTTAAAGGGAAATGGTCTGTATTTCTATAGCGCTTTACTCATCCATAAGGACCCCAAAGCGCTTTACATAACCAGTTATCCACTCATTCACACACTGGTGATGGCAGCTACATTGTAGCCACAGCCACCCTGGGGCGCACTGACAGAGGCGAGGCTGCCGGACACTGGCGCCACCGGGCCCTCTGACCACCACCAGTAGGCAACGGGTGAAGTGTTTTGCCCAAGGACACAACGACCAAGACTGTCCAAGCCGGGGCTCGAACCGGCAACCTTCCGATTACAAGGCGAACTCCCAACTCTTGAGCCACGATCGCCCCAAAGACTAAGAAAAGAAGCATGTCTTAGAAAAAGAGTAGCAAAGTCAGATGTTTTGACATTCTTGGTGGCAGCGGCTGTGTGAAGAGTGGAAGGAGGACTCAAATGCAGCACTTATTCAGACGTGAGGGTAATTTATTAACAATACCAAACATAAAGTGGAGATGGCAAAACTGAACTAAGGACGAACTAAACTGGGAGAAACTACACAAAGGAGTAGCAAACCTGAACATGAAGGGAGAACAGCAGGGAAATCACACGCAGGTGGGAGACACAGCTGGACCTGGTTAACCCGACGAGACAGGGGAACACTGACACCAGGGACCAATAGAGGGAGCACAAACCCAGAACCCAGTATCTAAAATCCCAAAACACAAACCATCCCAAAACAGCCATGAATAATAAAGAGAATAATAACAATAAAGAACACAAACACAAAGTCACTGAGTCATGGCCGCAGGACCATGACACTTGGTGCTTTGTACTGTGAATTATTCCTTCAGGGATGGATGTCTGCAAATGTCTGCCCTGAGGGAACACCACCACAAACGACCAAGACTGGGATTCTCTACAATGACAACAGATGCTCACAGTGTGTTGAAAGTGCATGAATTTTGGCTGCATGAGTGTAATCATCCCCAGGGTCAGACTATTAACACAGAGTTATTCTGTAATGCCTGCTGTGGAAGGGGTCACACAGTAGACAAGCACACCTTGGAGTAAAATATACTGTCTGATTGTATTATTATCATGGGAAATTTTGTTTCAAGAAACATGAATTAACATTCATTTTGCCCACTGCCATGAGACTGTTAGATGGTGGCAGTAGAAACACGTCTAAAAAGCCTGTGATGCTTACATGAGCATATGTAAGCATCACATAGGCAAGCTCTGACTCTAAAATCTGCAGTACCTCTTGTAGCCACTTGAGGCTGACTTGAGCAAGAAAGTCAGTCCCATAGACTCCTATTTTAAAACGGCCGAGCTCATAGCAGAAATTAATTATGTTCACAGCTTAATACAAAAACTAAAACAAAACAGTTTTGACCCCATGAATATTTCTCCCTTGTAATTACTCTGCAGTGGGTGAACTTAAATAACTCACCTTTTTAATTCTATCTCCATTATGTGGGGTAGACCAACATGTGCTTCAGTTCTAGCATTTTATTACTCTGGTACTTCATAATATCTATATGGATGTTAATTTTGTTCTTTATCGCTCATCTATCCAGTCATAGAACAGGACCTGATGACTGCAGAAGCAGCCCACCCAAAATCATATACTCCAGTAATGGCATTAGTATGACTGGTACTGATTAGCATGTCTTTATATCTGTTCCAATGTAGTTTATAGAGATGGCTTGCTAACCAAGCTTGCTAACATTAGCTGATCTCATACAAAGATGGTCTCTACTGTACAAAAAACACTCAACACGGTGATTTCAGAGACGCTGACTCTTTCCTCCAGCATAACCTACCTGTTCCTGCTGAGCTGGTCCTTCTTTATCGGCGATCTCACCACATCAGCTCACCTGCCCGTCCAACTACGACTCTGTTCACTGGACTCAATCAAACCATTGGTCCCCATCTAAGAATCCTTCTGTGCTTCTCACAAATGAGAAATCGTACTCGACTCATACACAATACTCTGAAACATTCCTCTGGACTCCTTACCTGGATCAACCCACCTCTCCGCTCTCTCATTGACACCGGTCCCCATAAACCAAACTGTCCTCTGGAAACCTGCATGCTGACACCTCTTTCTTTAATTGCTTGTTGTCTATTTTATACACAGCCTATGCATATGTCACTCCCACGGTATGTTTGCTGAGACTTTGCACAGCTTAATTTTAGTAGATTTGCTTCCTCATGCAGTGTGACCCTCAGAAGAGTATCTTCTATCATTCTGTCATTCTCCTTGTTTTACTCTTTGCTTTCCTGTTGTTTTCTGCTCATTTTTCTCACCTCTTTTTAATTGATGTCTTTAATCGTTAGTCCCCCCTTTTGATCTTTCTATCAAACCAGATCATTTATCCATCTTTTCCTCTTCTTGTTGAGGTCACTTTGTCTCATCTTTCTCTGTTCATCCTCCTAACAGTCTTCTTTTCTCTCTCTCTATTGTTTAAACCCACAAATATAGTTGCACACATAGTGTGCAACTATATTTGTGCCTGCATTTCTTCTCTTATTCTCCTTTGCTGTAGATATTCTCTCTCTCTCTGTCCAAATCTTTTTACCCCCTCCCTCTGCTCTTCCGTCTTTCAGCCTTTAAATGCAGGACTTTGTGTCTGAATTTGGCTCGTTCTGTGTGAGTGGCTCATCTATCTTTCATGAGTGTTAAATTATAAACTGTGGGTCACTGCTCCGCCCTCTGCTGACATCCCCTTGACTCTGAGAGAGACATAAACTAGCAGAGAGAGAGAGTAAACAGTAGATGGATATCAGGCCTCGATGTTATCGGGGTACTTGCTGGTGTTGTCCATTCTCCATCTACCTTGCACTCAAACATTATACTGGGCTCTTGCTCCTCGTCTGTAATGGAATGGGATTCTGTATCATTTTAGGGGATCTGAATCATCCTAAAAAAGACCTTGCTGCTCTCCCTTGGCACATAAAAAATAGTTTCTGCACCAAGTCTCTAAGATGTTATCAGAGCGTTAAAAGACTCTTTGACCTCTTTGAACACACCAGGTCACTGTGATCCGGTGTGTTCCCCAGCCAGTGATTGCTGAAGTTTCTTGGGTTTCAGGTGAAATCAGTCACAAAAGAGCTACACCAGAAACCTCTTTGCATTTGTTTTGGTCACCAACAGACTTCTGTTGCTGCCTGGAAGACCCCTAGGTACCCTGCTTGTCTGCAAACACTCACCAACTACTTTCCAAGTGATACTTGGAGATGTTTGTCCTCAAGATAAAAGTTTCAATCAATACATTTCAAAAGCCGCGGCTCATACTAGCAAAGAGATTTGCTGAAAGGATTGCTTGTGAATGCTTTGTCACCAGGTGAAATTTGCATCTAACTTCTCTTTGTGACTATCAACAGCAGCCTACAGCAACCACTTAACAAGTCGTTGGGAAATGCACACGTTCTCTAGCGACCAGTGGCTACTAGTCTTTAGGCCCCTATGACTGGTAACCTTGCAACCAGTTCCACAGCAACAGCTAGCAACCTCCAGCAACCAGTCACCAACCAGTCAGGGTATGCATAGTTTTCCCTAGCAACCTGTGGTTGCTCGGGGGCCACTAACTAGTCTGTAAGCCTCTTTGGGCCTTGGATAAAATCAGAGCAATCAACAGAAATCTATGGGAGGATCTGTTAGACAACACAGTGCAGGAGAAATTTAAACCGTAGAGATTTTAAACACTAGATATTTGACTTTGTCTTGGCTTTCTGTATCCGTAACTCAAAATGCAGCGATTTTTTTCAACTGGGTGGAACCAGACAATCTGTGTTACTTTGTGCACATACAGTAGAAGTATAACTTGTTTAAGAAAAATGTTTTTTAACTTCATCTTGGGCAAAGTCAACAAACTTTTTTTAAAAGCTTTTTTAACTAGATTTGATTTGTCTGCTGACCAGAGAAATCTTCACCGTTGATTTACATAGAAACTTTAGAATAGGTGTCTACATCACTGCCAGTAGACGATATCAAGATATTGGCCAAGTGTCAAGACTGTCACAGGTTCCACAGAAGCACAGAAGGCATACAGTGCAAAAGTATTCGACCCCCTTGAACTTTTCCACATTTTGTCACATTACAGCCACAAACATGAATCAATTTTATTGGAATTCCACATAAAAGACCAACACAAAGTGGTGCACATGTGAGAAGTGGAACAAAAATCATACATGATTCCAAACATGTTTTACAAATAAATAACTGAAAAGTGGGGGTGTGCGTCGATCCTGCTTGCTAGATTTAGCTCATAATTAACAACATGAGCAGAATTATTAAAACAAGACATAACGTATTGCTTACCTTCTCATATTGAAGTCTTATAGCTATCCACCGGTCAGCCACTGAACTGCATGCATATGTTTAGTTTTGAAGTTTGTTCCAAGCTAGCTGTTTTGCTATATTTCCAGTCTTTATGGAAAACAAGGCTTAGCACAAGAAATACAGCACTGTGCAGATAGATTGACTATTTTTTTAAAAACTTTGATATATTTTTTCATGGATTGAAAATGTAATTTTTAGACAATGTAAACTTGCAGAATGACGATATCCACTAGTTGATCACAAGAAATTGTAATCAGGGGAACTCCTGTTGATTAAAATAGAACTAAAATTAAATTAACAATATTAAAGTATCATTCAGTTAAATGTAAATCACACAGGAGATGTGTAAAAAAGCTGTGAAACACATGGAGGAAGTAAAAGCTTTATTCGCCCTGGTGTAGTGAGCTGTAGTTTATTGGACAGAGATCATGAACTCATGGTGAAATGTTGGAAAGTTTTTAAAACTGAGAATAAAATTAGTTTCAGAGAACTTGTGTTATATTTCAGAATTCAGAACTTTTGGCTTCAAAATACAGGTTCATGCATTAATAATACAGCAATATAGACAGTATTCCTAATTCAACAGTTGAATTATTGTTGTTGTCAGAAGTGTCCTACTTTCTGAAAAAGTAATCTGGTTTCCCTGAATGGAAAACGCTGAGACACCTGGCGCGCAGGTGTAGCAGGGCACCGCTCAGCTAATCCCGGCTAACCTCCACAGAACTATTTACACCTCTGCATGAATGATTCATCGAGAAGGAACTCTTATAAATTACACATGAAACAAACTCTTAGCTGCTGGGTACATACTACATTAGCACAATCTCTCAGCTCAGCATTTACAACCTCAGGCCCTCTGCAAGAAACACAAAGCCACTTCAGGTTTTATTGCTGGACTCTAAAAAAACATCATCTGATTGGCTGAAAGACGTTAGAGTGAAGCTTTTTTGTAGGAGAGTGGCGTGTTTCCAAAGTAAACTCCTGCACCGAGGGTAGGGAATACTTCACAGTCACTGCCGCTTTTTTAATGTCCAGAGTGAAATAAGCTTGACTTCATAGATCATCAGTACATTATACATATCAACACAGTCAGTGAGTTTATTAGTTTTTCTCTCTGGAGGCTTCAGACCAGACTATTAAACAAGGAGGACGAGCGCGATATTGGAGATGATTCAACAGGGATGACAGAGCGGCGTGGCGAAGTGTTTGTTGATGAGATGAGTTATAAACTTATGACCGATGACGGCGAGTGACTCTTTTGCTTCGGAGTGAAATGAAAAGTGGGTGTTTTGATGACGGAGCTGCTGTTAGGAGGGACTCCAGATGTCTTTAAAGGCTTCTGCAGATACCAGTGTAACATACTGGCTGTGAGTCAGTCTGGAGCTTAACGTGAGTTTTTCATAGGTCAATATGAACACAGCTGCTGTTTTCTGTATTGCACATGAAATTAATAATGAATGGCCGCTTAATGGTGAATAAATAACGATTCATGCTTTCAATTTCTGTTGCTGGCTTCCTGCTTAGACTCAATCTCTGGCCACCAGTCAACCTTCAGAAGGTTTCTGTCTTTGCTGATGGGCTCCTGAGGGGATCATTGTTCCCCCAGGTTTCCAAAATGATTCCACCTTTGGCATCAGTTTCCTGCTCGGGTTCTGAAGGACTGTGCCTGCAGGTTCGGTGTCTCCAGTGTGCTCAGCCAATCACATGTTTGCTCTGCCTCTTAGTCGCCCTCCAGAGTCATGCTGATTGCATTCCCCACCTCCAAGCCTCCAGACAGTATGCCTCCTGGCCATTCTCCTGAGTATTCTCACCTGTTTGCCCTGGTCCTCTGGCATTTTTGCTTCAATATGTCAATAAACAGAAAAAGATGAAAAGTCCTGGACATCATGGGAAAGATTGTTTAATAACCTCGGCTTGGATGGACTCAGTCAGGACTGAGAATGATGGTGTGAGCAGCAGTTTGATGGCTTTTTACACTGAAGGTAGGAAGTGACTCTGAAGTCTAACATCAGAGGGGAGGAACATGATCAATATTAGTATGTTTTGAATTTGATGGCAGCAACACAGTTGCTGTGCAGCATCCTCTCGTCTTTTAACAACAGCCCGTAAACATCTGGGAACTGAGGACACCAGCTGCTGGTCTTTCTAACTGCTCAGCAGCCCTGGTTTTTTCTCATATTTCATTCATTTCATGATGTGTTTTCAGCTGGTGAAGCTGGTGTAGGCTGCAGACAGGCCCGTTCAGCAGCTGGACTCTTCTACTGTGAAGCCATGCTGTTGGAATAGAAGCAGTTAAGCATCTATTCCTTTTTTCTATGTCCTATTGTGAATAAAATATGAGTTTATGAGCTCTGCAAATCAATACATGCACTTTATTCTGTTTTTATTTACGTTTTACACAATATTCCAACTTTTTTGGAATCGGGATTTTGGCTTTTTAACAAGGTCCAATGATAAACTTCCTGTGCTGGCAAACGTGTCGGTCAAGCAGCCACCGTTACCTCTAAGCTTTGATAAGATTGAAATGCTTGAATTATACAAAAGTTCACCAGTGTGGAGTTGTAAAGAACAGGAAACAAGCTCCAGAGACCAAAATCATTTCTTGTAACCAGCTGAAAACTTGTTTATGAAAGCTGACTTGCTTTGTGGCCATCAGATAAACTGCACTTTCTGGCACATTCAGATTAGCTTCATTTATCAGCGTCAGAGGACGCTGTCCGGCCAGGTGGGAAAACTGAAGAGTAAAATAACAAAATAAAAGTGTTTTTTTTGTTTTGGTTTATAAAGTTCAGCCTTTGATATTTGTATTAACTTTCAGTTTGTCTTTCGTTTTATCTTCATTGATATTGTTCAGTTATTATATGACCAGTACTTCCTCGGTAACACATGATCCTGATTTCTCAAAGAAAGATTTGTCCAGAGAAGAAGTCTGACTCTAATCTCCCCTCATTGAACCCTGAGACTGGGAGTTCCCGGTTTGTCTGGGAAATGTCAGTCCACTCAGTACTGATGTCTATATATAGGCATCACACACACACACACACACACACACACACACACACACACACACACACACACACACACACACACACACACACACTGTTCGTGTGTTCTTCTCTCCTCCTTTCTTTAGATTCCTCCTTTTTTCTATTCTGTTCTTTCCTCATTACTCCCTCCATCCCTCTGCCAAGACTGCACTGGGCCGCTCTGAATTATTAATGAGGCCACACACACACACACACACACACACACACACACACACATACGTGTTTTCGTGATATATCAGTACGTATGACAAAAATGTGACAAATGGGAACGTGCCTTTCCGAAGGTCCTAGAGGCATGGGGATCTCAAAAAATTTGACCCATGCTTCCAGGAACACACCCATCTGTTGAGATTTTGGCTAGGGCTAAATTTTGGTCAAACCTGAATTTAATGCTACTTGTGAGGACACTGTCAGGTTTATGTGACTTATGAGTACCATAAGGTCACACACAGATATTTCATGTTTAGGTGAATTGTGAAGCCCATGGAAACACATAATTTTCAAGTATACATGACTTATAAGGACCAGGTAACGGTAGGTTCTGCATTTTTAGCTTGGCTCCTTTTGAGATTACAATATAATAGACATGGATGCACAATAGTAATGCTCATCAGTTGGGTAACTTCTGACAGAAATATCAGACATTTATGTGTTAATAAAACAGTAAATCTGAGCTGTGTAAAGACTTTTAAAAAAAAAAAAAGACATGGGTCAAATGTGGTCAGTCTACTTTTTAAGTCTTGATATTGTAATGCATTAATTCATTTTGTAGTGAATGTTCATGTGAATAAAAACGTGGAACATTATCTGCCTTTTTTATCATTTAATTGCAAAAAGCACCCAGCATAAACCACAGATTTATGAGTAAGAACAATGCAATACAGAAAACTGCAATACTGACATAACTGTGGAAGTAACAAAGTATCTCTCTTGCTTGTTTCTTTTTTTCTTGCATCTTTCTTTTAATGCTATGATCCTGTTGTGGCTGTAGTACCTTATGACAACCCAGTCTCTGCCTTTCAGAGCTGCCGGCTCTGCTTGGAGGCAGCAGTCACATTCCTTTTTACCTGGTACTTTGCAGCTTTTTATGAAGTGAAACATGCCGCTCAGCAACCTTCACTTCATCATTTGTCCACTTGCTTCTCACCGTCCCAGCTGTCATAAATGGAAACAAAAGAAAATATCTTAATGTGAATGCAAGAAAAGATAGAAAATATTCTAGTTTATAATGTGAATACAAAATGTTCTTAAACCTTGCTTTCTACTGGAGCACTTTAAAGGAGCAATAAGCACAATTCATCATACTTAGGTTGAAGGAATTAAAAATGACTATGTGAAGAACTAGAGGTGTAATTACATCTGGAGTACAGCATGAAGTCACAATCCCTCTCTCTGTGTTGATCTCCAGCCATAGACTTTGGTTTGGTTCACAGGCAGTGCAAAACAGCACACCTAGCAGTGAAAAGATATTGCTTATTGCTCCTTTAAGGATGCTTGGAATGAACCATTTGAAGTGCTGTGTTCTGCTGGGAATCAAATAAGATGAAATGATTTATGATAAAAGCTCTGAATAGTGTCATGTCTGAAAACAAACTTGTTCTTTGATCACAAGTATATTAACCTAAAACATTTTGTATTTGGGTGCCTTTACCCCTTCTTGGTGAAGTGTTGCTAATGTTTTTGTTGTCCAGGGTGATTGAGGCAGAGGTGCCCTTCATGTTGTCCAGGGCAGCTGAGTAAAGCGTGTGGCTTGGAACCCCCGGAATACTTGGTCCTTGAGCCTTTGAAAAGTAACAGTGAAATATGAGAATCAATGCATGCAATAGGTCTGTTTGCTTTTTTCTCTGCATTGTAGGCAAAGTCAGCGTTGGGCAGTGTGTAATTCTACATTAAGGGGCTAAGGGGCGATCGTGGCTCAAGAGTTGTAATCAGAAGGTTGCCGGTTCGAGCCCCAGCTCCGACAGTCTCGGTCGTTGTGTCCTTGGGAAAGACACTTCACCTGTTGCCTACTGGTGGTGGTCAGAGGGCCCGGTGGCGCCAGTGTCCGGCAGCCTCGCCTCTGTCAGTGCGCCCCAGGGTGGCTGTGGCTACAATGTAGCTGCCATCACCAGTGTGTGAATGTCTGTGTGAATGGGTGGATGACTGGATGTGTAAAGCGCTTTGGGGTCCTTAGGGACTAGTAAAGCGCTATATAAATATAGGATATTTACCATTTGATATGAATATTTTACATGTGAACATAATCTACTAATAATACTCATCACAGTGTGATTGTTTGAAATCGGATAGAGTGTTATTATCTTCATGACAAACATCCCTGCTGTTCAGTTTCAATGTAACACAAACTAGAGTTGTTGGTTCTACCAATTGAGAAAGGCTAAAAACAAAAAAACAAATTCATGTCCTTCACAGCTTAAAACAATCTGAGGACAATGTAACACAGAAATATCAAATTTAGTAGGAATAAAGATCAAGCTGATGCTTTAAAGGGAAAGTTAGGACTAACAAATGATATGCCAATTTCTTTCTCCTAAGATGTTCACAAACAAGTAATGCTAATGTTGAATATGGGAAACTTTCAATCAAACTGATTATTTTAATATAATCAAAGGGCACTTAATTTATGCACTAGGCCCAACTGACACATATACTTGATGCCAAATACAAAAAAATAATGTGTAACCTGTTGGAAGAATGAAGTGGGTGTGTCACTCACCAATTGGTCTGAAGGAGGTTGAGACAGGACCTCGGCACTTGGTGTCTGCAACAAAAGACAACAATATAACGTCAGAAACATTCTCTAGTATAAATCCCGACTATTTAATTAACTACAGATCATATTTGTATCAGTGAATATTATTACAGAAGGATCTGACTTCCTTATACCAGATTCTATAGAAACTTAACACTGTACGGTTCTGCTACCCAACGATATGAGGACATTGTAACACACACTAGAGTTGTTGGTCCTACCACATGAGGAAGGCAACTGAAACACACTCCTGTCCTTCACAGCTTAAAACAATATGAGGACAGTGTAACACACACACACTACAATCACTGGTCCTACCATATGAGGACTTCTACTTAAACACACTCCTGTCCTTCACAGCTTAAAACAATATGAGGACATGACGACTGAACACATGTAGAGTTCACATTCCTGACTTCTAACTTCTCCTGCTGTTGTCAATAAAAGCTCTAAACCCAACACTGATGTACAGCCATCTATTTCCCCAGAAATTAAATCATGTAAACTGATCAGCGGGAGCTTATTTTGACAAAAACATGTGTAAAACGACAAAAATATCAAATTTTGTCAGAATAAAGATCAAGCTGATGCTTTAAGGGAAAGTTTGGACTAACAAATGGTATAGACAATTACTTTATCCTAATGCTAATGTTGGTTTTGGTTAACTTCGACTAAAACTGATTGTTTTAGTACAATTAAAGTGCATTTCATTTATGCACTAGGCCCAACTGACACATATACTTGATGCCAAATACAAAAAAATAATGTGTAACCTGTTGGAAGAATGAAGTGGGTGTGTCACTCACCAATTGGTCTGAAGGAGGTTGAGGCAGGACCTCGGCACTTGGTGTCTGCAACAAAAGACAACAATATAACGTCAGAAACATTCTCTAGTATAAATCCCGACTATTTAATTAACTACAGATCATATTTGTATCAGTGAATATTATTACAGAAGGATCTGACTTCCTTATACCAGATTCTATAGAAACTTAACACTGTACGGTTCTGCTACCCAACGATATGAGGACAGTGTAACACACACACTACAATCACTGGTCCTACCATATGAGGACTTCTACTTAAACACACTCCTGTCCTTCACAGCTTAAAACAATATGAGGACATGACGACTGAACACATGTAGAGTTCACATTCCTGACCTCTAACTTCTCCTGCTGTTGTCAATAAAAGCTCTAAACCCAACACTGATGTACAGCCATCTATTTCCCCAGAAATTAAATCATGTAAACTGATCAGCGGGAGCTTATTTTGACAAAAACATGTGTAAAACGACAAAAATATCAAATTTTGTCAGAATAAAGATCAAGCTGATGCTTTAAGGGAAAGTTTGGACTAACAAATGGTATAGACAATTACTTTATCCTAATGCTAATGTTGGTTTTGGTTAACTTCGACTAAAACTGATTGTTTTAGTACAATTAAAGTGCATTTCATTTATGCACTAGGCCCAACTGACACATATACTTGATGCCAAATACAAAAAAATAATGTGTAACCTGTTGGAAGAATGAAGTGGGTGTGTCACTCACCAATTGGTCTGAAGGAGGTTGAGGCAGGACCTCGGCACCTGGTGTCTGCAACAAAAGACAACAATATAACGTCAGAAACATTCTCTAGTATAAATCCCGACTATTTAATTAACTACAGATCATATTTGTATCAGTGAATATTATTACAGAAGGATCTGACTTCCTTATACCAGATTCTATAGAAACTTAACACTGTACGGTTCTGCTACCCAACGATATGAGGACAGTGTAACACACACTAGAGTTGTTGGTCCTACCACATGAGGAAGGCAACTGAAACACACTCCTGTCCTTCACAGCTTAAAACAATATGAGGACAGTGTAACACACACACTACAATCACTGGTCCTACCATATGAGGACTTCTACTTAAACACACTCCTGTCCTTCACAGCTTAAAACAATATGAGGACATGACGACTGAACACATGTAGAGTTCACATTCCTGACTTCTAACTTCTCCTGCTGTTGTCAATAAAAGCTCTAAACCCAACACTGATGTACAGCCATCTATTTCCCCAGAAATTAAATCATGTAAACTGATCAGCGGGAGCTTATTTTGACAAAAACATGTGTAAAACGACAAAAATATCAAATTTTGTCAGAATAAAGATCAAGCTGATGCTTTAAGGGAAAGTTTGGACTAACAAATGGTATAGACAATTACTTTATCCTAATGCTAATGTTGGTTTTGGTTAACTTCGACTAAAACTGATTGTTTTAGTACAATTAAAGTGCATTTCATTTATGCACTAGGCCCAACTGACACATATACTTGATGCCAAATACAAAAAAATAATGTGTAACCTGTTGGAAGAATGAAGTGGGTGTGTCACTCACCAATTGGTCTGAAGGAGGTTGAGGCAGGACCTCGGCACCTGGTGTCTGCAACAAAAGACAACAATATAACGTCAGAAACATTCTCTAGTATAAATCCCGACTATTTAATTAACTACAGATCATATTTGTATCAGTGAATATTATTACAGAAGGATCTGACTTCCTTATACCAGATTCTATAGAAACTTAACACTGTACGGTTCTGCTACCCAACGATATGAGGACAGTGTAACACACACTAGAGTTGTTGGTCCTACCACATGAGGAAGGCAACTGAAACACACTCCTGTCCTTCACAGCTTAAAACAATATGAGGACAGTGTAACACACACACTACAATCACTGGTCCTACCATATGAGGACTTCTACTTAAACACACTCCTGTCCTTCAATGCTTAAAACAATATGAGGACATGACGACTGAACACATGTAGAGTTCACATTCCTGACCTCTAACTTCTCCTGCTGTTGTCAATAAAAGCTCTAAACCCAACACTGATGTACAGCCATCTATTTCCCCAGAAATTAAATCATGTAAACTGATCAGCGGGAGCTTATTTTGACAAAAACATGTGTAAAACGACAAAAATATCAAATTTTGTCAGAATAAAGATCAAGCTGATGCTTTAAGGGAAAGTTTGGACTAACAAATGGTATAGACAATTACTTTATCCTAATGCTAATGTTGGTTTTGGTTAACTTCGACTAAAACTGATTGTTTTAGTACAATTAAAGTGCATTTCATTTATGCACTAGGCCCAACTGACACATATACTTGATGCCAAATACAAAAAAATAATGTGTAACCTGTTGGAAGAATGAAATGGGTGTGTCACTCACCAATTGGTCTGAAGGAGGTTGAGGCAGGACCTCGGCACCTGGTGTCTGCAACAAAAGACAACAATATAACGTCAGAAACATTCTCTAGTATAAATCCCGACTATTTAATTAACTACAGATCATATTTGTATCAGTGAATATTATTACAGAAGGATCTGACTTCCTTATACCAGATTCTATAGAAACTTAACACTGTACGGTTCTGCTACCCAACGATATGAGGACAGTGTAACACACACTAGAGTTGTTGGTCCTACCACATGAGGAAGGCAACTGAAACACACTCCTGTCCTTCACAGCTTAAAACAATATGAGGACAGTGTAACACACACACTACAATCACTGGTCCTACCATATGAGGACTTCTACTTAAACACACTCCTGTCCTTCACAGCTTAAAACAATATGAGGACAGTGTAACACACACACTACAATCACTGGTCCTACCATATGAGGACTTCTACTTAAACACACTCCTGTCCTTCACAGCTTAAAACAATATGAGGACATGACGACTGAACACATGTAGAGTTCACATTCCTGACTTCTAACTTCTCCTGCTGTTGTCAATAAAAGCTCTAAACCCAACACTGATGTACAGCCATCTATTTCCCCAGAAATTAAATCATGTAAACTGATCAGCGGGAGCTTATTTTGACAAAAACATGTGTAAAACGACAAAAATATCAAATTTTGTCAGAATAAAGATCAAGCTGATGCTTTAAGGGAAAGTTTGGACTAACAAATGGTATAGACAATTACTTTATCCTAATGCTAATGTTGGTTTTGGTTAACTTCGACTAAAACTGATTGTTTTAGTACAATTAAAGTGCATTTCATTTATGCACTAGGCCCAACTGACACATATACTTGATGCCAAATACAAAAAAATAATGTGTAACCTGTTGGAAGAATGAAGTGGGTGTGTCACTCACCAACTGGTCTGAAGGAGGTTGAGGCAGGACCTCGGCACTTGGTGTCTGCAACAAAAGACAACAATATAACGTCAGAAACATTCTCTAGTATAAATCCCGACTATTTAACCCTCGTTTTACCCTAGCGAAAAAAGGGACCCGCTTGGGTAACTTTGGATTTTTGATTCTCAATATATCAGTCATTTTAAAGACTAGTTGCATGAAACTTGGCCAGGATGTGTGTTTTAGGATTATTTTTGAAATTCAATGATCCCCTCTATGGTGTGGTGTATAGTAAAGAAGATTCACATATGTACTACCTCCTTTTACCCTTGTATCCGTTTGGGCCCCATTGACTCCCATTATAATCACATATTTTCGATATACTGTAATCCTGACATGCGATAATGCCTTTCTCGTGAATACCTAATGGATCTAAGCCTCAGCCTTCAAAATAAAGGAAAAATAGGTTTTGGATCAAATGAGCACAATATTAGGTACAGCACCACCATAGACATTTTCAGTGCTTTTGAATGGAGGACATGGTTATCTTACTATGCAAAATACATGACAATAAAACAGCTGACCACCATAAAATAGTCTTGATGTAGTGGAACTGATATAAGAGAGTGGTGTGAATGTGATTGAGAATATATATATATATACTGTGTGTGTCGGTCACAAACAAAACGGCCCGTAGAGCCGCCTCCTTGAAGTGAACAACGGGAGCCTGCTCCGTTTTTTTCCTCCTTTCTCTGAACCTCTGTCAATGTTATTTTGCTTCACTTTGCACATGAGCCTTGTTTTTGCCCTCAGCAGAGAGGGGAGGGGTGCAAAAGCAGCCACGTGTTTGTTGAGCAGAGGGGGGAGGGGTGCAAAAACAGCCACCTGTTTGCTGAGCAGAGGGGGGGAGGGGCAGTCGTTACTCTCCCAGTGGCATCTCAACAGAGCCGGAGGGAGAGAGAGAGATCGTTTTGGATTCAAGTGCACACTTGAAGTCTGTGAGAATAGTTTGCAGCCTTGTCTTACTAGTCATTTCTGCACAGACGCCACTAAATGCACAGACTCGCGCGCACACAACACGAAGCGCACGGTCAATTTAGGGGAGCTTGGAAGCTGTGCTCATCGTGCAAACAGCGCGTTATTATCGTAACGGCTGCAAAAGTTAGGATATGTCCTGTCTGCAACATCCATCTTCACCTGTTGGAAGAATGAAGTGGGTGTGTCACTCACCAATTGGTCTGAAGGAGGTTGAGACAGGACCTCGGCACTTGGTGTCTGCAACAAAAGACAACAATATAACGTCAGAAACATTCTCTAGTATAAATCCCGACTATTTAATTAACTACAGATCATATTTGTATCAGTGAATATTATTACAGAAGGATCTGACTTCCTTATACCAGATTCTATAGAAACTTAACACTGTACGGTTCTGCTACCCAACGATATGAGGACAGTGTAACACACACTAGAGTTGTTGGTCCTACCACATGAGGAAGGCAACAAACACACTCCTGTCCTTCACAGCTTAAAACAATATGAGGACAGTGTAACACACACACTACAATCACTGGTCCTACCATATGAGGACTTCTACTTAAACACACTCCTGTCCTTCACAGCTTAAAACAATATGAGGACATGACGACTGAACACATGTAGAGTTCACATTCCTGACCTCTAACTTCTCCTGCTGTTGTCAATAAAAGCTCTAAACCCAACACTGATGTACAGCCATCTATTTCCCCAGAAATTAAATCATGTAAACTGATCAGCGGGAGCTTATTTTGACAAAAACATGTGTAAAACGACAAAAATATCAAATTTTGTCAGAATAAAGATCAAGCTGATGCTTTAAGGGAAAGTTTGGACTAACAAATGGTATAGACAATTACTTTATCCTAATGCTAATGTTGGTTTTGGTTAACTTCGACTAAAACTGATTGTTTTAGTACAATTAAAGTGCATTTCATTTATGCACTAGGCCCAACTGACACATATACTTGATGCCAAATACAAAAAAATAATGTGTAACCTGTTGGAAGAATGAAGTGGGTGTGTCACTCACACACTGGTCTGAAGGAGGTTGAGGCAGGACCTCGGCACTTGGTGTCTGCAACAAAAGACAACAATATAACGTCAGAAACATTCTCTAGTATAAATCCCGACTATTTAACCCTCGTTTTACCCTAGCGAAAAAAGGGACCCGCTTGGGTAACTTTGGATTTTTGATTCTCAATATATCAGTCATTTTAAAGACTAGTTGCATGAAACTTGGCCAGGATGTGTGTTTTAGGATTATTTTTGAAATTCAATGATCCCCTCTATGGTGTGGTGTATAGTAAAGAAGATTCACATATGTACTACCTCCTTTTACCCTTGTATCCGTTTGGGCCCCATTGACTCCCATTATAATCACATATTTTCGATATACTGTAATCCTGACATGCGATAATGCCTTTCTCGTGAATACCTAATGGATCTAAGCCTCAGCCTTCAAAATAAAGGAAAAATAGGTTTTGGATCAAATGAGCACAATATTAGGTACAGCACCACCATAGACATTTTCAGTGCTTTTGAATGGAGGACATGGTTATCTTACTATGCAAAATACATGACAATAAAACAGCTGACCACCATAAAATAGTCTTGATGTAGTGGAACTGATATAAGAGAGTGGTGTGAATGTGATTGAGAATATATATATATATACTGTGTGTGTCGGTCACAAACAAAACGGCCCGTAGAGCCGCCTCCTTGAAGTGAACAACGGGAGCCTGCTCCGTTTTTTTCTCCTTTCTCTGAACCTCTGTCAATGTTATTTTGCTTCACTTTGCACATGAGCCTTGTTTTTGCCCTCAGCAGAGAGGGGAGGGGTGCAAAAGCAGCCACGTGTTTGTTGAGCAGAGGGGGGAGGGGTGCAAAAGCAGCCACGTGTTTGCAGAGCAGAGGGGGAGGGGTGCAAAAACAGCCACGTGTTTGCAGAGCAGAGGGGGAGGGGTGCAAAAGCAGCCACGTGTTTGTTGAGCAGAGGGGGGAGGGGTGCAAAAGCAGCCACGTGTTTGCAGAGCAGAGGGGGAGGGGTGCAAAAACAGCCACCTGTTTGCTGAGCAGAGGGGGGGAGGGGCAGTCGTTACTCTCCCAGTGGCATCTCAACAGAGCCGGAGGGAGAGAGAGAGATCGTTTTGGATTCAAGTGCACACTTGAAGTCTGTGAGAATAGTTTGCAGCCTTGTCTTACTAGTCATTTCTGCACAGACGCCACTAAATGCACAGACTCGCGCACACACAACACGAAGCGCACGGTCAATTTAGGGGAGCTTGGAAGCTGTGCTCATCGTGCAAACAGCGCGTTATTATCGTAACGGCTGCAAAAGTTAGGATATGTCCTGTCTGCAACATCCATCTTCACCTGTTGGAAGAATGAAGTGGGTGTGTCACTCACCAATTGGTCTGAAGGAGGTTGAGACAGGACCTCGGCACTTGGTGTCTGCAACAAAAGACAACAATATAACGTCAGAAACATTCTCTAGTATAAATCCCGACTATTTAATTAACTACAGATCATATTTGTATCAGTGAATATTATTACAGAAGGATCTGACTTCCTTATACCAGATTCTATAGAAACTTAACACTGTACGGTTCTGCTACCCAACGATATGAGGACATTGTAACACACACTAGAGTTGTTGGTCCTACCACATGAGGAAGGCAACTGAAACACACTCCTGTCCTTCACAGCTTAAAACAATATGAGGACATGACGACTGAACACATGTAGAGTTCACATTCCTGACCTCTAACTTCTCCTGCTGTTGTCAATAAAAGCTCTAAACCCAACACTGATGTACAGCCATCTATTTCCCCAGAAATTAAATCATGTAAACTGATCAGCGGGAGCTTATTTTGACAAAAACATGTGTAAAACGACAAAAATATCAAATTTTGTCAGAATAAAGATCAAGCTGATGCTTTAAGGGAAAGTTTGGACTAACAAATGGTATAGACAATTACTTTATCCTAATGCTAATGTTGGTTTTGGTTAACTTCGACTAAAACTGATTGTTTTAGTACAATTAAAGTGCATTTCATTTATGCACTAGGCCCAACTGACACATATACTTGATGCCAAATACAAAAAAATAATGTGTAACCTGTTGGAAGAATGAAGTGGGTGTGTCACTCACCAACTGGTCTGAAGGAGGTTGAGGCAGGACCTCGGCACCTGGTGTCTGCAACAAAAGACAACAATATAACGTCAGAAACATTCTCTAGTATAAATCCCGACTATTTAACCCTCGTTTTACCCTAGCGAAAAAAGGGACCCGCTTGGGTAACTTTGGATTTTTGATTCTCAATATATCAGTCATTTTAAAGACTAGTTGCATGAAACTTGGCCAGGATGTGTGTTTTAGGATTATTTTTGAAATTCAATGATCCCCTCTATGGTGTGGTGTATAGTAAAGAAGATTCACATATGTACTACCTCCTTTTACCCTTGTATCCGTTTGGGCCCCATTGACTCCCATTATAATCACATATTTTCGATATACTGTAATCCTGACATGCGATAATGCCTTTCTCGTGAATACCTAATGGATCTAAGCCTCAGCCTTCAAAATAAAGGAAAAATAGGTTTTGGATCAAATGAGCACAATATTAGGTACAGCACCACCATAGACATTTTCAGTGCTTTTGAATGGAGGACATGGTTATCTTACTATGCAAAATACATGACAATAAAACAGCTGACCACCATAAAATAGTCTTGATGTAGTGGAACTGATATAAGAGAGTGGTGTGAATGTGATTGAGAATATATATATATATACTGTGTGTGTCGGTCACAAACAAAACGGCCCGTAGAGCCGCCTCCTTGAAGTGAACAACGGGAGCCTGCTCCGTTTTTTTCCTCCTTTCTCTGAACCTCTGTCAATGTTATTTTGCTTCACTTTGCACATGAGCCTTGTTTTTGCCCTCAGCAGAGAGGGGAGGGGTGCAAAAGCAGCCACGTGTTTGTTGAGCAGAGGGGGGAGGGGTGCAAAAGCAGCCACGTGTTTGCAGAGCAGAGGGGGAGGGGTGCAAAAACAGCCACCTGTTTGCTGAGCAGAGGGGGGGAGGGGCAGTCGTTACTCTCCCAGTGGCATCTCAACAGAGCCGGAGGGAGAGAGAGAGATCGTTTTGGATTCAAGTGCACACTTGAAGTCTGTGAGAATAGTTTGCAGCCTTGTCTTACTAGTCATTTCTGCACAGACGCCACTAAATGCACAGACTCACGCACACACAACACGAAGCGCACGGTCAATTTAGGGGAGCTTGGAAGCTGTGCTCATCGTGCAAACAGCGCGTTATTATCGTAACGGCTGCAAAAGTTAGGATATGTCCTGTCTGCAACATCCATCTTCACCTGTTGGAAGAATGAAGTGGGTGTGTCACTCACCAATTGGTCTGAAGGAGGTTGAGACAGGACCTCGGCACCTGGTGTCTGCAACAAAAGACAACAATATAACGTCAGAAACATTCTCTAGTATAAATCCCGACTATTTAATTAACTACAGATCATATTTGTATCAGTGAATATTATTACAGAAGGATCTGACTTCCTTATACCAGATTCTATAGAAACTTAACACTGTACGGTTCTGCTACCCAACGATATGAGGACAGTGTAACACACACTAGAGTTGTTGGTCCTACCACATGAGGAAGGCAACTGAAACACACTCCTGTCCTTCACAGCTTAAAACAATATGAGGACAGTGTAACACACACTACAATCACTGGTCCTACCATATGAGGACTTCTACTTTCCTGTTGGAGGTTGAGACACGACAGAGGGACAGCAGGGTAGTAGCTTGCACAAATGATTCTATTGACACAACAGGGAAGTGAGATTAATGAACTGAACGCAACAGACTCTTTCAAAATAAAACAGGAAACATGGCATGAAAATACAAACGTGGTAATATACAGCCCTAACATAAACTCCTTAAAACGATATTAATAACGTTAAGCCAAACTCAACTAACCCGCCATTAAACATAAGAAACTCAAAAACCTTAGAATAACATCAGAAACGCTGGGCCAGAGACCCAGACCGTGAGCAAATAACTATAATATTATTGATTTGTGCTGAATAAGAAAACATTAATATTATCATTTAAATCCCCCCAAGCATATCTTGTGTTGAAAAAAAAAAGTGTGTTGCAGTTAGCTACACTGAGCTTAGACTGACTGTCTCTGCAGTTGAAGATGCAGAGCACATGCAAGGCCGCAGGTCCCTTTAACTCCGGTGGGAATTTAAAAACAGTTAAATTTAACTTCTAATATCTATTGTTAAAGATAAATCTTAAGTAATTTTTTAGCATTTATCATCATTCACCACTTTCAATTTGTTCAAATCGGTTGTGTATTGTTTTAATTCCGTTTAACTAACCTTAATTAGCTTGTTAAACATACAACTTTACCTCGCGGAGCTTTCGTCGACGCATGGATATCAAAGGTAAATACATACCTCAAGATAAATCTCTCCTGAGTGCTGAAGGTCCCGGATGTGCCGTTCACGCAGAGCTCCGGCGAGTTTGTATCTTGCCGTGACCAGCAGCTCTTTGGTTGACGCTTTCGAACAATCAGATGCATCTTTACTCACTTTTTGACCAATCAGAGACGTCGTTCTATGCTCCACTGACGAAATGCTGCATCCTCTCACCAGCCACGGTCTCTCCTCGTCCATTTAACAACAAAAACACAGCAACACGTGCTGGATTTGAGGTAGGAACACTTGAGAACTGTCACAATGTTTTGCAAACTGCTGTTACAGTTAATTTCGTTCCGTTAATTTGTTTGGTTCCTATTCTGAAGTAACACTTAATACACATGGGGTTAGCTTGCTGGTCTAGTTTAAGTTAGCATGGGCATGCTGTTCACTGATAGAGTAAGGCTAAAATTGTCCTGATATTGTCAGTGTGTTATCATAAACATGCAGCACCCCTAGACCCCCAAGTTAAAATACAGATAATAGATAAGCAATTTAAGAAAATAAGTATAATGTGTATAATAAATGATTTTACTGTCACTTTCCTGGGTCTGTTGACCCAGCGTTTTAAGTTTTAGTTTGTTTAGATGTCGATGTTTATTTATAAGTTCTTTAGGTTTGCTAAGTTCATTTGTTTATTAGATTACCCTTGTGATGTCTGTTTTATTGGGAAAGTCTTTGTCCTAAATGCAGTGAGTCTAGTTTTGTTTCCCCTTGTCCCAGCTGTTCCTCATCCCCTCATTATCTCTCTGTGTACTTGCAGTGGCTTGCAAAAGTATTCGTCCCTCTTTTCCACATTTTGTCACATTACTGCCACAAACACAAATTGTCATGGTCCTGGGTCGGTGACCCAGCGCTTTTAGTTTATTATTATGATGATGATGATGATGATTATTATTGTTTGAGTTCTATGTGTTATATTTGGTCTGCCTCTGAGTCTGTGTCTCTGTCTATGCTGTCACCCCGTCTGTTTGTGAATCTGTCTGTTTAGTTCTGTGTCTTGTTTGGTTCCCCGTGTCTGAGTTTCCTGTTTTATTGTGAAGGTCTCTGTCTGATGTGAGTGTGTTCAGTTTACGTTTCCCCTGTCCCGTCAGCTCTGATTCCTCCCAGCCGTGTTGCCCTCCTGTCTCTCATCCCCTGATTACTGGTGTGTGTATTTAAGCCCTGTGTGTTCTCCTGCCTGTTACTCGGTGTCCTGCTCGGCGGCTGCCGCGCATCCCTTTGTCGTATGCACCCAGGTCTGTTATTTTAGTTCTTCCCAGTTTAGGTGTCTTCAGTTATTTGTCATGCCCCACTGCTTGTTTGCCACTACACCTTGTAAATAAACTTCACTAGCATTTTCATCCACTGCTTGCATCTTGGGTCCTCCTTCCTCCACACCACATGGCTCGCCTTCCCAGCCGTGACACAAATCAATTTTAATGGAATCCAATTGCAGCAAAAGGTGGTTCTACAAAGTATTGACTCAGGGGGCTGAATAATTGCGCACACCCCACTTTTCAGTTATTTATTTGTAAAAAATGTTTGGAATCATGTATGATTTTTGTTCCACTTCTCACGTGTACACCACTTTGTATTGGTCTTTCACGTGGAATTCCAATAAAATTGATTCATGTTTGTGGCTGTAATGTGCCAAAATGTGGGAAAGTTAAAGGGGGCCGAATACTTTTGCAAGCCACTGTAAGTCCTGTCCTCATTTGTTCAGTGTCAGGTCATCTGTTGTCTTTGGTGCCACGTTTCCATGTTCCAGGTATCTTTGTATCCATGTCAGGTTTCATGGTTTGTTTGTTTTTTTTTTTTTAATAAAAAATATTTTCCCCAGGTTAGGTTATTGTTTAGCTTCACCTCTGCCTTTTGTTTTGTAATCTTTTAATTTCAATTCAATTTTATTTATATAGCGCCAAATCACAACAACAATCGCCTGAAGGCGCTTTATATTGTACAGTAGATCGCACAATAATAGATACAGAGAAAAACCCAACAATCATAGGACCACCTATGAGCAAGCGCTTTGGCGACAGTGGGAAGGAAAAACTCCCTTTTAACAGGAAGAAACCTCCAGCAGAACCAGGCTCAGGGAGCGGCGGGCATCTGCTGTGACCAGTTGGGGTGAGAAAAGGAAGACAGGACAAAGACATGCTGTGGATTAATAACAAGTATGATTCAGTGCAGAGAGGTCTATTAACACACAGTGAGTGAGAAAGGTGACTGGAAAGGAAAAAACTCAGTGCTTCATGGGAATCCCCCGGCTGCCTACGTCTATTGCAGCACAACTAAGGGAGGATCCAGGGTCACCTGATCCAGCCCTAACTATATGCTTTAGCAAAAAGGAAAGTTTGAAGCCTAATCTTAAAAGTAGAGATTAATAAACGGCTTGCTTTCTGTTAATATTCAAATTTTCTTTCACGTTCCTTTGTGTCAGCATTTTGGGTCCACTCCTCAAATTCATACATATGTCTAACCGTTTTTCCCCACTCGGCGACACACCCGTCGGGGGTCAAACTCTGGTAATTGGCAATTCTGTTCTCAGACATGTGAAGCTAGAGACACCGGAAACCATAGTCAATTGTCTTCCAGGGGCCAGAGCAGGCGACATTGAAGGAAATTTAAAACTGCTGGCTAAGGGTAAACGTAAATTCAGTAAAATCATAATTCACGTCGGCAGTAATGACACCCGGTTACGCCAATCGGAGGTCACTAAAATCAATATTGAATCGGTGTGTAACTTTGCCAAAACAATGTGGGACTCTGTAGTTTTCTCTGGTCCCCTCCCCAATCAGACCAAGAGTGACATGTTTAGCCGCATGTTCTCCTTAAATTGCTGGCTGTCTGAGTGGTGTCCCAGAAACGATGTGGGCTTCATAGATAATTGGCAAACCTTCTGGAGGAAACCTGGTCTTATAAGGAGAGACGGCAGCTCTCATTTCTAGAAATATGGACAAATTAATTAAACCCCCCATAATATGACTATCCAGAGTTGGGACCAGGAAGCAGAGTTGCAGTCTTACACGCCTCTCTGCAGCTTCTCTCCTCCTGCTACCCCCCCAAAAACCCATCTCCATAGAGACTGTGTCAGCTTCCAAAAAGACAAAAAACAAACTAAAAACCAGCAACAAACAACTTAAACATAAACAATTACAAAGAAAGAACAATACAGTATCCACATCCTAACTAAAGAGTAAAACAGTGAAATGTGGATTATTAAATATTAGGTCTCTCTCCTCCAAGTCTCTGTTAGTACATGACTTAATAATTGATCAACAAATCGATTTATTCTGCCTTACAGAAACCTGGTTTTAGCAGGATGATTATGTTAGTTTAAATGAATCAACACCCCCGAGTCATTCTAACTACCAGAAACCTCGAAGCACAGGCCGAGGGGGCGGTGTGGCAGCAATTTTTCACACCAGCCTATTAATTAATGAAAGACCAAGACAGACTTTTAATTCATTTGAAAGCCTGATGCTTAGCATTGTCCACTCCAGCTGAAAAATTTTAGAAACCAGTCTTATTTGTTATCATCTAATTGTCCACCTGGGCCTTACACAGAGTTTCTCTCTGATTTCTCAGACTTTTTATCTGATTTAGTGCTCAGCTCAGATAAAATAATTATTGTGGGTGATTTTAACATCCATGTAGATGCTAAGAATGACAGCCTCAACATGGCATTTAATCTGTTATTAGACTCAATTGGCTTCTCTCAACATGTAAAAGAACCCACCCACCACTTTAATCACACTCTAGATCTTGTTTTTAACATATGGCATAGAAACTGAACATTTAACAGTGTTTCCTGAAAACCCTCTCCTGTCTGATCATTTCCTGATAACATTTACATTTACAATAATTGATTACACAGCAGTGGAGAGTAGACTTTATCACAGATGTCTTTCTGAAAGCGCTGTAACTATGTTTAAGAATGTAATCCACCCACTGTTATCATCTTCAATGACCTGTACCAACACAGAGCAGAGCAGCTATCTGAACGCTGCTCCAACAGAGGTCGATCATCTTGTTAATAATTTCACCTCCTCACTACATATGACTCTGGATACTGTAGCTCCTGTGAAAACTAAGGTCTCAGATCAGAAGTACCTGACTCTGTGGTATAATTCTCAAACACGTAGCCTAAAGCAGATGACTCGTAATCTGGAGAGGAAATGGCGTGTCACAAATTTAGAGGATCATCATAATTGGAGAAATATTTTGCTGATTTATAAGAAAGCCCCCCGCAAAGCCAGAACATCTTACTATTTGTCACTGATTGAAGACAATAAGAACAACCCCAGGTTTCTCTTCAGCACTGTAGCCAGGCTGACAAACAGTCAGAGCTCTTTTGAGCCAACCATCGTTAACTAGTAATGACTTCATGAACTTCTTCACAAATAAAATTCTTATCATTAGAGAAAAAAATTACCAATAATCATCCCACAGATGTAACATTATCTACAGCTACTTTTAGTACCGTTGATGTTAAGTTAGACTCTTTTTCTCCAATTGATCTTTCTGAGTTAACTTCTATAATTACTTCCTCCAATCCTCCGTGTCTTTTAGACCCCATTCCTACAAAACTGCTCAAAGAAGTCCTGCCATTAATTAATGCTTCAATCTTAAATATGATCAACCTATCTCTAATAATCGGCTATGTACCACAGGCCTTCAAGCTGGCTGTAGTTAAACCTTTACTCAAAAAGCCATCTCTAGACCCAGCAGTCTTAGCTAATTATAGGCCAATCTCCAACCTTCCTTTCATATCAAAAATCCTTGAAAGAGTAGTTGTCAAACAGCTAACAGATCATCTGCAGAGGAATGGCTTATTTGAAGAGTTTCAGTCAGGTTTCAGAGCTCATCACAGCACAGAAACAGCTTTAGTGAAGGTTACAAATGATCTTCTTATGGCCTCTGACAGTGGACTCATCTCTGTGCTTGTCCTGCTAGGCCTTAGTGCAGCGTTCGATACTGTTGACCATAATATCCTATTAGAGCGATTAGAGCATGCTGTAGATATTACAGGTACTGCACTCCAGTGGTTTGTATCATATCTGTCTAATAGACTACAATTTGTTCATGTAAATGGAGAGTCCTCTTCACCCACTAAGGTCAATTATGGAGTTCCACAGGGTTCAGTGCTAGGACCAATTCTGTTTACATTATACATGCTTCCCCTAGGCAGTATCATTAGAAGACATAGCATACATTTTCACTGCTATGCAGATGACACCCAGCTCTATCTGTCCATGAAGCCAGATAACACACACCAATTAGTTAAAGTGCAGGAATGTCTTAAAGACATAAAGACCTGGATGGCCGCTAACTTTCTGCTTCTTAATTCAGATCAAACTGAGGTTATTGTACTCGGCCCTGAAAATCTTAGAAATATGGTATCTAACCAGATTCTTACTCTGGATGGCATTACCTTGGCCTCCAGTTATACTGTGAGGAACCTTGGAGTCATTTTTGACCAAGACATGTCCTTCAATGCACATATTAAACAAATATGTAAGACTGCTTTCTTTCATTTGTGCAACATCTCTAAAGTTAGAAATATCCTGTCTCTTAGTGACGCTGAAAAACTAGTTCATGCATTTGTTACTTCCAGGCTGGACTACTGTAATTCATTATTATCAGAATGTCCTAAAAACTCCCTGAAAAGCCTTCAGCTAATCCAAAATGCTGCAGCAAGAGTACTGACAGGGACTAGAAAGAGAGCAGATTTCTCCTGTTTTGGCTTCCCTTCATTGGCTTCCTGTTAAATCCAGAATTAAATTCAAAATTCTACTCCTCACATACAAGGTCTTAAATAATCAGGCCCCATCTTATCTTAATGACCTTGTAGTACCATATCACCCTATTAGAGCACGTCGCTCTCACACTGCAGGCTTACTTGTTGTTCCTAGAGTATTTAAAAGTAGAATGGGAGGCAGAGCCTTCAGTTTTCAGGCCCCTTTTCTGTGGAACCAGCTTCCAGTTTGGATTCGGGAGACAGACACTATCTCTACTTTCAAGATTAGGCTTAAAACGTTCCTTTTAGCTGAAGCATATAGTTAGGGCTGGACCAGGTGACCCTGAATCCTCCCTTAGTTATGCTGCAATAGACGTAGGCAGCCGGGGATTCCCATGATGCATTGAGTTTTTCCTTTCCAGTCACCTTTCTCACTCAGTATGTGTTAATAGACCTCTCTGCATTGAATCATATCTGTTATTAACCTCTGTCTCTCTTCCACAGCATGTCTTTCATCCTGTTTTCCTTCTCTCACCCCAACCAGTCGCAACAGATGGCCGCCCCTCCCTGAGCCTGGTTCTGCCAGAGGTTTCTTCCTGTTAAAAGGGAGTTTTTCCTTCCCACTGTCGCCAAAGCGCTTGCTCATAGGTGGTCATATGATTGTTGGGTTTTTCTCTGTATCTATGAAGCGCCTTGAGGTGACTTTTGTTGTGATTTGGTGCTATATAAATAAAATTGAATTGAAATTGAATTGTACTTCTGTGACATTTACAGTTGCTTAGTTAATTAAGTGACTTAATTACTCACTTTTATTTACTAATTGAATTACTAAATGAAGCTGGAATTGTGCATTCTGCAGTTTTTAATAGTGTGTTATTAGTTTTTAAAGAAACAATATGCATTTTATACTATATTGTAAAAAGTATAAGGTAAGTTGAATTTAAAATATAATTAATAAAGTGTTGACTTTTTTCATCAATTCTTGTAGATACACAGAGTCGAGACTGAGCCTGATGATCATACTGAATCAGATGACAGCGGCAGGAATCTCCAAGTTCAACTGCAGATTGCAGATGCAATTATATTAATGTAGATTAATATAAACTCTTCAAGGGTCAAAATCTGCACACACATCATTCTGCATAGTGAAGGTCAGACAATTTGTGCATTGATCTTGAGAAGTAAGACTCATTAATTAATAGTAATATAATTAGACAAATGTTGAAACTTTATATTTCGATACATTTTGTCAACAACAAAAGAAACCAAGCTGTGCAGGTACTGATAACTGAATCTAAAGACCTTCATTTTTGTCAAGATTTGCCTGATTTAACTGTTGTTACCCTTGCTTATAGCTCACCTTAATATGTATAAAAATGTGAAAAGTTTTTGATGTGTGTTAGAATGATTGTTTAATTGGCAAGGTTTGAACGAACAATTTTCAGAAGCCTCAAAATTCATCTGTTACTATTCCACGAATGATTGAAATAAAGTTCACCTCCATTTCAACATTGAATACGACTTTGGACATAAGAACTAAAAGGTGCTGTCCACGCATGTGTCCGCTAAGCCCCAGAAGGGTATAACCTGGGTCAAATGTGTTATTGTGTCTGACACACCTACAATATGAGGACTCGCAGAGTGACGTCACTGAAAGTGTGTTTAAAGTGTGTTAAGTTCCAAAACTGGCCAGTAGGCGGCGAAACTGAAAGTGAGCAAAAACGCTAAACACACTTAAACACACTTTTTCATAAAATTGTGATGTTTCAGGACTTTCGAGATTTTTGGTTTGGGAGCATGTTGGGAGCCTCTAGAACACTTTAGAAAGCTCAGAAAAATGAGGACCTCAAAAATGTCCTCATTTTTCTGAGCGTCCTCATTTTGTGAGTGTGTTATCATAAAATTGTCCTAAGATGTCATGAAAACAAGTACACACACACACACACACACACACACACACACACACACACACACACACACACTATGTCTTCCTCTGTGATCAATACAGCCACAAAAAGCTTTTCCTCTGACCCACAAAAAGCTTTTCCTCTGACCCTCCCTCCACTTCATCTTTCCTTTTACTTCTCCGCTTTACTCCTGGCTCATTCTATTCTATTCTATTCTATTCTATTCCATGTTGTGCATAACTGGGACCCATGGTAATATATCACAAACTGTTCTGTAGGAGGATTTAATGTTACGAGTCCTGGTCAGTTTAATCTGTGCATATTTCAATCACATCCAAGTAGTAGTTTTAGCTGCAATTACTTTTTTAAAAAAAAATCTCCCATGAATTGAAATCTACTCCAGATCCATGCTGTTGTATTTTAGAGTGAATTTTCCTTTTAACTTGTTCTGTGAAATTTGACTTTTGTGTTATAACTGTGAAAGCCAGAAATGTTAGCAGCCTCGTAGATAGAAACACCCACATATGAACCCTTTTAGAAACCAAAACGATGACAGTGATGAGCTTTGAGATTCTGCTGTTGCCTTGTTTGCTTGTTTTCTTTGTTCAGTGTTTACTTAGATGAAAGTGTGATGATAATGTGATGAAAACATTCAGCATCATGAAGAAAGTAAGAGGTGAATAAATCAGATGAACTGATTATGTGGAAATGTGAACATAAATTATGAAAACAAAAAGACTAATTTCCACTTTGTACTTTGAAATCCTTTTTAACAACTTTCACCTTTACCCTCAAAGGGGGGAAGATGACCCTCAGCCCATTCTCATTCACCAGGTGTCACTTAATGCCGTTTGTCAAATCTGCTGGCTCGGCTCATTTACATACAAAATGTACTTAGTGTTGGCTGTAGATCATCTGTCACTCCCAACTTGCCATCTACCAACTTGCAGGGCAATGAAAGGTGCATGTTTGAACCCAAACCTGCCCAGGTAGCTTTAGTCTCCAAACATGACTAGAAAGGAAAAATTAAGTGACAGATGAAACAAAGTGTCATGGTGTGGGTGAGTCACAGTAATTTTCCACAGTCCCTGCTCTCTCGGAGTCTTCATCACTCCTCCCAGGATGACCACCTGAGACTAATCAAGCCAGCTGTATTTAAGACCAGCGTTCACAACCAGCCTTCGTCAGATTGTCTGCTAACCTACGTTAGTGTGCGGCTTCATGACTTCCATGTTTCTCATAGTTCATGTACTTACCTTTGCTCTCTCAGTGGTTCTTTGGAAAACTCCATCATCATCACAATAATCTCACTAACATGGACGCTGGTCTCTACTCAGGTCTCCACTGCCTCTCAGTTTGTCTTCTCCAGTCTCACCTGCCGTCTCTGTTTGGAATCTCGGATCGTTACTCTACTGGACTTACCCAGGCCTCGTCTCCACGCTCCCCCTCTTGTTAAACTCTACCTGCGAACGAGTAAGGCTGTTCCATTCTTCGGATCTGCCGAACCAATTTCCCAAACCAACTCTGACTCAGCTTCTGTTTCAGTGCCTCTCCACCATCGGCTCTCGCACCACAGTTCCCTTTGCTGGTCTTTGTCTATCACAGCTTATGTTCACAGTATCTCATAGCTCCTGTTCATAGTATTCCCCATTCATGTTCATTTACCCTAGCCTCACTCCTAGCTTTAGCACTTGTAAATATTGCTGTCACAACATCACTTAAAGTTCTTGTTCACTTCATTGTGAGCCTCTGAGTCTGCGTTTGGGTCCACTTCACGTTCTGGCTTCGGCCCTGACACAAAGAGAAACAAAATGCTTGCAGGTGTAAAAGTTTGGTGGACAAACTTGCAACTTCTGACACCGTCATCCCTCCAACCTCCTAGTGCAGAACTTTCAGCTCCCTAAAGCTTGACTGTTATCACTTGATAGTCAATACAGCTGCAGCCAGCACAGCAACGTTACAGGACACCTTGTTCATAAAAGGATCAAGTCGAAGCACCACAACTTCTTAAAACTGCATTCAATGATTTCAGCAGTTTTTTGTGTTTTGACCATGAACTTGAACAAAACTGTAACACTGGTTAGGTGGAGGTAGTGTGAAATTGTAGAAAATACTGGCTTTTTGTTGGAGACTGGTTTCCAGCCTAATATTCATGTATATAAGTCTATATGACCATCCATGCCGAGGACTGAGCAGCTTCACTGTATGTAATGTGTAGATCCTTTGTTGTAGTTTAGTTATTTCATAGTTGCTGATTTCTTCTTGGCCTTCTTATGTCTCCTTGAGTTCATTTCCTGTGGTTAATATGTGTCTATTTCCAGGACTTGCTGTCTTTGTTGAAACCCAAAACCAAATTGGAGGTACTGGGAACATGAATCAGGCCTCTGGGCCATTGTGGAGGTGTGCAATGGAAACCTTTCCTGTACTATTTATTACACACATCTTCATGAAATCACTCAAATGATACATTTTTAGAAATAATATTTCATCAAAAATGAGTGTAATTGCATGGTGTGTGTGTGCGTGTGTGCGTGGTATTTCCTGTGTCTCCTACAGCAAGTCAGTCAACACAATTAGAGCCCAACCTTTGCTTTGACGAAACCAGACGAGACAAATAAAAATGGAAAATGCAAAAATAAATTCAGACCAAATCCAAAACTCATTAAACTCCTTACATTGTGTAACGGGGGGAGTGACACATTGTTATCTGATGAACATTTCACTTCTATTAAACCCAGTAGATGCTGGCGGTTTGCACACCCTCGGATAGATCTTTGGAGACAAATATGCAGGTAATAAGATTATAGAAGACTTTGATTAGTAGCTGTATATCGACAACAGTGACTGACAGTCAGCTGGTTAATTTTATATATGGACAGACACTAAACAAATGCTGGAGTCTGCAGGCTGTGATCTTTACCAGCATGAGTATAAAAGCTGGATGTAACTTCAGTCTCCAGAATGAAACCATTAAGCCAAGTGTTACTGGAAAAAACACTCATTTGAAAGGTTCAAATAGAAACTTTGCAAATCACGTCACAGGGGACCAGCCAAACGTAGCTTCTATGAAATTACAAAATACCCATAAGAGATGTAAAATATCCAAAAGGAGACACATAAGTGCATCAGCAAAATGGAAAAACAGTCAAAAAACGACAAAAATGAAACACAGGAGGCTTCAAAGACACAGTAAAGTAAATGAGTGCAATATTAATACACCTGCAGAGTAATGTAAGAAGATCCAAACTGGCTATGAAAAATGACCAGATGGTGTCATAAAGAATCATAATTTCACAAAAGTCATGGCAGCTGTGAGAGCAGACTAGACTTACACTCCATATCCATCACTCTGATTTCCACACTTGGAAGGGATTTTTTTCAAGTCTATTTGCCTGAATGAATCTCTCTATCTATCTATCTATCTATCTATCTATCTATTTTCGTTGGTATGTTGCAGTTGTGCCCTGACTCACTGCTCTACATCTGACGCTGGCCCTAAAATTTCGAAGCACTCAGCCTACCTTCCAGAAAGCCATTGTTGTTAATGACAGTCATTGTCGTAAATGAACTGCAGTTACCATTTAGCTGTTTGCATTTGTGTGCAGCTCATGCTTATTCCAAACCAGCACTGGCCAAAATACTGGCAGACTTACAGAGGACTGTCATATATGCTGCACTCTATATAATTATCTTGTACCGTAACTGAGAAACCAACTCACATGTACATCTGCGTGTCAGCATGAAGACGTCAGCCACCAGCTGATGGACAGTGTGTAGCTGAGATACAGTTTGGTGGCAGCTCCTGCTCGATACCTTATGAAGCAAATGTTAATTATTGTCCTTTTTGCTTTTGTAATTTAGTGCTGGCCAGTATCAAATACAGAGCATCATGGCTTATGTTAGAAGGTGAAATTATCCACAGTAACCGGTCAACTGACATTTGGTGATATTTAATTTTTAGCTTTAGTTGATGAAGAAGCCAGAAAATCTGGAGCTAAGGCTACGTTCACACTGCAGGTCTTAATGCTCAATTCCGATTTTTTGATCAAATCCGATTTTTTTGTCTGCTCGTTCACACTACAAATAAAATGCGACAGCAAACGTGCTCTAGTGTGAACGCTCAAAGCGGCCCGCATGCGCAAAAGAAGATGTCACACACAACGCGCTCTGTTTAGACCCAGAGCAACAGTATTGTTTGACTGATGGCCCTTAATATAAAGACTTCGGTCTTCACGTTTCCCAATTTTTGCTTTAAGTTATTTTGTTATTTACATAATAATGTAAATAACCTAATAATGATCCTTATTGCTGTTTAAGAGAGGAGCGGTGCTTCAAAGGATAGCTGCAGATTTCTGTCAGAATCTGCAGATTATACAGTACAAATAAAATGTTTACGTTGTCTTCCCAACAGTTTCACTGACATCTACACTGGATGGCCAGGAAGCGTTCGCGATGTCTTCTCGGGCGCTGATAATTGGCTTCAGTCTTGTGTCGGTGACGTAAAAGACGGATTTAATGCGACTTGACCGTTCACACAACAGTCGCTTTCTAAAACATCGGATATGTATCGGATTCAGTACCACATACGAAAGTGACCCAGATCGGATTTGAAAATATCGGATTTGCGCCGTTCACACTGTCATAGCATGATCGGATATGGGTCGCATAGGGTCAAAAAAATCGGATTTGATGCGCTTTCGCCTGCAGTGTGAACGTAGCCTAAGTGTCATGGTTGGCTGTGTGGCAGGCAGGCAAGCAGGAGTGGTGGATCCAAAATGCAGGACTCAGACACAGAAGTTCAACTTAAAGCGCAGCTTTATTGCTGGGAAAACCTCTTACTAAACTAAACTCACCAAAGGACAAACAAAAACGCTGGTGGACTAAAACACTGAAGCAGAAATACTGAACTGGAGCTAGAGCTGGAAACAAAACACTGGTAACACAGAGGGAAAACACACACAGCTTGTTGAGGGTACGACGCAACACTGACTCAGAGAAACACAGGGACTAAATACACTGGGAAGTAACGAGGAGAATGAGACACAGAAGGAGAGCACAGCTGGGGGAAATTAGAACTGATGAGACAAGCAAAGCAGGACACATTCACATAAGACACGGACCTACAAAGTAAAACAGGAAGGATCACACAGAGACGCAAACTTGACACAGTGGAGACAGCAACTAAGAAACACAGAGACATAAACCATAAGGCAGAGGACTCTAAGAACCGAGAGGCACAGAGGGGAACTCAAACATGCAGACACAGACTTACACAGAACAGAGGGGACACAGAGAAACATGAAGGGCAAGGGATCGAAACTAGAAACCATAGAAACTCACACAAGTACAATAATACAAAAATCACAAAGAACTAAAACGCTGGGTCAGGAGACCCAGGACCCTGACACTAAGTTACCAGCAAGATTAGACCTAGAAATTTGGATTAATGCTCTGACCTTGCCCAGCATATTTCCTTCTGGGGAAGATGACATGCAGTTTATGTGTGTTAGCTAAATGAGCTCATCAGCTAATATTAGCCCAAACCAAGACCTGTCCATGAATGAAATTCCCTGCTTATCCGGACCCTCATTTCCCCCGGCATCTGTCAAATTTCAGATTTTATGGGTAAATCTTTCTTCCAGCAATGTTCGCTAACACTGACTTACCTGCTAAATACTGATTTATACCCGATGTAACAACATGATGGCTAACCTTAGCTTTTTCTTTCACCAGCGTAATATATGAAACCATATGAGTTTAATTGTTCTTTTGATTCTTTATGATGTTTTTCTGACTATCAGTGTTGTGCTGGGGGCCGGTTGTTTGCTTTGTGCACTTGGGGGTCTCATATAGAGCTCAGAGTTGTTCATTTTGGTCTTGACATTATGGTGCTGTTACTGATTGATTTCAGGGATATTTTTCAGGCCGAAATTAAAGAAAATTGCCCAGGGCTTGAGGGCTCAATCAATGGAAAACTCGTTTAAAGGGCCATGCATGTACTTCTGTTCTTTCAGCCCATTAACTATAAATGGTGTACATGTAACAATCCTGCTATCTCATCACCTCTTAGATCACTTTTCATTCTTTCCATTCAGCTTTATTCAGGTTTCAGTATTATGTCACCAGAAAACAAAATCAGATCTTTACATGCAGGAGTCGGGTTAAACAAAGACACATGGGTAATCAACACTGTTGCACAGTCACAGTGAAACAAAAGCATGTGTGGCAAGAGCTTGAATTCTGTACAAAACCCCTAAAAAACACAAAGGTCTTTGTTGGTCTTCTCAGTGCAAAGTAAAAGCAAAGATATCACAAAATGAGTATCGCAGAAAAACCCTGAAGGGCAGCAGAGCGAGTTACAGTGTTAACACTAAGGAGTTGCTGTGTCTCAGGGTCGTGTAGATGTGAAAAACATCCAAGAAGCCTCTCGGTCAAAGATGCAATGATTTGTGTGATCTGACCCTGTGAAGCTTCACTCAGTCAGGCTTTACAATAAAAATGTTTTGTGTATGTCACAAAACATTTTATTTTATTTTAGACATCCAGCTGGTCTGAATATGTGTCTTTAGGTTTGTGTGTCTGTGATGACACCGTGAGTGGCAGCTGACCAAGAGGTTTTTTTGCTTCACATTCATTATTTAGTTGTAATTGAAGTGTGTATATGTGCGGGTGTGCATGTTGTCTCTTTAATCGTGATGGAGTGAGTTGTCAGTGTGGGGGTGTAAACCTGCTGCACTCACACTTTCAAACATGTTGCTGCCTCATGTTTGAATTAACTTTAGTTTTTTATTTATTTCTCACTTTAAATTTGTCATTTTATGATATTTGTAGTGTACTGCTCACTCAAATGTATTCTGGGACAGTAGACTTTGTATGGTCTCCCAAAGCAAACTGATGCCAGCTAACGGGACAGACTTAGAGGTATCCCCAGAACCTTGAAAACGTTCCCTGGATAGGAAACAGGGACCCTGGGAGCCGGAAGGGGAGCTCCTCATGAGCAGGCCTTGAGTGCATAGCGCTCCCCAAGAAACAACAGACTGGGCGACTGACAAAAGTGTGTAGCTGGACCCATATCTGAACTATTGGCGAAGAGCATTATGATTGTAACCAAAGGGATCTCACAGGGTGTTGGGTACACTGTTGTAAGCTAGGAGTGCGGGAACTCCAGGCCTCAAGGGCCAGTGTCCTGCAGATGTGTCCTTGATCCAACACAGCTGATTTACAGTTTTTCTCAGTTGCTTTGGTGCATTTCTCACAACAGAATTAAACTTTGCACAATAGTCAGTTCAACCTTCACAACATGTAGTCGTTTTGGCACAACCTTGTGGCGGTTTCATGTTCATTTCGGCAAATGCCTTTGGACATGAAGCAGTTGAGTAAGTACAAATATCTAAAGAATGGTCACTTTTGACTTGCTATTCATCACTATCTCCTTGCTTTTATCATGAATGTCACAATTATTTATACTTGTACCGGCTGAATAGTCATTGTCCTTACAACTAATAGTCTTCATTTCATTGCTTGTGTCAGTGCACTCAAAATTGTTGAACATCTTGTCAAACAATTTGTACACTCATTTTGAAAACCCTACTTTTAAGGAGTTTCCATGAAAATCTCCATAAATTACTTTTCTCAGGTGAACCTTATCTCACACTAATGAAAATTGGTGTGTGTTACTCTTACTTGCAACCAATGAAAAGCCTCTTCTACCCAGTCACGGGTGAATCGCGTTACAGTATCCCCTACTCTACAAGTATATATATAATGTAAACCAACAGACAGGATTGGCATGAGGTGCATACTGAATCTACAAAACTGCAGAACATGGAACGTCAGCCTTGTGGAAGAGGGGTGAGGATTGGTGGAGGACGAGGACAAAACCGGGTAAGAAGAGGCCAACCACATAGACACGTCCCTGACGAAATCAGGGCAACACTTGTGGATCATGTGATAAACCATGGCCTCACAATGGCCGAGGCTGGTCGAAGGGTGCAGCCAAATGTTGGGAGAACTACTGTAAGTTCCATTATTCAGACATTTCATCGGGAAAACAGGCGCGCATACTGTAATGTAGTTATTCAGCACAAACTAATTTGCTCTGCACTTTCATAGTCATACAGGAGACTTGCATTAGGACATGACCTTATAGATCTTTACATACAGTATAGACGTACTGTAACTGAAGCGCAGACTTGGCCCAGGTGTGGCATAGTGTGCTGTGGTACAATACAGTAATGCTGTAAAGAAAGGAGTTTTGAATGATAGTCCTGTAACAATTACTGTAAGCGTGTTTGCGCTTAAAGGACTGCCAGACAACCTAGAAGAGGTGGACGAGGTCCACTTTTGACTCCGCAGCAAGAGGAAAGAATTTGTGCAATGGTGGCTGCAAACAACGCTTTGAGACTGAGAGAAATACAAAGAACTGTCGTAGAAGATGACACCATCTTCGGAAATATTCAGTCAATATCAATTTCCACCATAGACAGAGTCCTCAGACGGAATGAAATGTCCATGAAGCAATTGTACAAAGTACCATTTGAACGGAACAGTGATCGAGTGTAGAAGCGCCATCACCAGTATGTACAGGTAAAACATGTTTGCATATGTACCTCTGTTTACTGTAAAAGTTTAGGCCATGTACTGCACTTACATTTATGCATGTTACTGTAATCTTATTTACAGTTCAAACTGTACAATCTGTTGTGCCAAATGGACCATTACAGACTTTTTTAGTCTCATCCTTTGTATAGCGTATCCTGGAATTGGAGGCCAGGGAACCCCTGCACACATTTGTATATCTTGACGAAGCGGGATTCAATCTCGCAAAAGGCAGACGGCGTGGACGAAATCACATTGGCGAAAGAGCCACCATTGATGTCCCAGGCCAACGAGGAGGAAATATTACGATGTGTGCAGCAATCTCAGAAAATGGCGTTCACACCCATATTCCTCGTATTGGTGCATACAATACACAACCCCTGTTGGCTTTTCTGGACGCTCTTTATAGGGACCTAATCCCACAAAATGAAAGGGATGATCCTGGTGACAATCGGACAATGTATGTAGTGGTTTGGGATAATGTTAGCTTCCATCACTCTGCTGTAGTCAGGCAGTGGTTTGCAGCACACGACAGGATGCTTATGGAGTTTCTTCCTCCTTACACTCCATTCCTAAATCCAATTGAGGAGTTTTTCTCTTCCTGGAGGTGGAAGGTATACGACAGGCATCCACATACCCAAATGACCCTGCTAGCAGCTATGGATGCAGCTTGTGATGACATCACAGCAGAGTCCTGCAGAGGGTGGATTCGACACTCCAGAAGATACTTTCCCCGATGCATCGATAGAGCTGACATTCGCTGTGATGTTGATGCAAATATGTGGGCAGACAGATGGGAGCATCTAGATATCAATGATTGATATGCAGCAGTGTCTGTTTTTCAGTTTGTTTGTTTTTTGTTTCATAACTACTGCAGTAAGGTTTACTGTCTAAGTGAGTTTATGTTTGCTGTAAAATGTTTGATTTACTGTATTTCCCCAGTTGCACAATGCTGTGAACAGTTTCAATTAAATATTATCAAGAGTGCATATGAAGTGTCTTGATTTTCCTTTACAATTAATGGTTTTCAACATGCCGTGCATGCTGTCCAGACTTGACATGTCATTGGGAAGCACCTACAAAGAAATCCGTCACAATGAGAACATGTTCAAACCATTTGATTTTGTGACCAAAGGTGTTGGTGTAATGACTTGTAATTGTGACGCCCTGACACTTTGATTGATATAAGTACTTGCTTTTGATGAATATATGATCTGTTTTGATTAAGGGACTTGCTTTTGAACAACTGACTTTTCTTTTTGATGAAGTGACTCAGTTTTGCAAGTTATCCACCATGTTTTGCAGTTTGCACTAACTGTTTTGAGAAGAGCCTTAGTAGTGGTGCAGAGATCAATTCTGTTGTGAGAAATGCACCAAAGCAACTGAGAAAAACTGTAAATGTCTAAATGACCTCCTCAACATGTCTCGAAGTTCTCCAGAGGCTGGTAATGAACTAATCATTTGATTCAGGTGTGTTGACCCAGGGTGAGATCTAAAACCTGCAGGACACTGGCCCTTGAGGCCTGGACTTCCCCCACCCCTGTTGTAACCCATCAAATCATTGTATATTCAAGATAAGATTTATACCTACAGTGATGCGAAAAAGAAAGTTTAAACACAGGATTTTGTTCAGTCCTGGAAAACTTAGTAAACTCTTCCTGCTTCCGTAGAAATTAAGAGGGTAAGTAGCAGCCATGTGCTACTAATCAAATAGCCTCTATTAAGTAATCATCAGCAAGTGTGACCCCCGGTAAAAGCAGAAGCTTTGCTAAGTTGGATCATTTATTTGTGTTAACACAATGCTCTTCCCGTGAGTCGGTGTCCCAGCAGATTCATCCCAAGATCAGACCATCTCAGTCTTTAAAGGTCTCAGTTTTGTTAGATTTTAAAGTTCATGATCGCATAATTAGAAGAACACTGAACAAATATGGCTCGTGTTGAAGGGTTGCCAGTAAAAAACCTCATCTTGGTCATTGCATATTTCTCCTTAGTCCTCAACAAAAATGTGACAGACTGATAAAGTCATACAGAAAACAATTACTTTAACTCAAATGCTGATATAAGTGGATCTACAAACTCTCATGTGACACATTTAGTTTTTCACACAACTGCATGCAGTCTTTTGAACTTCACAAACAGAGAGACTTCAGAGGTAAAGCTTGTTGATTTATCAGTTGCTGTAACTCTTACCTTTGGTCATCAGCTCTTGGTAATGATCTCAAGGATGAGGTGAAGTAGCTGAAAGGAGTTTCCTTCTCAGGATGATTGGACTGAGCCTTAGAGATTAACAGTGAGGGGGATCTTGGACATCCAGAGCAAGTTCAGACTACACTTTGAGTTTAAGATGTTTGGGGCATCTGATCCAAATGCCTCCTCCCCTGTGAGGCTTTCCAGGCACCCCAACTAGGAGGGCATCCTGAGGCAGACTTGCAGGAATGGTTGTATCTCATTTTGCCTGGGAGTGCCCTGAGGTCCTCCAGGAAGAACTGAACATTGATATTAGAGAAAAATTCTTATGGGGAAGCAAATGGATGGATCAATATCTGTGATGCAAAGATGATTAACAGGTAGTAGGAGAAATACTTTGAAGGGGACCAACTCTTCTAATTCTCAGCTCCACATTTAATCTAAAAAGCAAAATACAGAAAAACACATGGTTTGCTTTGTCATCAGGACAGCTCACTGGCTCTTTAAATGTTTTAGTGCACAGCTCCAGTGTCCGGCTGTGTGGGTGTTTGCGCGTATGGACAGTGTTTTGTCTGATTAAGTGTTTAAGCTGATTGTGTTACCTTCAAGTGTCTAAGGGAACAAACGAAACCCGACCCTTAAGATGATTCAAGGAAACCTGCTACATTCAAACTTGAATTAAAAACTTCTGTACTTTGTGTCAATAGATTACACATGACTGCAACTTAAAGTCGTATTGAGTATTGTCAGATGCTCTACTTATATGGATCCTCATGTAGTCGTGATGTTTGAATGGGCTGCAGATGGTCATTGTAGGATATGTAGGAAAAAAAAGATATTTTGAGAATTAATATGGAAATAAAATTTTAAATATGTGAAAAAAATCTTACCTGGGTTAAAACTGTAATTTCACCAAAGCATTAGTCAGGGTAAAATATCAGATCTATGTAAAGTCAATGTCATCATGTCACTGTGCATGAAAAGTCACAACAGTGTGTTGTGTAATGGAACATTATTGGAATATTGTCCGTTTCAATATTGCCTAAAAATAATGCTGTGTAAGGTTTCACAATGTAAAGTTTTAACTTTTGTAAGTAAATTACTTTTGAATAAATCAATAGAGATTATATTGCATCAGTTGCCAGTTAAATACAATTATGTTAATTTATAATATTTAGATTGAAGTTCTCAGAATCAGGTGGTGTGAAAGTATCTCAAGAGGTAAAGTTACAGAAAATAGTCATTATAAAAACAAACAAAGACTCCATTCATGACACATCCCTAAAATCTGCCCCATTACAACCCCAACGAACATGTAACACCTCTCTGTTTTTTTAAAATAAAATTGTCACAAGTAATTTAAATTGACACCATAAAGAATAAAGGTCATAGCTACGTTTATGTTTTTAAAGTGAAAATAAAGTTAGTAATTTAACAAAGAAATAAGTTTGCATGCAGAGCACGTGCTAGAATTTGGAGTATAGAATAGTCTCTATTACACAAACGCTGTAATTTTAAGTGTCGTTCTAATAACAAATATACATTTTTTCCTTATAAATAGTGTTTTTAAATTGCAACTTTATTGCACTGTATGTTCGATGAGGGTTTTTCTTTGATAATGATATGAAAGATTTTGTAATGTAATCTGAACACTTTACATCAGAAGTTGTAATTTTCCTCCCCCCCCCTCTCTCTGTCCATTTTTCTCTCTCTCTCTCCTTCCAACATGAAACTCCCATCAGTCTGTTTAATGTAGAGCAGTGTGTGTGTGTGTGTGTGTGTGTGTGTGTGTGTGTGTGTGTGTGTGTGTGATGAGAAAAGGGAGGGACACGAGGAAGAGAGCAAGAAATGACAACGAACAGAGAGAGAGAGAGAGGAGAGTGAGAAAACAAAAAGGAGACAGGGGGAGGGTCGAGCAGGAAACAGGAGGTGGAGCCACAGAGAGAGAGAGAGAGAGAGTGAAAGAGAGAGGGAGAGAGAGAGAGAGAGAGAGAAAGAGAGAGGGAGAGAGAGAGAGAGAGAGAGAGAGAAAGAGAGAGTGAGACAGAGAGGGATGACAGGAGATGTGGTTGTTGCCGCGGCAGCAGAGCAGGACAGATCTGAGACAGTAAAACAACACTCCTCCTCTTCTTCCTCCTACTTCTTCTTCTTTTTTATTCTTCTTCTTCTGTCCTCCTGCATCCGTCCACAGTGGTTTCACCTGGAAAACCTGCCTCCTCTTCCTCCTCGCCTTACTCTTCACCTTCATCATCAGCAGCCGCACCAGCACCAGCAGCTGTGGTAAGTAGGATGGAAACTGCTCCAGATACACCGCTACCACTGCTGAGAATAGAATAAGAAGGGAGTGGAAAAGTCGAGTGGAGGAAGAGGAGCGGGACGGGATGGCGTGGTGGAGAGGGGTGGGGGTGGAGAGGGGTGGGGGGTGGGAGGGGGTGAGTAAGAGTTTGGAGCGAGGAGGTGAAGAGAATAAAATCAGAGTAGAAAACTTGGAATAAAGAGGAGCAAAGAAGAAAAAAGTGGCGTTTGTGACTAAAAACTGTAGATGGAAAAGAGCAGAACAGGACGAGGGAGGAAGAATAGAACTGAATAAAACAGAATAGAAAAGAATAGAAAAGAAAGGTTTGAGGTGTTTGGGATAAACAGGAGACAGCAAGTTCACCAATTTATGACAAATAATTAAGACAAAGCCTCAAGATTAAGATTTAGATAGAAGATAGAAGCAGATAAATGTGGATAATTTTCCTTTGTGTGTGTGTGTGTGTGTGTGTGTGTGTGTGTGTGTGTGTGTGCGCGCCTGCGTGTTGAGGTTGACGTAATCCAGCTGTATGAATTAGTGATGAAGTTCTGTGTGTTTGCTATTAACAGTGGTTAGCAGTCTCGCATACACACACAGACACACACCTGCCGCTTGAACACTTGTCATATGCATGCGTGCACACACATACATGTGCACACACTGTGCTCATTAATATTCACACACCTCCTGCTTCTGCAGTCCTGAAACTCTTTAAACCTCCAAAAGGGAGTTGGAGGCTTCCTAACTCACTTATTGTCTTTTTTTACCTTTTAAAGTTTCATTGAGAGTCGATAGGAAAGATTCAAATCGTGCAAGTCAAGAATTTTTGATGCCATTGCACGCTCGAACGTCTTTTGTAGTCTTGATACTTTGTGGCCTCACGTCTGGCTTCAATCCATTACGAGAGGTGTACATCTTTAAAAACACCTCACTCATGTAAAAGTTGATGTTTTTATTCTGAAACAGCCGCTCAAGTAAACAGTGCATTCTTGGGGACTAATTTCATCTGCAGATTAATGACTATTTTGTACTCCGCAGAGCATTTGTGGCATTTTCTGTTTCGCCCAATAAGGGAAAGTGAAAAATATCCTTTTCCCCTGTAAGGCTCTGTGGTTTCCTAAATGTGGACACTGTCGTTTCTAGCACAACGTTCTTTAAGAAAATAAACATTTTAGGCTAAATAAATGTTTTTTTTGTTCTTGTCAAAGATGAAGATTGTTGTGAAGTCACTGTGTTATCAGACTGTTTCATGGTAGCTGGTCCTGATTTGTGTCAGTGACGCAGTCGGTCTGTTTCTCAGCAGTCAGCTGAGAAGCAGACGGTAAATAATCGAATGTGAAACGTCTTCAAATTCAATCTATGCCAGTTCATAGCTAATGTGATGCTGCACAGGCCTTTAACTGGTTTTAAGGTTGCTTTTTAATGCGCGGGCACACTTTGGTAGCTAAACAAATTTCACTCGAGGTTTTACAGTGAAAGAGGAACACAGGCTGTGATGTGCTTTTACTTTAACAGTTTTTTGGTGAAACTCTGCAGGATATCCTGATATGACACATATGCAATACTTAATCAATGCGAGTTTGGTCAACTCCTCCTTGGCAGCACATTTAATCCACTGGATAAGAGCCTTTGCTGTACTGGGCGATGTTGCTCTGGTGTGTTTGTGTTGCTCTGCCATCGTGAGTGGAAGTGAGCGGACTGTGTTGGAACGCACGCAGGAACGGCTGAAGACTTCCGAGCTGATGATCAGAGCTGTGAAAATGAGAAAAATGGCATATGTCTTCATTTCAGGAATACTGGCAATGCATTAGCAAGCTTGATGCAATTACAGAGCATTACATTAGCATGATGGACTAAAGCAAAGAATTAATGCAGTTCTATAAAGCAAGGATTTGTGTATTTTCTAGCATGCAGGAAGCTGGTTCTTATACAGCGCGTTTCTACTTTACCTGAGCACTCGTCTCATTCAGCCGTTCATACAAAAAGCTTTTCTATAGTTTTTCTACATAAGTGCTTTCTATTGAACATTCACACTGCAGCAGGTGCATCGGAGATGGGGTTAGTGTCTTGCCAGATGATGTTTGGTATGCAGACTGGGGCAGCCAGGAATTGAACCACAAACCTTCCAATTAGTAGATGAAAAGTTCACGACTATGGAGCTTTGCCTCCATAGTCGTGAATATCAGAGTGGCGGGTCACACCGCATCTTTTTCAGATGGTGGAGGGCATCTTTTGACATTTATATTGCGTAAATAAAATTTGACAGCTTGGCATTAACCTCCTATCATCCCTAAGGTCAATATTTAGAGGCAGGGAGTAATGTTAGGTCTAGTTTGAAGAAGGAATCATACTTTCCACGTCTGCAAGGCAGTAAGGGTCCACTCGGATCAGGCAGCAGACTTCAAGCAGATGTCAAACAATGTAACAGGAGTGACTCGGCCGTGGGGTCTCCAGCTGTCCAGCATCCACAATAGAGTATAATCTAGCCTTTAGCTACATGCTAAAAAAGTTTCATATCAGAACCCAGAATAGTTTTCAAATCCAGTCTCTAACATGCAACATGTTTCTGTTAGAAGAGTTTCCTTTCCAGATGTTTTATGTGCAACTCGCTGATGAAAAGTCAGTGTTCAGTGCTATTTGCACACGGAGTAAACATGCTGTTAAAGATCTGAATTGTCAGAGAAACGTGTTCATACCATATGGTTTGGATTGTTCAGTGAGTCAAGTACGCACTAAAAACCCAACAGTGGCTGCTTTAGTAACAAAAAGCTCGCGGGTACATTGATGTGTGAAAGCAGTGCCACGCTGGCTGCAGCCAGAGCGCAAACCAAGAAGCAAATCTGTCAATTTTAAGGACAAACACATATCTGGCTCTTCACCTCAGTGAGTCGATGTAACTGTGTGTCAGCTAAAAGTTTAGAGCAGCCACTAGATATAAATGAACGGCACAGAAAATAACATAAAATAGCACATGCGTACGATTTAAATGGTCTGAGCCGGCTATAGATCAGTCCTTGTGCAAAAAATGGACACAGCTCTCAGCAGTGAGCGTGGAGCTGCATGTTATCTGAAAGCGCAGTCGCGCTCTGCATGTTCCGATAACATGCATCCTGGTGCATTTATGCAAAATTTACGCTGCCTTTTCCCACCACTTTTCTCCTGTCCTCCCCGTGTTTCTTTTGTTAATTTAAATGATCTTCTCCTGCACAGAGTAGGAGAACAATCTGGAGCATAAAATAACCTCACAGTAAGTGCTAATCAGCATGAAGGTGCTAAGACCAGTGAGTCAACAGCTGCCAGCCTTGTTACATGTCTTTGAATGTATGGGCGTCATTTTGGTTTTCCACATAGATGCAACAGTTTGCTGCAGTCATTTGGAAAAAATAGGAAGAAAATATCTTTTTATATGTTTTCCACAAAGTTTCAAGTGTCATCTTTTTGTACCTGCTGATTGTCTTTATTAGCCAACAACATTATTCCACACAACAGTGAATGGAAACATTGATAAAATAATTTACATTTTAAATTGTTCATGAGATGATGTAAAAATGTCTTCATAGACTGGGTTAACCTGTAGGAGCTTTAATACCGGATGATCCCTGATGTTGTTCACTTTAAAAATAAAAAAGGAAAAGCCAGCAAAGGTCGAAAATAAAATATTAAATGTCTAATACATTTAACTCCAGGTCTATAATAAAAGAATCAAAGCTTCGGTAGCTCTGTGTGCAACTGAACGAGCAGTGTTCATCAAACTTTGCAACAACCTTGTCAAACATCGGTGAATAAAAATGTGCTGAACTTTTCTAAGACTGGAGGTCCAGCAAAGGCTAGAAGTGCAATCTTCCATGTGTCCGGTTTATCGTCCGGCTCCAGGCTCTCAGGCACAACATGAAAGGCCAAACCTCTGCCAGCTTTATATTTTACTTCTACTTTTTTATACTTCTACTTCCCGTACCATGTAATACTTCTAATACACGTAGAAGCTTGAGTCGAAGACCTTCGAATGTGGCAAACTATTCCGTGTACAGAGCCATAATTACAAGCTGCTAATCATCAGGTACAGCAACAGGTATTAACAGGACATTGGCACCTTCTACTGGTCAGGAGGTATCATCAGCTCTTATTAAACTACTGTCGCTGCATTCGTGAGCAGCTCCGTGCTAATTTAAGTTACTGTTCTGGTGGGAAACGCCAGCATCTGTACAGATGGTGAGACTCAAGCAGACAAAACAAAACAAAGAGGAAATAAATCATAAATCATGATCAGAGTCACAGCAATCCAGTGATAGTAGTCGGTACATCAATACGTACATTGAAACAAGCGTTTTAATAAAGACTTGTGCTCCTCTCCATTTGAACTTACCAATATCTGACATCACGGTGGTGCATTTATAAGCTGGCGTGGAGGAGCTCACCTGATCCTTTCATTTCTTCCTGTCATTATACAGGTTCTCAAACAGGCTACATGTTGGGGTTGATGTGAATTTCACACTGAGGTACCTTTAGATCCTCTTTAAAAAATAAGGAAGATGATGGGATTTTAATGACAGGAGGAGCAGCCTGTTCAGGCCTTTTCAGCTGGATTTGTTGGCAGTTTATACTAATATAAAAGTTCATGTGTTCTCATCAGAAAAATGGTGAGATTATGATGATGATCATGTTTAAAAAGAGTCAGCTGTGAATGTGAAGCTTCTGAAGTATTAGACCCTGACATGTGCTCATGATCTTTGGGTGGTTGCATGTTGGTGCGTAAAGGAGTGGAGCATGGAGCCACATGATCAGGATGCATCCTGACCTCCTTACTTTCCAGGTTTTCTGGGCAATTACAGTTTTTGAAGGAGACCCAGGGGCAGACCTAGAACCCGCTGTTAGATTATATGTCTCATCCGGTTTGGGAAATCCTCAGGATCCTCCAGGTGGAGCTGAAAATGCTGCTGCCACCTGACTGTGATTCAGCAGCACTTAATGGTTGGATGGGTGGGTGGATGAACAGATGGGTTGATGGATGATGGATCATTTCGCTTTTGTTTGCTTTTGTCAGCTGACATATTTTCGGTTAATCATTATATCCAATGTGCAGATGCTGTATTTTTTTGCTTGTACTGAACTGTGTGTGTGTGTGTGTGTGTGTGTGTGTGTGTGTGTGTGTGTGTGTGTGTGTGTGTGTGTGTGTGTGTGTGTGTGTGTCTGCCGGCCGCAGTGAAGCGCTGCTCAGTGATGGCCGTCTAATGGTTTCACACAAACACTTAGAGTGGCCGGCCATGTGCTGCCCTCCATCACTCTGTGAGTGTCTGTGTGGGAACAGAGGTTTCCACTCCAGCAGAAACGCTGCTCCTACTGTTTCAGAAGCTTTCTTTTCATTTAAAAAAACTCATTTCATCTCTGAATTCTCAAAATTTATATTTAATCATTTTTGGTAAGCGTTTTCCAGCTGTCGTGTGAGGCAACACAACTGCTTTTAACAGCACCCTCTGAGAGCTGTAGTAACGACAGGTGGAGGTCAGGGTGGATGGATGGGTGGACTGCTGTTTATTGAGTTTACTGACCTCAGATTTGCGTGTGTCTGGTCTTTGGCAAGTTCTACAAACATTTGCAGTGAACGATGGAACAGCATGACAACACTACATCATAGCATGATAAAGTATATACATGAACAGGTAAAGGTGGAAAAATAAGGGAGTACTTAGCACTTAACAAAAATGATAACAAAAACAGTTTCTGAACCAAAAATATACCAAATACATGCCCGTAAAAATACCGTACAATGCAAAACATTGAAAGTGGAATAGTATCCTTCAAAGCAAAACTTCAGTTTTGAAGAACCGATGACCAAAAGTGTAATAAAAGTAGGCTTCATTTGTACAACGCAAATGTAACCTTAAGCAGAAACACTAAGTTTTATTTTAGGAGCAATAATCCTAATTTGAGAAAAGTAACATAAAAATAGATCAAAGAAGAGATTAAAATGATAAAAAATAAAATAACTCAGCTGTAGAAACAGGATGTAACCACGAGCTGAACAAAGAACAAACCCCAATCAATAAAACAAGAAGGAAAATTGTAAAATCAGAAAGACTGAAAAGTCCCCACCGCACTTCCCGAGGACATTTTATTGATCTGTGAGCAGACAGCCTGGTTTCTCTTTATTGATTAGTAATCAGAAGCATGTTTTCTGCTGATTAGTGATTGGAGACCTGTTGTTTTCCTGTTATTGACCAATTTATGTGAAGAAGAGCAGATGCAGGAGATTTATGTTTTACTGAAAGGTTTACACTTTATTTAGTTGTGGCAGTTTGTATGAGGGTGAAGCACAAGGTGATCTTCCTAAAGGGAAAAATATCCCTTGGAAAAAAGAAACTTGGAAAAATAGATATATTTTTTTCTGTTAAGAAACTGCTTTGCTTACTTTACAAGGTTGCCTGAAAGGGATGAAAATCCTGATGATTGTACCCAGAGTCACCGTATTATCAGAAGCATCAGGAACGTGGAGAGAAGTTGCTGGAGTTCAGAAGAAAATTGCATATTGATCTGAATGAAAGTCTCCTGCTTGTGGTGTTTCATGTTTCCTGATGCATCTGTCTATGAAGAAGTTTCTTTCCAAACAATTTTCCAACATTGTGCTTATTTTTTTGGTTAAATATTACACTGGAGCAGCTCGTTACCCAACTGGTGTACAAGTGTTTCCACACTAGGAGACCGGATATTACCGCGTTTCTCTGGTCGTCCTCTGGGGAAGCTTTTGAATTGTCGCGCTTGTTTGCACAGAGTACTTTGCATCTGTGCGATTGTAGTGAGAGCCTGAACTACATTGCAAGTCAGCCTCATACTCTGCGGGTGCTGGACTCCAGCAGGGCTGCCCTTTGGCACCACTTCTGTCACAAGTTTTATGTACAGTTTCTAAACACAACCATGGAGTGGAGGGTGCACTGCTTGATCACTTTGGGATGATGTGGACGGGCAGATGGATGTCTGGGCCTGCCATATCAGACCTGTGTGGGAGGAAGGGGATGGATGATGGATGGATGGATGGGATTGGACATTTGAATGCAGGTTTTATTATAAAGTGTTATTGAACATTTAAAAGGAAGCCCACTGAATGATGGAAGCTCTTTACCTGATCTAAACACACCTCTGGTCCCACTATTGAATAATGTATCTGTTTACTTCAGCTGATTCATTTCATAATCACAAACAGATGAATGTAGAAGAGCAATCAGGCAGATCCCATTAAAGGAGAACTCCTTTCAGGTTTGCTCAAAGCTTTTAAGCTGTACAGACAACACAGTGACTGATGGGGAAATGGATTACATGTGAACACAGTTCACTGTATAGATAAATGCAGGACTATAACATGTTGACTTTTATTCTGAAACTTCAGTTGTTTATGTTCTTTGAATTGTAGAAACTCTTTCAAACTTTTGGGAATCAGCTCTTGGGTGGTAATGACCATAAAACCATAAAACCAGCAGCCAACACATTACCAGAAGGGTCGAGGTGCAGCACCAGCTGCTTGATGGGAGCTAAACGCCAATCCCAGAGCAGTGGCTGTAGATAAAAGGCATTATGCGGGTGCTGTAAATATCTAATGTTCACTCAGAAACCATGATGTCAGCAGGGATTCCCACAGAGAGGATGGGCAGATGGGTTTACTACAGGCCTGCAGACTGAGGAAAGAACTGCAGGTGGAAAAAGACTGTCCAACACGTGCCAGAAACAGAAAGCCTTTCAGCTTTTTAAGCTGTTTACTACAGACATTACTCACCTTGTGTGGTACTTGAAGGACATTCTTCTGGAAGTGAAACTGCTGAACTAACCTGAAATACCCATTTCAGAACCTAACCTCTATTTTCTTGGCCATTTAATTCAAATTACAAAATGAATCACAGGGAAGACATTCAGTTTGCACATAAAACAACACCAACCTGTTATCATTCCCAGGAAGTCAGACGCTGCCATTTCATCAAAGCGCTCTTCGGCTTTAGTACATAATGCAGTGGGCGATGGCAACATGGAGGAAGGTTTTACTTCCAGTTCATCACATGTTGATGCTTGTGAAGGACACTTGGCATCTCATTTAAAAGCACTTGATAAAAAGAGACATTTGAACCCACAGCAGTATTTTCCTCATTCTAATCAAAGCTGTATTCACTCATGGACTCAAGATCAATAATGCCCTAATGCAAATGTATATGGTATATATATCACCTCCTTGTTCATCAACATTTTGGCGAAACGCATTTGTAACATTTAAGCCTTGATAAAAATTACCAGTGAAAATATAGAGAAAAGAAATAAGCGTCATGCCAGAGTGACTGAATGTTGCTGTTCAGTTAAAGCTTTCCTGCTGAGATGATGGAAAGCTCCACTTGGAGCACGTTCACCACTGAGCGCAGGGAAGCTGTGTGTGTGCGCGTGTGTGTGTGTGTGTGTGTGTCTGTCTGTCTCTGTGGTGGATTGTATGTGCTTAGTGGTAACTGAGGCAGTGCAGCTAAACTAAACTAGTCAGGCTGAAAGCGTATTCATAATTCATCACAGACACACACTGGAGACTTTACCGCGGCAGGACAGATAACAGCCACAGGCAGGTGACTGTGTGTGCGCTCAATATGTTTTACTAAAATACTAACAGCAACAATACTACAGTATGGAAGTATTCTACTAATTAGAAGTAAAGGTAGTACAAAGAAAACTGCATACAATAATGTAACTTTGTAACTTTGATTTTTAGTTTTAGTTTAGTCTGATTTCTAAGTCATATTTGAGGAGACGTTTTTGCATGCAGGCAAAAATTCCATATGAAGAGCACAGACAGATAAAAACTAAAAAACATATTCACTATTGCTTTTAGTATCATTGGGATATCATTTCAATGACAATGAGCAGAAGTAGTTAATGTTTGTTGATCATCACAAAGGTTTTGGGGGTTTAAGAGGTTAAATTTCCTGAAGACGGCAGATTCAGTGTGATTCGACTCAAACCTGAGGAAGCAGCGGTTTTATTGCTCCCACTGTGGACTTAATGCAATAAATGCATGACAATAACTTTTCATCTGATGGTGAGGAGTTTCACAGGAAACTTTATTGTGTCTTTATTGAGTGAAGAACGCAGTGGGAGAAATAAAGAGAGAGAAGGAGGAAGATGGCCAGCGATGTTTTTGCTCTGCAGACTGAGGATATGCTGCTTGTCTCATCATAAAAAACATCTTTAATAACCTGAAGCCTTATATCTTCATCTTAAACACATGAATGGAGCTTCAGCTGTACAGCCCTCAGGGGAAGTTTGAGAAGGACGAAGAGGATCAATAAACAGACATGAGATGTACATACTGTCCACTATTCAATCAAAATGATTTGTTTAGATTTAATGATAAAACGAGTGTTTGTCTAAACCAGCATTATATGTGTTATTATTTAAAATGTGTTTAACTTAGTTTGGAAATTCTTTAAAAAAAACCTTTTCTGCTTTTCCGTTTTTTCTGTCATAGTTTAGCTTGTTTTTGTAACACATTTTAAAATGGCTCTAATAGGTACTTTCTGAGGTGGTTTTCATTCTTCCATTCACAAGTTAATGATGATAGATGATAGTTTGGTTGCTCTGTGTTTACCGCTGATTCCAGTGATTAACATCAGCCTACTGAGCTGTCTGTTAGGTAGATGAGGGACCTCCTTCATCCAAATGGGACTAATAACAACTGACAGTGGTCATTAAACAGGTTGATTAAATCAGATTTGGACGCTTTGATGTGGTCTGGGTCAGGTTGTGTGTTCCGGTACGTCTGTTGCATTCCCGGACACTTGGTTACCCAAGTCCACACAAATCAGCTCCAGAAGTAGGAACAAAGACTCTTGGCTGTAGTACAATACGCCAAAAAAAAACAAAGTCTTTCTTCCCTGTAAGGACCCTTGCAGTTCCTACCTCTCTTCAGCTTTTTCCCACCCATACCTCCTCTTTTCTCTCTAAATTCAGTCTCTTCCCTCCTTCTCCTTCTCCTCCTGGTTTGTCTCTCACTCTCTGCTTCTTTTTCTGTTTGTGTGTTTTCTGACAGGACAACCATACATGGACATGGAGAAAGGAGCGCCTGACGTCTCTTCTACACTCAGAAACAAAGCTGGTGTCTCTCTTTCTCCACCACTAATGCCCCGGCAACTTCAATAAGAGGGAGAGACTAAAACACAGAGATAGATAAAGGGGAAAACAGCAAGCAAGAGCAGAAAGAGAACAAGAGGAAGAGTGAGGCTGCACAACCATAATCTCCACAGCTGAGAAACACTTAGAGGGAGGGAGGCAACACAGGCGATTCTGTCTATCTTGCAACTTCAGGGACCATCATCACAATTTAATAAGAATTTGAAAGGCTGCGGTGCTGCAACAAATCAGTCTTCACAGGGAAAGAGGGTGGGTGAGAGAGCTAGAGTCAGACAGAGAGAGAGAGCGAGAGAAAGGGAGGAGGCCAGACACAAATGTTTTAACGCTTCCCTACCTGGATTCATATCTTTCTGCCTTTTCTTGTAAATCCCCGCAGCAATAAACCTGTGACGGCAATATCAAAGAACCACTTTATTATTATTTTACACATAATCTATTGTGCTAAGACTGCTGAGATTTCAAGAAATTATGTTTTCCTATCAAGAGAGTTCATATTTTCAAGAAGTGCATCCTATTTAGAGCAACAGGACTGAGAGGAACTTGTAGAGAAACAGAGAAATATTTTAAAAAAGCAGCATTTACCCTGAGAAGTGTCTCGCAGGCCAGACGGAGAGGAACAGAAAGGACGGCGTCACGAGAAGACCATCCAAACTGCAACAAAATAAAAGCACGGGCCTCACGCTTGTTCATCGATCTGCTTTCCTGCCCCTTTACAGCTTTTTTTCATGGCTTGACACCCAACTGCAATCTGGCCCCTCCCTTCCCCTTTCCTTCCCCCCCAACATGTCCAACCACCTCGCATCTCACTGCCCAGACCGCCAAAGGAAATCAGGGCAGCTGAAGAAGTGAGCAAGGCTTTAACCGAGCCAATAAACATTTCATTAGCTCCATCCGCTCTTCCCTCCTTCGACGAGGACAAGAACTCTCACACTCTGCAGGTGGGCGCTCTGATACAACATGGCAGCCGGCGTGGCGACATGGCTGCCATTTGCACGGGCGGCGGCAGTTGGTTGGCTGCCGCTGGCCAAAAAGACGATGCCCAAACCTCCAGTGGACAACTCGTCCAGATCGGATGAGATCCTGTACCTCAACGTCAGCGGGGTCAGGTTCCAGGTGGGTGCTGGCGTCCACTGAGCGTGCTCTAAAAATGCTTTCAAAAAAGTGGCTGCAAGTTACAGGAATGTGTGATTTCACAGTTGAAAGCTTTGTGACTGACTTTGTAGAAAAGTTCGAGTTATGTAAAGAGAAAATTTACACTATTTTCACTGAACATCAAAGGTTGAACTCAAAACAATAAAAAAGAAAGGAAGACTTTATTTTAAAAACATGAAATAAAAGCAACATCTTTTCAATTTCTTGATGCATCCTCAATCATCCAGGAGATCTTTTCAATCGTCCTAACCAAGAATGAAAAGATGTAGTAAGCGTGTCATCAAGGCCAATGCCTTCTATTACACTCCCCAAACATACTTAATAGATTAAAAGTAAAACTATGACTGTAAAGTTTATATAAAAACTGTAAGTGAAATATAATATTAGGTTGTTTTTATTGGTTTTTAGTGTAAAGGACACTTACTGTGTGTTATGAGCTTCCATCCACTCACATTCTCACCTAGGACCAAGTTAAATTCCCACTTTACTTAACGTGCATGCCTTTAAATTACGAGTGGAAGTTGGAGTACCAAGACAGACTTTTTGACCTTTCAATAAACAATATGAAACCCTAAAAATAAAAAAACGGCAAGCAAACAACAAAAACTGAAATAAATTAAAAATCAGAAAATAAATTTTTTTTACATTTAGCAGGATGGAACAATTAAAACGTTGATGTTGTTGAATAAAAACGATTTGGATTAATTGACAAATGAAATGCATAAAAACTTAACCTCTAACAAAGCATTGTGTATAAACATCATCAGATATTTCTTTAGTAAATAATTTTCTGTTTCAGAAAATTAAACTGTTGAGATTAAATTAAATGTTGACATTAAGAATCTCATATGTGAGAGTCGCCCTGGGAGGAAAGGAAAGCCGAGGAGCTGGGCACCACGTTGGCATTATGTATGCCATGCTCATAATCTCCTACGTACATAACTGATGAATAACTAGAAGAGTTATTTTCTGGGTCTCTGAGGAGCTAATGAATGTAGCATGTGTTTGAAATTAGAAGCCCAGAACACACCTGTTTGTCCTGCTGGTGTCCCGCATGAATGAATCCTTAACATCCACCACCCTTAGCTTCAGCAGCCTTAACATCCACCCTACAGAGGACGTACCTCCACCCGTGTGTGTCACTGCTGGGTGTAAGTTATGCGTTGTGGGCTTGTCCAATATGAATGTAAATCCTCGGGATGCCGGGTTGCTTCGTGACAAATCAGAGGCCTCGTTTATCAACCGCCTGTGGTGCATAAGCAGTGTTTATGCTCGTGTCCACGTTCTCCATCAAACTTTTCTTTTTTTTTCTTGGGTTTTTAGATTTAAAAGCACTCTTCTGCATGTGTAAACACAATTCCAGCAGTAGACAACGCCAATATTAATATCAGCTGTGCAAAATTTGCAGGTTGTCAGCTGTAGTTCAATAATTATTTATTTATTTATTTATTTTTTGCAGTGCAACATGAGTGAGTGAGTTTCAATTACAGCAAGCAGCTTTATTTCCCTGACATTCAGTCTTAAGCGAGGTTCCCTTTGTTATGACAAGAAAATGCAGAGTTTCTTCAGGTGAATTGTGCTTCTTTTAAATTAGTTTCTGCCTCCTGCTGCGTCTTTTTGATGTCAACAAAGCCTTTGTTACACACTGCGTTTGTTGGATGAGCAGCTCCATAAACTACAGCAGATCCAAAGATTCTGTTAATGCCATTCAGTTATTATATATTATATAATTTTATATGCATTGTATAATAATTCAACATTGTTACATTTCAGTGCCCCCTCCTTCCTAGTGTTTTTTTTTCTGTATAGCACAGTCTATTAAAAGCAAGTGTATCAGATAATAATAATAATAATAATAGTGAAAAACAAAAACAGTCCTCAGTGATCCTGGATTTTGATAAGAAAAACTACCTTAATTAGACTCCCAGCTCTCTTAGAGTTATTACTTTTTGTTTGTTTTAAGTTAGCAGGTCTTAATTTGTCGTTATTTTTTCTCATTAAAGTTGACCTATTTTCCTTTCACATAAAAACAAACCAGTGTATTAACTGAATCATGCTGTATGCTATATTAGCCTATATTTGTTCACATTTTGAAAACGATGCTTTGGCTATGAGCAGTTACTCTTCAGTTATTCCTGAATGTTTACTGTTGTGGGATTACTGTAAAACAGCACTGATCCACACAGTTAAGCAGGGGGATGTTATTCCAACACAGCAAGCAGGAAAGAAATATTCCCAGCTCCACATTTTTATTCTTGGACTGTTCTGGAGTAGATTTGCATGATTCAGTTAAAAATAATCCTTACTTGTCTTGAACTGGGCCTCGGTGCAGTTCATCCTCTGTCTGGAAGATACCGTTTTAGCTCGCTTCCCTCCTGCTTTCAGCCAGCTTTCCGAAAGAGAACGTTTAGAGCAGAGAACAGCTTTTGGGATTATTTGTAGGCTTCATGCAGACCTCATTATTCGAAGCTTTGGTTGTTTAATATGAGCCTTTCAAACATGGAATTCAACCTATGGTGTTGGTCGGTTTTCTAGTCATTGAATGCGACAGTAATGAAGAAGAACACTCTAAAGGTTATTAAAACTCATTATCTGTTGAAGTGTTACAGTCACTTGACATTTTCTAGGAGGAAAATTAAGAGCTCTGTCACTTACAGAACTATTTCCAGAGACTCGTGCTCCCGTGATGTGTTCCAGCCACGCTCCTACTTCCATGGCAGCAAGTTGTAAATCCTGTACGTCTAATCAGCGCATTGATGTGCATTTGGGTAGAAATAATAATAAAATGGCTCCACAACTAAAATAGATTTGGGTAGCTTTCAGCGTACTTTCTGCTGCGGTGGCAAAATGAGTGGAAAGTTCTTGTCGAGCTTGTGACTTTGGCCTCATTTTTCAAAACAAAATGCAGCAGCTTGAAGTTGCTGTAAAAATAGAAAGTTACAGTAATGCTGCCATTTAATATGGAATCCTAAACAAAACAGCAGCGGTATTAAAAAGGCCCTGCTTCACCGTTACCTTTAGTTACTGACAGTCCACTGCTCCCATCTAACATCTCACTGCCTCCTTCAAACAGCACTTTTGCTTTTCACATGTGAATGTGATATTTGGATTTTTATTTTTAGAATCTTTTGTACATTTTACACGGGTCACTTCACTAAGCCCCAAACCACCAGTGGGAAGGTTACTTCAGTTTAGAAGTCGTTACCACGTTCTTCACTTTCTCAAAGGACTTGTTATATTTGATTTATTTTCAAATAAATGTTACCAACTTGGGAATGAAGCAGAACATTCCTCTAAACGCTCAAACCTTGACATCCAGGATCTCACTGCTGGCAGCATTTTAAAACAAGCTTTTCTCTTTTCTCTCCACAGACGTGTTTGTCGGTGGGCTATAGCAGTGCAGCACGATTTCATGTAGTTGTCGGAAACTAATCTGGCAGTTTGTTTGCTTCCTGCTGAAGTTTAGATCTTTTTGAAACAGAAGTAGTTTGCTTACACTGACGGACTGCTTATAGCAGCCTAGATACTTTTGCTATTTGAGGGTGTTATTTCCAATGCAACACCGTGGACGAAATTGCATGTCCCAGGAATGAGCTTCAGTAACTGTGGCCTCCACCAACCCACCTGACTCTCACAGCATGCTGCTTCTTTGGGCTGTGCCTGATCAGGTCCCATGGGGCTAATGTCTGACCACCTCAAAGCTCAGGGAAGTGACTGAAAGAATAAAACTGGATAGGAACAAATTTGTCTGGGAGGGTGAGGTGTCCAGGAAGGCCTCAAAGTAGTGACACCACTCCTTCACATTAAGAAAAAGCATGTTGAGGTGGTTCAGGCATCTCACTAGGATGCCTCCTGGATGCCTTTTAAGCAAGGTATTTTGGACATGTCCTCCTGGGGAGGAAGCCCCAGGAATCATGTCTCTCAGCTGGCTTGGGAATGTCTTTGTGTCTCCCTGGTTAAGCTAGAGTCGGTGGTCAGTAAGAGGGAGGTCTAAGCTGCTGCCCCTGCAACCTGAATCTGAATAAGTGGTATAACATAAAAAGATGGACGATTGATGCTTACTGTACATGAGAACCTGAGAAAACTCCTCTATTCTTATTTCTTTTCCTTTTTTCTTCAGACATGGAAGAACACCCTGGACCGTTATCCTGACACACTGCTGGGCTCCTCTGAGAAAGAGTTTTTCTTCAACGAGGACACAGAGGAATATTTCTTTGACAGAGATCACGAGATGTTCCGGCACATTCTGAACTTTTACCGCACAGGAAAGCTCCATTACCCACGACACGAGTGCATCCAGGCCTTTGACGAAGAGCTGGCCTTCTACGGCATCGTGCCGGAGATCATTGGAGACTGCTGCATGGAGGTACACCTACTCTTTCTTCTACAAAGCCTCCCCTTTGTAGTTCAAAATGTTACTAATTGTTACAAACTGCATCACAAATGAGAACCCACTTATACACAGATTGGTATTCATCAAGTTAAAGAGATAAATTGGATTTTGTTCCGTTATGAACAACAGAGGACACATTTTCAGTTGTCATCAGTCACATTATTGCTTTTCAGGTTTGTCAAATGCTCCTAATGGTGTATGCAGTAGTCTTTGCCACTGTCTACAATCAAGGAAATAAAGGATGTAATAATAGCCTGCTGAACCATCAGGTGTAGTAGGATGTCTGCTAACCACATCTAATGGGGTTAAAACGTCTAATAATGGCCATTTAACATTCTGAATAGTGCGGTATGAACAATCCTTATAGACAAAAGTGAGATTTTGGATTAAAAACCCCAAAATGTTGCATATTCTTGCCCAATGACTCCATCGAGCCTCTGGGCTTCATTACAGCTCTAACAGTCCAAATGATGAGGGCAGCAGGTTTCAGCTTTATGTTCTTTTAACTGCAGTCCTTTTAGACGACTTTATAACGCCTGCATCATTTGTAGTGTACTTATGTGAACCTTTGACCTTTTATCTCTTTCTAATGGTTGACTCTAATGCTGGTTATTCTGCTTCTGCACTCATTAAGTCTCTCTGGAGGGGAACATCATCAGCCAAACGCCTAAAGAGTAAAAACATTGATGGATCTGAGGGGACGACTAACAAGGGCTGCTCTCAAACCCCATTATCAAACTTCGACTCATTAAAACAGCGGTGATGAGCCCTCGGAAACGGCAGCAGCCCAAATACAATCTGATTTGCCTTTTTATTGCTCCTGATTTTGGAAAGCTCCTTACAACGGCTTTCTGTAGGGGATTTCTTTAACGAGCCTTAAACAAGTCTCTTTGTTCCCTGCCCACTCTCAGCACAACAGATCACCTTCAGAGCTTGTTTTCCCTTTTATTAGCCTTGTCTGCACAGACTTTATTTTTATATCCCCGTTTTTATAGCTGACCCATTCATTGACTCATGAATGAGTAATTGTTCATTTCCTCTTATTTGGCAGATCTGATCATTTCCACAAATGTTGATTCAGCTCTAACAAATTCTGGAATCTAAATTCTTTTTTTTTTCTTTGAGTCTTCATCAATTTCCCACAAAATTATTTTTAGTCCTTTAGTTGACAAATTCTATTCTTGTGTTTGATATTTACTGAAATTTGCTCATTTACTGAATATTAACTCTCCTTCTAGATCAAACTGTAGAAGCTGCTCGCTGCTTTACATTTTACTTGTCTTGCTAAAAGCTTTCATGAATGCCAGCAGCAGGTGCTACAGAGAGAAACAGTGATCATTTAATACAGAATGATGTAAAAACCGGGTGAAAGTACTTTGTTTCTTAAAATGAAAACTCCTCTATAAAAATATATATTCCTGTCATCAGTCTGTGTCTATTTTTAACTGAACGAACATCTTCAGAAAGTCGGGCGAAAAGCAAAGTTCAGCTTTCTGCTCCATCTCAACCTGGATGCATCAGATTCTCCAGAGAGCATCTGGCTTTTATCCCGTCTTCCTTCTCTCACCCCAACCAATCACAGCAGATGGCCCCGCCCCTCCCTGAGCCTGGTTCTGCTGGAGGTTTCTTCCTGTTAAAAGGGAGTTTTTCCTTCCCACTGTCGCCAAAGTGCTCATAGGGGGTGATTGTTGGATTTACCTCTGTATGTATCATTGTAGGATCTACCTTACAATTGTTGTTGTGATTTGGCGCTGTATAAATAAACTTGAATTGAATTTTCTAATAATTTTTACCTTTATGATGTTGAACCATGCCCCTTCTTTGAATTATTGTGGTTCAATATCAAAGCAGATAACTGAGGACTCACTTGTAGCACATTTATAAATGATTAAACTCCATTAGCCTTACAAGAAACCATCAATTGATCTCAAACCACACAGCATTATTCCCAAACGTTACAGAAAAGGCAGCTGTGTGACCGAAGTTATTGCAACAGTGACCGACCTACTTGCTTTTCATGTGACTCCTTTAAAGACGGGGACCAGGCGTGAGATTAGTCGCAGTCAGTTCCTGTCTTCAAACCAACTTTGGTGGGTCAAGACAGCAATAACACAGGGATAAGAAGAGTCAGCCTGCTATAACTTTTCATGCATTGTTGTATGAAGCCTGGGGTGGACTGGTCACCAATGGAGCGTGCAGATTCCACATATCAGGCATGACTCTCTCAGCCACAGACTAGGCCGAATGTAAACAGAGAGTAAAGTACTTGCACGATCTGATATCGTCGTGTTGGTGTTGTTCCCAGATCATCATACTACTAGTGTAAGGGAAAGTTTTAGGCGTGTGTTTCTCAGCTGGAGAGCAGAGAGTTGCTTTATTACAAACTGTTCCTTTTTACAAGCTTGAAATTTATGTGTTGTAGCTAACATCATGTACTCTGTGTAAAACACAAAATGTTATTTCAGTCAGATCCTGAGCCATCTGTGTGTTAATGCTGTTATTGTTCCACGTGCCTAAACGCACGCAGTGCTTTGGGATTTTCTGCACTGTGTAAAACAGAATCAGAGTTTTGCACCATGGCTGCAGTCTCACAAGCTATAGTTCAAAAGCCTTGTTATGTCTGAAAAAATATGTGTGCTTGGTTTGTTGGCTTTGTTGGCCACTGATGATGCAGCTGCTGTGGTCAGCTGATAGAGAGGAACAGCCACACTCATGAGTGAAAAGATCAACCATAACCTGACTGTCATTCATAAATTAGAACTTGCAGCCTATGATGGGTCATTTTCATATATTTATTAACTCTCAGACTCTGAAGGTTTGCTGTTGATTTCATTGAGCAAAACAAGATGCCCCCTTCCCTGTATGGAGGTTCAGAGAGGTGTTTAAAAAAAGTGATGCTCTGCAGGAGAGCGGAAAAAAATCTCTCATCAAAAGAGACAGTTTACTTAATCATCTACAGTAGCGTAATATTCATCCTCTCTTTAAACTGACAGCTTTTTGTGCCGTCGAATCTAACTTAAATATTCAATACCAAAGCTTACTGTAATCTGATTACTTTTTTCAAGTAAGCAATAAAGTAAGGGATTACGATTGCAAAAAAGTAATTAAATTACTGCTACTTTCCCATAAGCATCCTGCGTTACTAAACGGATTTTGATTGTGAGAGTGTCTCATGACAATGATGTACGAGCGTGCGACGTATGTGGCAGCAACAGTATGGAGTCCAGGAGAGAGTACGACCATGCAGCGTTTAAGCTTGGAAGTACTCACATTACTAGTTTGATTCTGTAAAAAGTGACAAAACCATTAGTGTCCACTGTACATTCTTTGTGGGACGAAACGTCTTTATACAGCAAAAAATTACATTTCAAATCTGAGCGAGTGCTGCGCACGCTGCCATGAGAATGTGAAATTCACAGAGAAACCCCCGGATCCTCTCACTGACATAACCGCTGTGGCACCGGTGCAAACCTGCCCCGCCCTAATCCTGCTAAACAGGTGACAACAGGTTTAAGAGCAACAGGACTCAGTGCTGCTGAATCTTCAATTTTCTTTATTTTCTGCTGTGTTTCACTTGCATCTATTTGAAAGAGTGAGTGCAAACACAAAACATTATTTTATTTTATATGCTGGAATATGCAGAAAATAGGTTTAAATGTTAAACACATTTCTCCAAGTCTGTTGCAAATAATTAAATTTTTTCTTAATGCATAAAGTTAAAAGATTAAAAGTAAAAAAGTTTTAAAAAGAGACTTTTCATTTGATTCAATTTTATATGATGGATTATGCAGAAAAAAATAGAATTGGGCTGAAAGGTCTATCGCTTTATTATGTATTCAGGTTGTGTATCATTTTTGTTAAAAGTAACTGAGTAATAAAGTAACTAATTATAGTAATCAGTAAAGTAACGGGGCTACTTTAACGGTTTTAATTCTGGCATGTTAAACCGTCTATTGTATTTGTACTTGAACTATGAGACTGCATCGTAGATATTAATTTGACTAATTATAATGTCGACATTTTGTAACATAAATCCAATTAGTCCCACGATGAGTTGCCTTTTGACAGACATGTTATGAAATAGCGCTTTGGAGGGAAGCAAAGCAAGAAACATTGATGCTTCTCTGTGTGTGCGCACTGCTGAGAGAAGGCAGGGAGTGATGGCTTATCTCTGTTCTGATCTCTGTGTAGAAATGTTACAAAAAGCCTGAAACACTGGAACCTACTCTGCTCCCTTTAAAAAGGTAAACGTGCATCCTCGTATGCGTCTAGCAATAGTATTCTCCTCCTTCCTCACTCTGACTCTCTGTTGAGTTCAGTTTACTTCTGCTCTGGCTCAGTAACATATCAGTAATATTGCAGAGCGGGTCTGTGTGGGGCTCAGAGTGAGGACTGAGTAAACAGCAACAGGACAGAGCCAAAGTTTTGTTAATGCACTCAAAGCTTTGACCCATCCAGCCCTGCCAATTACGCACTCTTCCTGATAACATCTCTCCCTCTCATCCCAAATAGATGAACACTCCTAGCAGCAACTGACACACACATAGCATAGACATGTTTTTTGTGTTAAATGTACAGCCATTGTTTTATTATTTGATGGACAGAGGAGTTGCGCTCATCAGCACAGACTGACTTGCCGTGAATATATGTTGGCAAATGATCTATATTTATATATTGGATCTTGATTTATTGCAGACCTTCACCAATCTGTTTTAGAGGGATTGCAGTCAGTGCGAGTAAACCATGTCAAAGTCGTGTCTTTGCCCCAGATTAGGGGAAAAGTATTGTATTGTTTATTTGTAGTTTATGCATCAGAAAGTATTCAGTAAACTACATTTTTCAGACATAGTTGTGAAAGTTGTCTTCCTTCTCCCACCCCAACCGGCCGTGGCAGATGGCCCCGCCCCTCCCTGAGTCTGGTTCTGCTGGAGGTTTCTTCCTGTTAAAAGGGAGTTTTTCCTTCCCACTGTCACCAAAGGGCTTGCTCATAGGGGGTCATATGATTGTTGGGTTTTTCTCTGTATGTGTTATTGTAGGGTCTACCTTACAACATAAAGCACCTTGAGGCCACTGTTGTTGTAATTTGGTGTTGCAGCAATAAAATTAATTGATTTGAAAGTTATTACAAACTCTAAAACTAAGATAAAAACATCGTAAATATTGGAAAGCATTGTTCTGATTTAATTATTGAGCCAATGATGGGCTATTTCACCAAAGGAGCTCTACTCTGATGCTTCTTTGATTAGAAGTATGCCACATAACTAACCAAAATAATACTTTCTTGTCACTAATATCATAGCAATAACTGCAATGACCATGAAAGTGACAACAGAAACAGGTACCTATTAGTTAAAAATATTAGTTAATTACTTTAAAGTATTTCTTCTTCTTTGCCTTCCAAACGGCATTATTCTGAGGTTCTTTAAACCAGCCATCCCCAACCCCCGGGCCTCGGACCGGTACCGGTCCATGAGTCGTTTGGTACCGGGCCGCGAGAGTTGAGGCTCAGGTGTGAAATGTATGGTTTTCAGGGTTTTTATCGGTTTTCAGCGTTATTTTGTTATCGTTTTTATCATTAACTCGGTTTTCCTGGGTCTTTTCACGTGTGTTATGAATAAATCTTCATTTTTTCAGTACCGGTACTAGTTTTATTTTGTTGTATTTATCCGCGACACCTTAAAGGCCGGTCCGTGAAAATATTGTCGGGCATAAACCGGTCTGTGGCGCAAAAATGGTTGGGGACCGCTGCTTTAAACGATATAAGTAAAATATTGCTGAATTGGAGCTTCACCTCATCACAAAATTCATGGTTTACTCTGATTGGTCAACTCCAGAAACCTGAGAAAGGCTCTTATGTATCAGCATTAGAAAAGGACAAATAACTATCTGAAAGGATTTTGTATGACTTCTGTCTGTTGATGTTTTGGCTCAAGGATAGGGTACGAGGGCAGCCCAGCTGCTTGTAGGCAGTTTAAAGTCATAGGGTCTTTCCTTATCTACAGCGTAGGTGTACGAGGGGATTTGTGGAACTCTGTGTGAGCACAGACTATCAGAAATGGATGCTTGTTGTGCCTGTAATGTGTGTTCACCTGTTCTCCTTTCATAGTAAATGGACCTAGAGTTTGTATTTTTATCTGTCTTCTGAAAAATCCTTTCTACATGAGAAGAAACCTGATCTCATCACAAACTACATACAGTTGTTACAGAATCCCTTTGTTATATGCTCAGCCACATCAGGCACTTAATGTAAGCGACACTAAAGTTTTTCTTTTCCATTCCCCTTTCCTGTGAAGGAATACAGAGACAGGAAAAAAGAGAACCAGGAGCGTCTGGCAGAGGACACAGAGGCCAACGAGTCGATGGACGCCCCACTTCCTCCTGACAGCACCCCCAGGGAGCGTTTGTGGCGAGCCTTTGAGAACCCTCACACCTCCACCATGGCGCTTGTCTTCTACTATGTCACCGGCTTCTTCATTGCTGTGTCAGTGATCGCCAACGTGGTGGAGACGGTGCCCTGCCGGCCTCCAGAGGGCAGAGTTAAGGACCTTCCCTGTGGGGAGAAATATCAGCTGGCCTTCTTTTGCATGGACACGGCCTGCGTGCTCATCTTCACCTTCGAGTACTTGATGCGCCTGTTCGCCGCGCCCAGTCGTTGCAAGTTCATGCGCTCTGTGATGTCTGTGATTGACGTAGTGGCTATAATGCCATACTACATTGGCCTGGTGATGCCCGAGAACGAGGACGTGAGCGGCGCCTTCGTCACCCTCCGGGTTTTCCGCGTCTTCCGAATCTTCAAGTTCTCACGTCACTCACAGGGTTTGAGGATTTTGGGCTACACGCTCAAGAGCTGCGCCTCCGAGCTCGGCTTCCTGCTCTTCTCCCTCACCATGGCCATCATCATCTTCGCCACCGTCATGTTCTACGCCGAGAAAGGCACCAAAGGCTCCACCTTCACTTCCATCCCGGCCTCCTTCTGGTACACCATCGTCACCATGACGACCCTGGGGTGGGTAAACATCAGTTCAGTGTTGTGTGTTTGCTGGCCTGACGTGTAACAGATTTTTATCCTGCTACTGATGACTGTACACCTGTTAAGATCGTCCCCATGGCAACCTTGGCATGTTCAGTTTCCGTAAACACTCTCGTGTCGGGACATGGATACGTCCTCATTATTAGTTATGGAAGACAGTTTTACTGTCTGTTTCCACCATGAAAAGAGATGAAGTGTGTGCGTTGCGTGTGTGTCTGTGTGTTTGCTTCCCACTCGTTGCTTGTCGAGTACGGTGGTGTATCTTCACCCTGCTGCCGCCTACACTCATCACCGCTGCCATGTGGATGGAGTTTGAATGTGTGTGTTTCTGTGTGTGTGTGTCTTCACCCTGCAGCTCTCCAGCCCTGATCTATTATCTGCTGTTCAAAGAGCCTTTGGAAACATCAGAAATAGAGCGTGAGTCAGGAATCTGCCATAAGCTCAGAGCGAGCCGACCATACTGCTTTTTAACAACACACAGTCAGCGCGTCTTCTCTATACGACTCTTTACACCTACCTGTCTGTGAATGGAGAGAAAGAGAGTTCAAAAGGTGTGAATGGGAAAGTGTGAATTGCCGCGAATGACTCAAACTGCTCAGTATTGTAGTAAACAATCAGCAGTGTTAAAATGTAAAGAGTTGAAACACTGACTTATTTGGGTGAAAGAAAATAAAAGGTTTTATGGGGTTTTTTCCAGCACAATGCTGGCTATTAAAATCCTGCACTTTGCATCGCATCCACTGCAAAAAAAGATTAATGGGTTAGAGAGTTTTATAAAGCTTAAAGTCACGTAAATGATGTTTTGGGAATTTTGTAACTCACGTGTTGTGCTGCCACCAGATTGTACAGAGGGAGCAGTTTGAAAAGATTACATTTTCTCTAGAAACAAAACTCTTTTGCTTCCAGGTTTGACTTATTCTCCTCTCATACCAGCGCTGATGTAGCTGGTTTGCCTGGGTGGCACACCCATCGTTCACAAGCGTACTGCAGAAGGTACTCGTGCCCTAAGCACCGGTATAATTGCTATGGAACTGTGTCGACGTCACCATTGGTGTGCAAAGTGACCAATAATACTGTGGCCCTAACACAGCACCAATTAGGGGGGGAAAACCTATTCCATTAAAATTAGCATCACTTTGATTGTACAACAAACTAATGCAGTTTCACATCTCCTATATAGGACAGAAGGCTTTAATGCTTAAACGCATTCAGTTTAAAGTTTCATAGCTCTGATGTGAAGCCATCACATTAGAAATAAACAGCAGCACTTAGCGCTCACTCAACATTAAAATAATTAACTCAAATTAAAATGTTCTGTGGGCTGAAACATTAACCCCTACACGTAAAACAAACACATCTTAAGAGAGACAGACCCCTCTCACTTTGAGTTATGACTGGCTATAACCCAAAAGGACATCTTGTACATAATGAGCTATAGGAAAACAGGAGCATGTGCAGGTCATGTGGTGTCCACATTAGTTGACTGGTGATGCGCAAAGTGATCATCATCAGTCTATTCTTAGTGATCCTCTGTGTGGAGGACTGTGTGGCCACCATCCACCCCAGCCTCCATCTGCTAACAAATACAATTCACAAATACATTTTAATGGAATTATTTGACAAATTACAAGGCTTAATGTGTGGTGCTGAAGAAGTGTTGTCTAGTTTATGGTTATAACTCGTAACCAAGCTTGTTAACTGATTACTTAGTACTCCACCATCTCACTTAAATATAGTCACTTCTGGCTTCAAAACAAACATCAAAATGTGGAGTCCAGAAACCAACTGGTAACAATGTTTTCAAAAGTAATGTTAAAAATGTTAAATATAAAACGTCATCATAATCCCCAAAGCAAGAGAGAGGAGAACAATTTTCAAAGTCTAACAAAACACATGCACCTCTCCTCTCCTTCCTGCACTGCATGCTGGGAGTGTGAGTGAATGGGTGTGTGAAGGTGTTTGGTGAGTGCGTGGAGCTGCTGAGTGAGTTTGGGACGTTTGGACTGTTTTTTTCGGAAAACTTTGGGCTTATGGGTGGTTAAAAGCAAGGTAAGGCAAGTTTATTTCATTGTGTTGGGTGAAGTGAAGAATTTTAGTTAATTGGCCAGTTTTACCTTTAGTCATGGCGTCCCTCCCCAGTGAGGGTTCGCCTCCCCTGTCTAGTATACATGGGGCCAGGGTGGTGGCACCCCAGCAGTACACCGTGAGCAGGTTCTGCTAGCTGTTGGTGAACAGGTGGGCCATGAGAATATAACTTATGGCTCTCGGATGAACAAGGCTGTGAGGAGCGCTTGGTTCACCCGTTGGTTGAAAGGGGGATCATTCTGGATGATTTGTTTGTGACTGTTTCGCCACTGTTTGTGTCATCTACGCGGGTCACCGTCCCGCCGTTCATCCCGAATGAGCTACTTGAAAAGGAACTGACCCGCTTTGGAAAGTTTGCTAGCGGGTTCAGGGTTGTTCGTCTTGGCTGCAAAGATGCCAGTCACCATGAAGGCAGGCCTTCATGTACCTGAACGATCCTTCGCAGACACTGGAAGTGTTGTTTAAAATAAGATTTGAAAACGGCTTATATACTGTTTACGCCAATGCAGGTAGCATGAAGTGCTTTGAGTGTGGTGATGTTGGCCATAAACGCTCATCCTGCCCTCACAAAGAGCAGGAGGTGCGCCGTGAACAAGAGGCTCATGCTAGTGGGGTGAGTGAGCAGGAGCGCGCTGTAGATGCTGGTACGGGAGAACCGGCGGCTCGTAGCGGTGCGGAGCCGTCTACGAGCCACGCTGTCATCAGCGAGCTGCTAGCGGCGCAGGGTGACAGAATGGAGGTCGCAGCCAGTGCTCCACAGGCTGGGCTAGAAGAACAGGGGATAGTACATGGGATTAATGAGGTGGAGGATGGATGTGATGACATACAGGACAGGGAAAGTGTGGAGGAAAATCAGGACAGTGGACAGACCAAAGTAACCGCAAGGGAGGTGGGTATTGTGAATGTAGTTTCAGGTTCTTTGAGCACAGAAAATGAGGAAGACGACTTGTTGAAAGATGATTCCCGGTCACAATGCTCTGATGTTGTTTCACAAGAAGACCATCAGCAGTCGTATTCCTTAGAAGATATAAACCGCTTTTCGGATGAGACATTTGGTATGCAGTCTGTGGAAGTCACTGAGTTTTTTTTCCAGATGTTGATCTTTTTATAAAATCTGTTCTGAAAATAAGAAGAGTTGTTGGTTATGAACAATTGAGCAAACAGAAAAGATTCCGTCTTAAAAAGATCCTGACTAAGTTAAGGAGGGAAAAATGAGGAAAAGCTCCTTTAAAAGCATAGTAAAATGTTCTGAGCACTAAGGGTGTCTTTCTGGAAGCGTCTCACTGTCTTTTCTCTTTTTCTCCTCCTCTTCTCTCTGTCTTATATGGCAAATTTGAGAGTAGGCACACTTAACATTAATTGGGGTAGGGATAGGGAAAGGTGTGCAGTCTTGGTGGAGCTTAGCAAGAACAAAAACATTGATGTGTTCATTTTGCAGGAAACACATAGCACTTTGGATAATGAGACAGAATGGGGAATGAGTTGGAGTGGGCAGGCTTTTTTAAGTCATGGTTCTGTCTGTGAGATCGAGCAGGGAAGGGCATAGGTAGTAAAAGCAACCATCAAGGGAATATCATTTGCTTTTATGAATGTGTACGCCCATAACTCAGCTGCGGGTCGTGTGCGATTATTTTGTAAAATTAATGATGAGTTATCAAAATTAAATAGTGGTTCAATAATAGTGATGGGAGGGGAATGGAATTGCATAACCCACTTAAGTGCGCATGCGCCATTAGCGTGCTGCCTGCTGTAACCCTAATTTCCTTTGGGATTGATAAAGTATTCTGATTCAGATTCTGATTCAGTTGACAGAAACACAGGAGAGCCTCACCCACCTTCGAGCTCACTTTTGTCTACAATCGTTCTTCAGAAGGATTTGACTGATGTGTGGAGGAAGCTCCATCCCACAACCAGACAGTATACATATGTTAAAGTTTCTGAGAGCAGTGTGAAGGCAGCTAGGCTTGATAGATTATATGTCAACCAGATGTATAATAATAGACTCGTTAAAGCAGAGATTTCACCTGTTGGTTTTTCTGATCATCATTTAGTGACTGCAGATATTTCTTTATTGATGCATCTTCCATCTGTTCGCACTGGCACTTTAACGTGCAGCTGATTCATGACAAAGAGAGCTTTTTCTGACTTCTGGTGCCACTGGAAACAAAGGAAAACTGACTTTTGCAATTTGGCTCAATGGTGGGAGATGGGGAAAACACAGATTAAGCTTTTTTGTCACCAGTACACATCACATGCAACGACCGCTATTAAAGACTACTATGAGGACTTAGAACGAGGGCTCAAGAGGCTAGAGACTGAGATTATAAGTGGGACAGATAATACAAATAATACCTGGGACAGCAGGAGGAAGGCTTTGGGCAAGTTTCTTCACAAAAGGGCAAAGGGTGCTCTTATTAGGACTCGGATTTCTACTATTAAAGAAATGGATGAGCAACAAGGTTCTTGTTTAAGCTGGAGAAAAGGTTTCGAGCGTCACACCAAACGTTGCACTTAAGGCTTCCAAATGGGAAGGTGACATCTGACTCAGTGGAAATGAGGAAGCTTGCCACTGACTTTTATGCCAGCCTCTTCAGTGCTGACACGAGTGACCCTGAATGTGTGACGAAGATGCTGGTGGGGCTGCCACGGCTGAATCGGCTGTGTTGGAGTCTGCTATTTCATTTGAGGAGATGTCTTCAGCAGTTCAACGACTCAATGGTGGTCGGTCATCAGGAGTTGATGGTCTTCCTGCGGAATTTTACCAGGAATTCTGGTCGCTGCTAGGAGAGGACATTCATGAGGTTTTCACATTCTGTATGACCACTGGGATCTTGCCAACGAGTTGCACGAGGGCAGTTTTGACTTTACTGCCAAAGAAAGGGGACCTGGGCTTGCTCAAAAATTGGAGGCCTGTCTCTTTGCTTTGTACGGACTACAAGATTCTTGCAAAATGTCTTTCTAACAGGTTGAAGACCTGTATTGACATGATTGTTAATGTGGATCAAGCATACTGTGTCCCTGAAAGAACTATTATGGACAACTTGTTTTTAATTCGAGACATTATTGATCTGGCCAAGCTCAAGGACTTGGATTTGGGGTTTTTATCTCTGGATCAAGAAAAAGCTTTTGATAGAGTTGATCACCACTATTTGTTTAAAACTTTGGAAGCTTTTGGGTTTGTGAATATTTTCATTTCTTGGATCAAATTGTTGTATTCATACGCTGCTGAACTTGGTTGACCACCGGCAGAGCGAGTCCCCAGTGCAGCCCTTACGAGTCCAGGAAGACCACCCATGACTTCTTCCACTAACTTCTCCAGAAAGCGCAGAGATCTGATTCCAGTCTCCTGAGCCAGCTTGGCAGCTGTTTTCCACTGCCCTGCCGTCCTCAGGCCCGCCAGCTTGATAAGACCAGCATTTACGAGGAACCTCTGCACACAAGCATCCTACTTGGCACCAAGGGATTGTAAAAAAGAGGCTCCTCAACAAAATCACCATAAAATTGAGAACAGTCTCTCTGTACTTTAAAAACAGTCTTCCAAGCAGTCAAAACAGACTGGTAAAAAACAGAGGTCTGTGAAAGGTCCATGCCAGTTAAGTCTATAAGAAACAGGTGCTTGTCATATGTAAGGTCCTTTATTCTGTGAAGCAGCGTAGATGCAGTCTTGAGCCAGGGTGGTTGTTGTCTTTGATAAAGATAACGCTGTGCTGTCTGAAGACGGAACGCTGTGATACGGCTGCGAAGGTCAATCAAACTCTGACCCCCCTCTGACACAGGTAGGGACAGCACAGCAGACCTGATCCAATGAAACCCTCCCCAAAAGAAATTAACCAGTCTTTTTTGTATCTCCTCTATAAGAGAGGCTGGAGGTTCAACAACAGTAGCCAGAGTACAGAAGCGGCCAGGTTGTTAACAACCAGAGTCCTTCCCCTGTAGGACAACTGTGGCAGGACCCAAGTCCATCGAGACAACCGGGCAGCAATTCTTTCAACAGCACCCTCCCAGTTCTTCCCCTGAAAGGCATCAGTTCCCAAAAACACTCCCAAACACTTCAGTCCCTCCCTGTTCCACTGTAAGTCTGGTAACACTGGCTCCTCCTCATCAACCCACCCTACCAAAATGAAACCTTCACACTTTGACCAGTTAACCTTCACGGAGGATGCTCGCTCATATAAGTCCAGTGTCTGTCTGAGTGTTTTAATATCACTTTGACTGGTTATAAAAACCGTAACATCATCAGCATAAGCTGACAATTTTACTGGACTTCCTGCTTCTTCAAAGGTAAAACCTGAGAGTCCCTGTCTAAGATGGTGTAAAAGGGGTTCAATGGCCAGCGTATACAACATACCAGAAAGAGGGCATCCCTGCCTGATGCCCCTCTGAGCTGGAACAGGCCGACTTAACCCTCCCCCCACCTTTAACATGACAGCTGACTTTCCCTCGTTGTCTGTTTGTGCCGCAGTTGGGGAGCAGGATGAGGAGGGAGGCTCTCTTCTTTCCTTTCGAACACCCGTTCTGGGTGACCTGTCAACGATTTCGAAGAAGGCTATATATGAGGTGGCTGTAAAGGTGCTGAACAGGGGATTGTTGGCTGGTGTTCTGGAGTCGAAGTGGTCAGGTGTGTTGGCTCCGGGGTCATCTCTAAGGGGCAGCTGGAGGTCCCTGTACAAACCTCCCACAGAGAAATGCAGTGCGGCTCTCCAGTGGAGAATAGTGCATGGGGCCGTGGCTACGAACAGACACGTGGCACATATGGATCCACGAACAGGGAACCACTGTCCTTTCTGTCTGACTGAGGAAACACTGCAGCACCTGTGGCTTGGCTGTCCCAGGCTAGCTGGCCTTTTTTTGGCCTTGGGAGTGTTTTGGAGGAGGGTCTCTTTATCCTGGGTAGGAAGCGTAGGAAGGTTTGCTTGATTCATTTTTTAATAGGTCAGGCTAAGATGAGTATATGGCTCACAAGGAGGAACAAAATGAAGGGAACCGGATCTGTTAATTTAGGAATTATGTTTAAATGGTTAGTAGGTGCACGTTTGAAAGTTTGTTTATTACAAGATGGTGTCCAACATTGAAGAGTTTGTCTCTATTTGGGGCATTAATGGAGTTTTGTGTATTATCACTGATGATAATTTAGTTTTGAATTTTTGAAGAAAGCTGAATGGAGTGTCTTCTGGTTTTGTTTTTCTTTTTTTGTGTTTATTGTATTTGGGTGGGGTTGATGGTGGGAGGGGAGGGTCGTTCATATGTTGATTTGGCATTCATTTTCAGTTATGGTTGTAAGTTGAGGCATTGATATAATAAAGGTGTGTCAAAGGTCTCCTCTCCTCTCCTCTGTCTCCAGGTCCATTACTTATCAGCAGGGAGAGGCTGACCTCTAAATGGATTCTGCAGGCAGCAAAACATAACCAGGGCTTTTACCTCCTCCCTCTTTCCTTCATTTCTTCTCTTCTGTCTTTCTTTCTACACCCTTGTAGCGAGTATCCCTTTCTTTCCTTCGCTTTGTTGCTGTTTTCCTTCCCTTTGGCTTCACACCAGAAAACATGTGTGATAACAGAATAAATAAAACTGCACTGTGATGGATGAATTGCCTCAACGGCCCAAATATTGACCCGTGGAAATCAGGTCAGCAGTCACCAGCCTCTTCAAATCTCTTCTTTAATAATCTCCTCTGATGTTTGATGTTCATAAATTAAGTAGAAAAAAATTAATAAAGCTGTCAAAATAAAAATGAAATTTGATATTGGAAATGATGGACATCATTTCATTTCCCTGGAGCTTTGGAGCGGAGTGACCCAGAGTTTTGCATCTGTGCTTTTATGAAGGCCCCAGTAATGCTGAACAGTATGGACACGTTTTCATCAGAGTGGTAAATATGTTGACTCATTGTCTGCTAGTTTGTGTTCAAGCACTGAAGCCAATGCAGAAGCTTAAAGCTGCATTCTTTCCAAAGACCAGCAGGGGGCGACTGCTGTGGTTGCAAGAAGAACTCCAATTAGAGAAATCCTGCCTCAGTAAATGCTTTTCTAATGAGTTTATGGACTCATTCAGTAGCTTTAAATCTACTGACTATAGCATTATTTTAATCTGAAATATTATGGTACTCACTGGAACCAAAAAGAAGGATAAAGCGAGATATTAGGGCTGGCCTGCTGTGTGACTCACAACTCACTGCTATTGGCCTTTTCCACTCGTTTTTAGGGTTTTCCAGGGTTCTCCATTGTTGTGTTGTTTGTGCTGCATACAAATGAGATTATGGGACTTAAGACCACGTTGGTATAATGACCCCAAGAACATTGAACTGGTACTCAGTTGTAATGGAAAACAACCGAAATCAAGTTGAATCAAGTTGAGTAGGTACTAGAGGAATAGAGACATGTGACAACTAGGGCTGCCACAAACAATTGTTTTGATAGTCGACTAGTCCCCGATTATTTTTGCGATTAGTCGACTAATCAGATCATCATCCATTGGACTTAAAACGTACAGCTTATTGCACCAGCAGCATCTGCTCTTATATAACTATCATTAGCTTACAGCTTTAAGTGTTTAAGGTATGTGCTAACTAAAAATTAGGGATGGGTATCGTTTAGGTTTTATCCGATACCGTTGCCAAACCGGTACTTTTGAAACGGTGCCGGTGCTTAAACGGTGCTCAAACCGTTGCTTAAAGAATGGAGAACACAAACTTTGTCCAAAAACCTCTCATGTTCAGCTGGTTTTTTGTAAAAAGATAACAATGTTAGCCTTTTCTGCAGCTATGGGGCATATATGGCATCACTCTTGGCTGGAAGCAGTGCTTAAACAATGGAAAAAACACAAACTTTGTCCAAAAACCTCTCATGTTCAGCTGTTTTCCACTTTTTCTTTGGTCATTTTAGCCTTTTTGGCCAGGGTGAAGGGAGTATCTGCCATCAAACAAGAAGACAGCAGCATGTAGCTATGATGGTGTTTGCTAGTTCACCTTACATGCATTAATGTAATAACGTGGTTAGCCTACTCAACGTAAATTACACACGAACAACATTAAGCTACTCACGCAGAGAAGAACGACTGCTGCTGCATCATCATCCTCATCATTTCTGCTACACTGGCAGGGCTAGGGGCCAGGACTCTCCTCTTCGGGTTTTTGGGGGATGTTGCTAACTCCGGGTCAGCTAACAGGCAACCCACCCGCAGTAGATGTGCACGGTGTGAGGTCTCGCAGCAAGCTATCAAATACGGCGCATTTTTCGGCTTTAAAAAAAACGCTATGCGTCGCCAGGTGCTTCATCGGATTAGAGGTGTTGCCTCCTTTGACAGTATCACAGTATCACCATAAAGCACTTGTTGCAGGCTGCTGAGTTTGCATCTTTTGCTGTGAAGTACAGCCAGACTTTTGACCACTTCGTCTTGGGCATTTTTAATCTGTAGCTCTGCTCTAAAAGAACGTACGTACCCGGCCCCGCCTACTATCCTCAGAAACGTAAAATGATTGGCTAGAATCTAAAGTGTATCACAGCTCAGGAAAAAAAAGCACAGAAATAAAGCACCGAAATGTGCGCTGCTTTTTGGTCTGGTTACTACCGTTTATGTCAGAACTGGTGCCATCATGGCACCGGATACCGGTACCCATCCCTACTAAAAATAAAGACAAGATGATAGTTTATTAAATTTTAATGAAATTTGCAGATTGTTTCGGTGAAGTTTAATAAACTCCTTGCTATCTAAAATATAACAGGACACCGGAGTATATTCTCGAGCATCTTACACTTCTGATAATCAGCTGTCTGCTTGACGTTTATTCAGCTGTGTAAAAACTATAACTATAACCGATTTACTCAGGAACAAATAAAATACTAAAAAAAGCCAAACAATAACATTTGTAAGTGACTTATATATCATGTTTAACCTGAGTAGCGAAAGACGGCGGTGGGTTTGAAAACGATGTGCCGGGAGTCCGGTGTTCTCACGGCTCTAGTGAGCCTCGCCCCCGGCTAGCTATCAAGTTAGTGGGTAACAGACGTCTCCGAAAACGTCGGAGCGCTTTTGAAAATATGTGTCTTGATAAACTGAGCAGATATTTGAGGTTTACACAGTTACATTCTCGCCTGAAAATATGTTAAACATTTATTTTGTGACCCAGAAAGAATAATAAGAGTAATATTAAAACTAACTAGCTGCCGCCATTGTTGGAAACTGAGCTGGGCCGCGCTATGAATTCTGGGACACAGCTTCTTCTTCTTCAGGGTTTAACGGCAGCTGGCATCCTTGTACATGCAGTGCTGCCATCTTCTGTTTCAGTCCATTATTACACTCTTAAATCCTGCTACTTATTCCTGCGTCTTTGTGATCTTACAAAGCTTCAAACGACGCGTTGACTATTACTTTTTTTTCTGATTGCTTACAGTTTTTTCTGATTGCTTAAGCACATTTTTTGTAACTATTGGCTAATTTTGCAAAACTCTTCACACAAATAAGAAAACCTGTCACCCAATCATCAAAACATTGTAGTTCTCTTGCAAAAGCAAACACAGCTAGATTAACTCTTCACACCTTCGTAAAAATGGTGTTTCCGTATCAAACAGTACACACAAGCCATCATCTACTAAGCACACAATGCGCCAACTGCACACTGATGGTATGAATACAAAACACATCTGGCTTTTGCTTTCTCTGTGCACAAGGTAGGCTATGTCAGTTTGAGCTCATACTTCTGTCATAGATCCATAAGCATAGAGGGATCCAAACTTCAAGTACTGCTGTTTATTCAAACACATCAAAACAAACACAAGTGTTCATTTCCAAGTATAGGATTATTTGCAATCGCCATAATGACTATATGGGTTACTTAGTCTGCAGTGAACATGCTTCCTCTGCCCCAGCATCTGGTCATCTAGCAATTCTGTAAAGTAACAATTTCAGTATTTTTACATCAATGGTATTGGTGTGTTTCTCATTGGCATATGCCAGTGCTACAAATCTTTGTGCGAAGTGACTGTGCTAACCGATTCTCATTTCAAGATGTCCTTATGGTGCTTGCTACAGTGTAGCGGCTCGAGTTAGGCTGGACCCGTTGGCCAGCTACCCTCAGGGTCATTCCACGGTTGATTACATGGTCCACTATTGTAGCTCTGATGTCATCAGCAATTCTATTTCTTACTCTTCCTACCCTTCCTCTCCCCCCTCCTCATCTTCCTCTCCCCCCTTCCTCGTCTTCCTCTTGCTCCTCCTTGTCCTTGTCGTCCTCTTCATCCTACTTCTTCACCTCCACGTCCTCTTCCTCGGCCTCCTCTACTTCTCACTCTTTCTGCTCCCTCCATTGTACTCCGCACACACAGCTTACCTGTATTATAGTGCTTAGGCTGATTGCAAAGTGAACTAATTATCTAAAAAAGTTTTCACATGTGAAAGTGTGCCAGACAGTTGGCAAATTAGTGTTAATGATAGCCATACATGTGTATACTTTTGCTAGGAGTGTGTTGGAAATTTGGTAATTGAGTGTTGTGCAGTGAATTGTGCCTACAGTTTAGCAAAGTGTGTGTTACAAAATTGCAAACTGAGTGCAAAGCAGTTTTTGTGCTTTTAGTTTTGCAAACTCAGTGAGTGGTTTTGCTATAAGTCTGAATAGTTTTAGAGATTGTGCTACAGGAATCACAGTTAGGGTTTAAGCATTCAGAAAAAACTGTAAATCAGTCGTCGACAATTTTGATAGTCGACGTAATCGTGACTAGTCGACTAATCGTGGCAGCCCTAGCGTACAGTGTTTCTTGAGTTGCTCGAAAGAATAAGAATCCTTTCTTATGTGTTTCAAACAATGAAATTTCGTTTGGTAGCTCTCGGCACAGAGAAGAAGCACTTAGCTCACCCTTTTTACATACTGATGTATATACTATACATGCATATATACACACAGAACTACACTTTTTATATCTATGTACACTCACAGAAGAAAGACACTATAAAAAGCAGCACTATGAAAAAATGGAATCCACCCTATCCATTCGCGCAGGTGTGCAGAATAAATATGTGCAAAAAGTCACAGCATTGAAATGGATTTCACAGCTCTGAGGAAGAAGCCGTCTCTCAGTCTGGTGCTGCGTGTCTTCATGTTTCATATGCTTTTAAGTAGGAAGCAGTTTAAACAGTCATATAAGCAGGAAACATACATTTCACCCGTTCAGTATAGATGCTTGAAGTAAATCTAACTAAATGAATGATGGGAAAATGATCACCAGGGACATGAATGTTATTTCTCATATTTTTGCTGTTGTCTGATTTTTAAATGAAGGCTTTTTGTACGATGATAGACTTTCAGAGACTTTCAAATGCAGCTTGAATTTTGATTTTCAGCTGGGATTTTAAACCTTCTTCTCTACGTACAGTCCTCCGCTCTTTCATCTTCTTCTTTTTTTTTTTACATCCCGTGGCATATCACTCTTCTTTTTATCTCTCATTGCTTCTCTTCCTCCTTTCTCTCTCCAGCTTGTTTCTTGTCTGTGGTCCAATCTGCTCATTTGTTTCTCTTTGTTCAGTTTGTTATCACTGTTTTTCATCGCGCTGCTTTTATTGCTTTGCTCCTGTGTTTTATCACTGCACAAATAAACTGGAAGTGAAATCATAAACCCATTGCAGCCCGTCCAGAAGCAATATATGTGAGGGGAAACATAATCTGCTGGAGCTCATTCAGAGAGCTGTTGCCAGGAAAATGTGCACACTGTTTGTGTCTGGACTTCAGATAATCCACGCTTTCCTTCAGGTGGTCTGATAAAAAGCATTTAAATGGAACAATTAATAGTTTACCTCACTGGGGAAACACTCTATTCACCTGTTGATGAGCTGAAATTATCTCATTAAGATTTTCTTCTACTGTTCAGCTGGAAATTAAAGAGTGGCCATGACACGGAAACTAGACTAGAATACAAACGAGACGCATTTGTATCGAGGACTCTCCAGTGCAGTTTCAAATATTAAAGAGATTTTTTTGGGAAGCAAAAAACTTTTACAAGACAAACTAAAAGGAGGTTCAAAGTCCCAACTCAGTGTTGGATCAGTTACAGTTTTTCTCAAATGTTAAAACACAAAAGCCAATCCTGTAACCCAAATGACCAGTAGTCTAAACACATTTACTAAATGTAGCCACCATATTCCAGTACCGTAAACACATGTCACATGAAGACACAATTCACAAAACACAACCCTCTGTACTCATAAATCTAAACACATTTTTCCTTGCTAAAACACATGTTGCAAAACAACTCTGCTCATATCCTCAAATGAAAGCCCATGTGATGCAAAATGCTTGCCACAGTCACCAATCTTTGAACACAGGGAACACACCTGGCGTCATTCACTACACACAATGACTCAAAATTGAAGACACTTGTTGCTAATGCTGTACCCACATGTAAAAGTAAGTTCAGAGTGCACAGTATGCTGAAGGTTCCAAACAAACACAATGGATGAAGGCAGAGTCAGGGGAAGAGGAATTTGATGCAGAGGAGGGAGAAGAGCTGGCCCTGGAAGAAGAGGAGCAGGCCAATGAGGAAGAGGAGTTCAAATGAGAGGAGGAAGAGGAGCGACCAACGAGGAAGAGGAGAAGGCCAACATGGGAGAGGAGAAGGTCCAGGAGGGAGAGCAAGACAACCTCGCACCATCATTACGGACGAGATGCGAGCAACAGCTCAGCGACATGATGCCGCACAGTGATTGTGGTGTGTGTGTGGTGTGAATAACGTAAATAAAAAAACTTCACACCCTGTTCATGTTTTCAAGATTACTGTTGTGTGCAATAGATTCTGTTTTTGCATTGAGTTGTGTTACAGTAGTGTACGTACATGCAGGATTTTCCATAGATTTATACTACTCATATGAAACTCACAAATCTAAATGCCTAATCCTCTGCAGAGATCTACGACGATCCGTTACTGTATAGTTTCTAAAATATGCATTGGCAGTTATGAAACAAAGAACCTTCTCACAAATTGAGCATTGTGTTTTCAATTGTTTTGCTGTAGTGTGTAATGCTGTGTATAGTGTTTACAGTTTTGACAGCTTCGAGCTGCTCTCTTGGTGTGGGAGTTTGAGTTTTGCAGTGGGAAGGTGTGGTTGTGTTTATGTAGCTTTAGAGAAGGGTGTTGTGTTTGGACATTGGGGGACCTGGTGGTAACGTTTGTGAAATGTGTTTTAGCATTTGAGAAAAACTGTAATATGTAGATGATGTTGGAGTAGCTCATCCACAGTTTTTCTTCGTTTTCTTTCTAAACATTTCTATCTTTCTAAGTTAATCATAAATTTCATAGTTTTGCATATGAAAGAAATATTATTCAAGAACAAAGAAATATTGCTAAAAGATAGTCAGCTATTTGCTTGGTGAGTTTGTGCAAAATCATCTGAATTTTAATCGAGTTCATTTTTCACCAGTCGAGTCCTGGTTAGTTTCTGGGAAAACACACTGGTTGTTAGTACGGGTCAAACACACATTTATGGCCCTCGGGAGGTTAATCCAACCTGAAACACATTAGACAAACACAAGCGTATAAGAACAACTTTATTACCCCCTCTGTATATTTCAGCCGTACAGAGTTTGTACTGCTGCTGAGCACTTTACCATCGGTATTATTTATAGGAACGAGATAGGAAGCAGCCATTTCCTCTGAGGAACAGGATGTATATGAGCCTGAGAGCAAGAGCAGCACTGGCCTTATAAAACAGAATTATAGGCCATCTCAGCACATGGCATACACTGTTAATGTTTTAATAGAGAGGAAGAGGTGGGGAGGCAGAGGATTCAAACACAGCTCCAAGTAGAAGAAAATGAAAAAATTATAATCAGAGTCCAAAAAATCCTTCTGCTAACAGGCTGCCATATAAAATGGCCACGGGCATGGGCTGATTGTTCTGAGACTTATGGCACCGTGTGTTTGAGTGCCTTTAAATATTTAAAGTCGCTAAAGTGACACCCAAGTGAAAATAAGCAGTCACAAATGGACGGAAATAACCAACGATTTCACTAGTTCAGAAAATATTGTTGGCACATGTGGTTGATTTCTCTCCTCCAGTACTTTGCAATTCCTGGAGATCCAAAGTTGCTCAGATGTGCAATTCTCATATTTTAACTGTTGGAAATTTTAGAAATAGACTGGATTCTTGAATGTTAGATTCTGAAAAGTTATAAGGCGCGATTCTTGAATACTGTAATGCTTCAGGCGAGATTTTAGAATCTGAACCTTTGGCAAGATTTTGAGACGCTGGAAAGGATTTGAGGCAAAAGTCTTAATTTAACCAATGACTGTGACATTTACGTTTTTGGATGAGAACTTGCCTAAAGATACTTAGCAAAGTGAAGCATGTACAGAGAACCACACAATGTTCCTTTCACCTGCCTTTAGAGAGATGGTTGAAGATTTGACTTTATATATTATGTAAGAATGAAACATTGGTTTTATTAGGTAAGAGTTCATGACAGTATTGCACCAATGTTGGTCTCCGCAAAGGTAGAAAGAAAACCGCCTGAACAAATAACACAGTTAAATGAAATTTGCCTCTTTTTTTAAATCGTACTGTAGATTAATTTAGCTTTGTCCTGTGTGAGAGAGACACAGAGAAAAATAGAGGAGGGAATCACGTGATCACCTTGATAGGGGATTTGCTGATCTATGTGACCTTACATCTATCCTATCTTACTGGGCTGTGATGGAGTAAGAACTCCACCAGAGATCCATAACAGAGGAGAAATCAACTGCTGTCTCCTTGGCGGAGAGCTTTGAGGGCCACAGTGTGACACCGATCAATAACCTGCGATCGATCGACTCCTGGCAGCAACTGTAATGAGTCTCTGATCTATGCTGTTCTAGATCTATGCAGGAAGTTTAAGTGAAGGGCAGCAGATCTAGAAGTCCAGATGAGTGCTGGATGCATTAAATAACAATTACTCGGAGGTTGTTCATTTTTCTTTGGTTTCAAATTCATACGGATTAGATTGATGGTTTTCCTTTTAATGAGTCGTAAACCTCTCAAAGTGTTTTCATTTTGGACGTTTTCTAAATTTTAAATTGTAAATTTCATTTAAAAAGAGCAGCTTTCTTCTTAATGCATTAATTCCATGACAAAAATAGTTATTACTAAGTCTTCTATATATTAGCACATCAATCCACTTTCCCTCTAGTTACATTTTTATGAACGACACTTTAGTCCAGTTTTTGTGTTCACTTTTCCAAAAGTTACATTTTTATTGTTTTTAACCATATCATTTTCCTCAGTGCCATTTTAATACAGCTTTCCTCAGTGACTTTTATGGTGCAGTTTCCTAGTTTGCTGTTAAATATTTAAATAAATTAACTGATTTGACTGTCATAATGTTTTCTTTCATCTCTCCTGTGAACAGTTTTTCATTTTTATGATGTCATGATAATAGTAAGCTTGATTAGTTATATACAACTGATTTATTACACCTTAAATCAACTTTTATTCTCCCACAGTGCAATGAGAAAGTGAGTCCGCATAGCTCCCCTCTGTGCGTGTTATGTAACAGGTCACACTTGTATAAGGTGCTCCATTCAGACAGTGTCGGAGCAGCAGCATGACATTTACCACAGGTCATTATATAACATGGTAATTATCAGGTGGTACAAATCAGAGTAGGCTAATAGAGACATTTTTGTAATGTGGAGGTGCACACAGCAATAAGTGCTCATGAATGACTTCAGCAGGGATCTCCAGCCTAATATTCAGAGACTTTGTTAGCTGTGATGTGCAAATGAAACGGCCCCAGTGCAAAAACATTTCAGTCATTTCTCAGTTTGCTTTTTACAAAGTGAAAAATAAACGAGATCAGAGTTTGGTGTGACCAGTTTCCTTTAGAACTGAACCAGTTCTCTTTAGTACACCTGCACACCATTTTTTAAGCTAGTCGGCAGGTAGGTCAGTCAGCAACGTACATTTCTTCAGTGGATTTAGGCTGTCTCTTTCTCATTAAGTAATCCCAGATGACTCCATGGTTTTGACTGGTTTCAGACTTTGAACTGTTTTTGCTCTGGATGGAGTTTTTTTTTTTTTTTTAACTAGTTTTGCCTGATTTTCAAGTCGGCTTTAGACGTTAGACTGGTTTCAATCTGGTTATAGAATGAATTTTGAATATTATTAGACTGGTTTAGACTAGTTTCAGAAGTGGTTTCTAATATCCCAAATATTAGCATAGTACCTAAATGCAGTGCATGCAGTTAGTTGATGTTTAAAATGGTTCCTTATCTGTACAAACTGTTTTCTTATGATATTAATTTTTTTAACACCTGATTCTGTTAGACATTTTCAGGCAGGATCATCTTTTATTGTGAAATCAGTGACCTTTGTAGCTGCAGTGTGCAATCTGCTGCACATACGTATAGATAGTGTAGTTTTAAACTATTATATCACTTAAAAGCAAAATTCTCTCAAACCAATAAAATAGAAAAAAATAGATGGATATCATCTATCATAATAGAAATATTTAATTTACCAGAATTACATTTTATGTTAATCAGTTGTACAATATAATATGATGAAATATAGCTTCTAGCCTAGACCTCAGACTAAAATAAAACCTGAACAATCATTCAACCCTCTGTCGACTGAAATGTCCTTACAAGTTCAATAACCTTCATTGGTCCTCACAGAGATACATAAGCATGTGCACACACTCGGTCTCTTCCCTTCAACAAGCACTACCAGGAATTTATTGCAAAATGTAATTAAGGATTAGATTCTTTACTTTTACCCCAGAGACGTGCACACGCACCCAAACACCGTTCACAGTGTCCTTCAACATGGCAAGAAAGTAATTTATCTTGTTGCTTTGTGATTAGGAAATCCTCATTTCATCACAAATCCCCTGACATGCACGAACACACACACACACACACACACACACACACTTACTTCCATGCTTCAGAGTCTAAATGGGATTGGGGCTGTTACCATGGTTACGTACACTAGCCTATGATTTTTCAGGTGGTTTTTGTGGTCAGAAGATGTCATAATCTGATTAAAGTATGATTTTATGTGACAGAAATTGAGACAGATGGTTTGTCAGACATGTGCATGCACCCAACTACCCACCCACCCACCCACCCACACACACACACACACACACACACACACACACACACACACACACACGAGTGTGTGCTCTTTTTACTAATGTTATGGGGACATAGATCTATTTATATTGAGACACTGTGAGGACCCATCAGCATAATGGACTATAATTTGTAAAACTAGTGTGAAGACTTGGTTTAAGGTCAGGGTAAGTCTCCAGGTAATGAATGCACTTTAAGTCAGTGTCGTCTGAACTGTTCTGAGCTCATGTTCCTTGGGGACCTGAATACCTTTACACAGCTGCACTGTGGGCGGAGACTTAACTTCCCTCTGGGGAAAAAAAAATAGAGTCTTTATCAACTCAAGTTGGGGTCTAATTTTTGGGTCTTTTAAACTTTTGTTTCTGTTGTCCAATGTAGATGATAATTAACTCTCAGGTTTCTGTCTCTTTTCAGATAAAAAAAGAGCACAAATTCTGCCTAAATTACACGACTCATAGCATCAATATTTGCATCTCATGTTGTACCATTATTCTGCCAAGTTTCTTTACCCCTGAGCCATAAATGAAAGGGTGACCCTGCCGGGTGGGCGGTGTGGACACCCAAGTTTGGGAATGCGATAACTCGAGAATTGATATCATAGGTTTATCTACTATGAGGTTGAGGGAAACCACTGGGTGCTGCCAGTATTTTCAGTCACAGTGTGTTAGCATCACATGTTTTAACAATATATTTACACTTACTTTATAGTTTCATTTTCAATTGCATTTTTAAGTACTTGGTTAGACTTTGGGCAAGGTCATTGTTTGGTATATTGTATGGTCTATTCCTACAATAAACTTCCAAAAACATGTATTCTAGAGCCTAAAAATGATACAATATAATAATACTGCTTCTTGTGCTTTGACCACTTTAGCAGTTAGGCCCCTGATTAAAGCGTGAAGTCAAGACTTGGTTTAATTTCCTTATTATGTTAGGATGTCTCTGAGAAATGAATGTGAGTAAATGCAGTGTTCTCTGAGTGTGTGAGTGCTTCTATTTTACAGGGTTATAAATACACAGAGCTATAGTAGGGACTGACTTGCTATTAAAAACAGGAAAGTCTCCAGTTCCAAGGTGAAATCCTGTATTTTGTTTTTTGTTTTTTCACCCAGCTGCTGCTGGTCCATTATTATAGAGGGTAACGTGTGCCTGTTCAGAGGGTTTAGCATTGCTAAAAACCAACCTTATCCAAAACTTAGACTGCTTTAAAAAAACCCTGATGTTCATATGTCCTCAGTAAAAACTTTAAAATCAATTCAGAAGAACAGAGGAAATTAAATCTGAGCTCTGAATATACCTGTCGACCTCTGCCGCCCTCCCATCATCCTTGCGTCTCCCCCACAGCCTCCAATAAAGCTCGCAGCTATGCCGGTCGTCTGAGGGTCAAAGCTTGTTTCCCTCAGCACAGATTTCACATTAAGCTGATTTACAGACACTGAAGCTACAGTGGGAAGTGTTGGAGGAGAAATAAAGAAGAGCACAGGAAGAGAAGACAAGGATGATATTTAAGCCGTTTAGTGTAATATGAACTATGGATGGCCACTGATATTAGAAAGTGACTAATGACTTTGACAAAGTAAAGCCGTGACACAGTTCAGGAATAATATAATCTTTTCCTGCTTTAATCATTTATCACCTGGAGTATCATATTGATTCTGTGTTCTGCACTGCTGACTTTATAAACTCTTGTTCAGTGCTAGAAAGCTAGTTGGGCTTTTTTAGGTGATTAGATTTAGGTTATTCTATCCTTCAAATTGTTCAAGAACAATTTTAGAAGGTTCTTGGTGTCCTTGATAAATTAAAAGACTTCTTTGATGCTATGTGGATCTTGATGCACAACTTTAAAGATGTTCCAGGGTTGTTTACGGGGGTCTTGAGGAACCCCTGTATGTAATTTAGGGGGTTTGAGGCTTCTGGAACCTCTTATGAGATATTTTAGATTTGTTCTAGACACTCCTGGTGATAATCCAGAAATCCTTAGTGTGAATCCACTAGACCTTAATGCCTTGATATTCCTGTAATCCTTACAGTCATTGATTCCTTAAAATGATTTTGGATTTTTAAGTGATTAATATTCTTCTAGGCCACTTTCCATTTTTTTCACATTTTTCAAATGTCCTTGCTAAAGTTCTAGATATTCTCAGGGAAGGTTTGTTTTGTGGGGGTTCCAAGTCTGTGGTGTTATAGCTGCTTGGAGTTCCATGTTCTTTACGAAGTTACAATAATCCCTGTTACACAAGGAATTATGGAGGTTAGAGAAAATCTTGAAGAAGTTGCAGAGGAGGTGGTGTCATAAATGGTCAAGAGATTCTTTTTCCTGTTTTTTTTTTTTTAGTGGACTTTTAAAAATCGCTTTAAGATGTTGGGATGATTTAATTTATTTAAAAGACGGCCAATGGAACAGTGTCTGTGAAGGGTCTACTCCCAGTTACACCTTGTTCCATGTGACCTTAACAGCTCACAGGAGGGCAAGGTGGGTCAACAACTCTTAGGAGCACCACCAAGGTGAGTTGTCTTCAACGTGAGCACTTAAGATTTCCAGCGCATGTGACAGGCTTCAGGCAGACTTGAACTTGAACATTTTTGAAGTTGTTCCGGAAGTAGTTCAATTGAAGGCTCTCCCAACAGAGTTCCAGGTCCTCTGAGCTTTCATGAAGATCTTCCAGGGCCTTGATCAGTTCCAGAAGTCGTCATATATAATTAAAATGTGTTGAAGGCCTCTTACAGTTACTTTAAAGATGGCTGGAATATCTGGAAGGGATCGTCCTGTCAAAGCATCCTGCAGGTTTGAAACAGGCTTGAGGAGGTTTGACCAAGTTTCTGACCGATGACAAGATGTAAGATGAGTGTAAAATGTTTCTGTTTACATACAGAGTCAACTCTTCAGTGAAACTGGTGAACGCTTCAACAGATATCTGGCAGCCAGTCAGAGAGCAACATCGTCTTTGTCAAAGCAAACACAATGCTCATGCACACGGCAGTTTATTTATCAATGTGTCATCATTCCTTCTTTCATTCTTTCTCTTTCCTTAGCTTTGCACTTCCCTCTTCCTCTCTCTTCGTGTACAGCTTATCTAAAACATTTAAAACATCATGTGATATTCAAATCACGTGTCTGTGTGTGTGTGTGTGAGCGAGAGAGAGGGAGAGACAGAGAGAGAGGTAAAAATAAACATGGAAATGTAGATTATGCAAAATGAACAAATAAAGCACATTAGAGACGCTCTGAAACAACGTGAGCTTCTTCTCAGCAACAAACACCGATGAGTTCATAACAAGGAGAGGAGTATGCAGGGGGAGGAGGAGGAGGGTAGGTGGGAGAAGGGAGAGAGCGTGGGAGATGTAAATACAGGAGAAAATGAGAGGGCAGAAAATAGGAAGAACGAGGCGTAGAAACAAAGAGAGAGAGGGAGATGTAGAAAGAAAGCAAATGATTTTGTTCTCCTCTGAACTGACGTAAAGCTCCCTGAGGTCAAAAGAAATGCCCACAGAGAACGGTATATTTGTTTTAATCTTAAATAATTGGTTTATTTGAAGTGCCCTTTGCTGTGTGGAAGCTGGCGTGGTCACTCTGTTTATATGAGAAACCTCCTCATTAGTAAAAATAAGTTATGTGTCATACAAAAGCAGCTCGCAGAATTATTTTTTAAAACTTGAAAACTACAAATATGTGAAATTAGAAGTTTAGAAGTGCTGCATGCGCCTTTAAAAACAGCAAAGCAATAGAGCATCGCTGGTTAATTTGCCAGCACTAGCATAAACTGCCTTTAGAGGACAACCCACAGAGGTGTGTCCATCAGCACTGTGGATTTAGTCACTTCACAGATCCATGCACATAGATCATCAGCGCAATCATACATGATAAAGCACAGTTTTGGTAAATAAATGTGAGAATATATGTGCATGCCTGAGTTTGTGTGATTTTCATTGTACAAGAATAGTTGTTTATTAAAAGAAAAGACAAAACAAAATCAGGAAAATATATATTCATTAGTTTGTTTATGTCTTTTTGTAGGTTCACGTCCTTCTTCATGTTTGCCTTTGTTGGCTAATTGTCTTTAGGTTTTACTTTGAAGGCTCATGTGTTGAAATACGTACTTCCTGCCTTTGTTCTTTGACCCTGCTTTTCCAGTTGCCTTCATTGTTTCCACCTGTGAATTGGTCCCATCTGTTTCTTTTGACCATCACCCTCTTGTCTCTCGCTTATCTTGTATTTTCTTCAGTCTTTTTATTAATTTCTTGATCGCCCTGTATTCCTAACTTTTGGACCTGTTCTGATATAATTTCTGTTTTTGTTTGTTTCATTGTTTGTTCTTTTAAATAGTTCATTGGTTTGTGTAACCTGTCTGACTCTAACGTCTGCATTTGGGGCCTTAAACCCAACATGACTGAACATCTTAAATAAGATTCACAAACTTGTTTTACTTTTTAATTTAAACATTGTTTTAAATTAAAAGATATTTTCCATTTTGTGATGAAGATTTTTATTGTGTGGATTTTGCTTTGTGGATGGCTAAAAAGGCTTTAATTTAATTTATTGTTTATTAAGTTTATTGTTGTGTTTTCATGTGATGTACATCGTTTTTTTATTTACTTTATGTCTTCTCTTTCAGCTCAGCCTTGCATGATTATTTATTATATTATTATATTATTATTTTATTATAAACCTGCAGCTGAGAACAAAAAGTAAAACAGCTTGTCAATATTTTATACATTATAAACATTTAAACTTCAACACAGCACCTGAAGCTGAATAACTTATACCAGAACATGAAGCGGTTCCTGGTTGTTCACCTGATGAGTAATGGTTGCTTTCATGGTTTATTTGATATTTTATGTACCATTTGTCCAAAAGTGAGGACACAGAAACTGTCAGCATGTCTGTTATTTTGGGAGAGTTTTAGTTGGTTTTATTTTCAGTGTCTAGAGTCTAATAATAGCGCTCTACAGCTCACTGCTCACTGCCACATCGATTCTCAGGTTATATTTATATTTCAGCTCTAAAATCTCCCAGTGGATTAAAGACTAATCAATAGAGGATCATACCATTATCTTGCCAGCACACTGAGGCAAATCTGGGTCATAACAGAACTCCATAGGTGCTATTTTTCTTTTTATTATGCCAGGGAGTGTTTGATACCCAGATAAGGCCTTTAGTCACGTCGATGCAGAGAATTAGGGATGTTCCTGAACTTTTTGGCAGCAGATATGCTGACGCGCAGTGACGTTATTGTCAGGACTTCCTAGGGTCCATTATAATGTCTAATGTTTTATTCACATCTAGTTGTTTCATTCGCACAGCTCTTACCTCCTGTCTGTGTGCTGACTCGTCAGCCGTGCTGACACCAACAATCAGAGCAGTGTCATCAGCAAACATGATGATGGTGCATTCATCTGAGTTGCATTTGGCAGGCATGTTTGGAAGCAGGTCAAACAACTATTACTGTTTTTGTCAGCAGTAAATAGGTCAAGAAGTCTAAGTCCAGTGCTAAAACAGAGGCCTAACGAGGATACCACTCAAACACCAAGCAACAACCAGTCAGGGCTTCCTCCTTTGTGTGGGAGTCTACATTATGTACACACCTGAATGAAATGGCCTACTCTAAAGGTATTGGCCTTTTCTGATCCATCATTTAATCGTAGTTACCTTCTAAAAATGCTCAACACATCACAGACATCAACCATGTGGAAGGTCAGAAAACGGCTGTCTGTGGGGAAAAAGTAAGAAGATTGCTCCTGATCATCACTTTCCCTGCAGGTAGAAAAGAGTCATTACTGAATAACTATGAAAATAAAACTTTAAAACCTTAAGTAACATTATTGAAGTCTTATCTAAAATGTCGTAAGCCCTGCATGTATCCAACAGTCAGAATATTTTCTCTGACAGTCTATTCTCTGTTTGAGCTCATCATTTGTGACAGCTGTGATTCTTGGCTGTTGGACAGATCTCTGTGCCTTCCATGCTTCCCTCTGTTTAGTTTTAGTCCCCATGTCTCAATGTTCATTGTCTTTTGAGTACTTACTATTTTACTACTTCGTTTTCTTTTGCATCATATTTGATCTTGCTTTGTGTCTGCTTCACCCTGATTAGTTTCACTTGGGTTTGGCTCCACCTGTGTCTCTTTCTTACCTGTGTTTACCTGTATTTTTTGTTGTTGCTTTCTATTCAGACTTTGCCTTTCTTAGGGATTTCATAACAGTAAAAAAAGGCTTGCTTTTTGTTATTTAAACCTGCTCTTGGAACGTCCCTCCTGTACATTCTGGCCTATCCTCGTTTCCCCTTGACCCCCACATTTAAAGATTGGAAAAACACTTGCTAGACTGGCAAAATTAAGGTTACAGGCAACTTATAATGTACCCCTCTCTTTAAAATATAAAGTTTCTCTTATCAGCTGTCCATTTGCTTTTCCCTCTTCCCCACAACATTCAAGCCCAGCTGGTAACTTTTCAAAATTGAACACACATCTAATTTTTTTCAAATATACTCCAAACATAAGATTAGATGCATTAAGTCATGCACAACTTTTTCACTTGTGCCTCAGCACAGTAACTTCCATCCTCATCAATCTCTGAGTCACTTGGACATTTTCTACATTAGTGTGGCTGCAGAATCACAGCAGAATGGATCGCTGTGGCTTTTGGACTCACTTCCTGTTTTCATGGTTTCATTTAACTGTTGCAACTTTCCCAAACCAAGCCACATCTGCAGAGCTGTCAGACCAGATAATGGTTTTTCATTCTTTCTAATTGAAGATGCATTACGTTGCACTGTTGATGGAGGGCAATTAGAGCAGCTCGTTGTATCTATTAATATGAAGCAGATGTTGGTCATTGCTTAAAGGGCTAAACAAAGTTGTAACAAAGCACAAGTCATATTCAAGAATCCTCATAAAAACAATGCGTTCACTTGTTCCGAGGCAACACATGGTTTTTAGGTGATGAGTGGAGCTTTTGGGACAGGGTTACGCTGGACCTGATATCATATCTGGTTTATGATGAATCACTCTGAGGTCTTTATTGTGACATGGTCTGGTGGGCTGAAAGAGGAGGAAGCTGACGTCTCTGTCAGGGTTCGTTTCCTGATGAAATAAATAAGACGCCATGACGTCAGCGAGCGGACCACGTGAGCAGAGCTCGTTTTGCTCGTAAAACTTGTCCAGAATGTCTCTGATGTCACTGTACAGTAGAGTTTGATTCACTTTGATCTGGATGTTGGAAGTCTAAGCTTCAGATAACAACACAACCACTCTGATGCTGAAAATAGACTTTCCGTCTTATTTTTGGGATTTCTTTGATTGTAGCTCACCCGTCGTCGGGCATCACGTGTCTGTCTGTTTATTATTTGCTTCCTTTCTCTCACAACAATCTTCCCATTTTTTCAGTTGGGTGCATTTAACATTTGTTTTATCAAAGGCTCAGTTTTAAAAACTTGAGATCAATTGCTGTAAGGTATTGATGCAATTGAATCTAAATTATTAATAATGAATGTAACAGACAGCAGGAGGGGATGAAGGAGGCAGTCAGATTCACAAAGGAGGGACTTTGCAATATAAAAATTCTCCCCTGTCAGTCCTGTAGTTGGGTTTTTACTACTGATGGATTGACATTTTTCTAAGTTGTCACCTTCTGTTTAAAGCAATCAGACTGCTTTGACAAAACCTTGTTTGTCCATCATACTCCATGAGGTAAAACTATGGGTTTTATAACAGATCTCTGCTGGCTTGGATGAGAACTGTAATAATGTCACAAAAGGCTATCAGAAGGTAATGTAAAGCCAAAACATTTGCATTAAAGATTATATCTTCATGGTTTTAAGGGGTGTTCTGTAACGTCGGTCTGGCGAGGAAGGAGCGGCTAGCGTGTGGTGTGGGGGTTAGCCGAACAACCTGAAGCCAGTCGGTTAAATCCAATGACAGACTTTTATTCGCTGTCAGCAACATTACACCTTATAAGCCAGGTCTCCACGGCTGTACTCGTCCGTGCATACATGTGTGGACATTGGTATTGCCGGCGCCAGCTTGTCACAACAGTAAGGTTTCTTTTGAGATAAAAGAACATGAGCAGCATGGAATGGCTGCCGCTAACGACACACACCCACTAGGAGACTCCCAAAGCTATTAGGGCAACCCCCCCTAGTGGTGCTATAACCCAAAAGGGTTGTTACAGTTTCCGGGGACTCAAAGCTCTTGTCCATACCTGTATTTAAAGGTGTTTACCTGAATCTAAGTGTGACAGCAGCTTTCAGCCATATCTTAGGGTTTCAGACAAGGATGCTATCTTTGCAAAAGATGGTTTCATGCAAAAACTGAAAGAGGAAAAGGTGAGATTTAAAAAGAGTAAAGGAATGCATGGAAATAAAAAACAAGAGCTTAAATAACAGAGAAAGGAACGTGAGAGAGAGGGGATGGAAAGGCAGGATTTCAGTTTGCTTAAAGAGCTGGATCTCTTTCACCAGAGGAGGAGAAAACATGGAACAACCATCCCTCCTCCTGCAACTTTCATCATCACTCTATCAATTAAACATGGCCGTGGATTACACTGGAGGAGGAGAGGAGAAAGAAAGGGAGCAGACAGAAGGAGAGCACAGGATTTAGGAAAAGGAGGAGAGGTGATGGAGGAAGGAAGGGAAAGATGAGGATGGAAAGAGGAGGAGAGCAGAGAGGCTTTTAGCAGCCTGATGTAACCCAGAATAGAAGTTTTCAGAGAGGAAAAACAAACTGAGCTGGTGATCAAACTTGTCCGGTCGATACCGGTGTCCTTGTGAAGAACAATTCAAACAGTTTGGAGGCAGAAGAGGACACTCACGGGGAGCCATACAGGAAGCTCAAACCCCCAAATTTCACCCTTTTTCCCACCGCTTTTCACTGCAGTTGTGTGAAGCATAGATGGTAAAATATTGAGTGTTCCTAGAAGCTGCATTAACTCATTTGTTTGGTCAGGTAGTTTCATCGCATGCAAAAGTTAATTTTCACAGAGAGCTGATAAAATGCAGGAAATGGAAAAGGCTCATTTTAGCTGTAATTATTAATGCAGCGATGACACAAATGCTCGGGACTGGATTAAAATCCCTGAAATGAAAACCTTATCCGAATGGTGTTTACGTCTCTTGTTACGGTGTAACATCAGCACTCTGGCAGTTTCTCTGCTGCTGTCAGTCAAACACACACAGACGCACACAGTCAGTTGAGACCAACTTCTGATCTTCAGACCAGTTTTCTGCCTTTCAATAACAAAACTGTTGAACAAAATCATACTTTAAAGAGTTGTTGTCACCTTTAACTCTGAACTGGATTGATGAAGTGGAAGAAACTGGATGAATGAATGGATGTTCTTATTTCTCGATTTTGCTGGAGTAGCTTTGCAAGAATCCCACTTCCAGGGAAAAACAAACAGACAGCTTCTCCTCAGTGGAGCCTCTGCACAACCCCACCTCCTTAAAAGGTGTAAATGAACACAAAAATTATATCTGCAAATTTGACAGCAGACATTTAAATAATGTAACGTCAATTTTGCCTGCTCGTCATGGCACATAATGGCCTGGGTGTATTTGAATATTTCATTCGATCACAATAAAAAAAAAAAACATCACTTCTTCTGTACGCTGATGTAAACTTGCATTTAACGTCACGTTGTTACCCAGGTTGAGTCCTGATGAGCGCGTCATGTGTGCAGCAGATGGCTGTATGAAGACATCTGTAATAACAGCTCCTCCTGGAAGACGAGGGAACCGTCGGTAACCCTGTTGGACTACGCTAAAGTCTGAGCTCTTGGGTCACAGAAGAGCTTTTAAACATTGGAAAGTTGCCACATTTAATATGAATATTCATAACTACCATATTGCTGTATCAGTTTACATTCTGCTTTAGATTGCATGAAAACCATTGTATAAATAAGAAGTCTGATGTGGATCAGCAGTGCTGCCAAAAATGTATTAACATATTGTTTGGATTTACATAACATCATTATTTACAAATTTGTGAAAAAAATAACCGTGCCAACATCTGTCTTGTTTGGTGTCATATTAAACCATAAAAGTACAGCAAAGCTGACGCCAACAGTTAATTACAAGCACATCTGGAAGTGTTTTTATTTAGTGCGTATTTGGATTGTTTGACTGTTCAAAAAGGTTTATTTGTTACATCCTAAATGAACAAATTCAAATATCTCTGAGTGTCGGGCCGGTAATCGAAATCACATATATCTATTACAGATAACTGGGAAACCACACATCCTGTATTTCATTTTATATAGAATATAACTTAAAATAATTGATCCTCTGTATAACTAAGGTCAACTATAGAGTAACGACTGGTTTCTGGTCATCATCTTACAATTATGCTCTTTGAGACAAGTTTCCTGACCCGGCGCCATATGAACACAATTGAATTGCCTGCTCGTGAGTAATAACACCGATGCGTATCGCAAAGGTCTCTGGAGGCTTAACGGTGCATTTTTGCCCCGAGGCGCCTCTGGAGGTTGTTCCGGCCATGAAGGCGATGGAGGATTTGCTGTAACTCTTTCTACTCTGAGTTGGATCTTGTTGTTGTGCGGTTGTTGGTTGTTTGCACTGAGGGGATTTTGTTGAATGTTCAGCAGATTCTTTTCTTCTCTTCTGGTATTAAAAGGTCTTTTTGTGTACACACTCATGCCTTCAGCTGTTTTGCTCACTGTCCCATTTTTTTCTAAGGTTTTATAGAAAACCCACTGGCACCTGTATTCTGGGTTGTTGGTGCAACATTTGCATGAAGGTCTTTTCAGCCAGTGAGAAAAGTTGATAAAAAAGGAATTTTTGTGACACAGACAAAGATGCAAACATAAGAAGCATTGCTGTAAGTCATGGAGTCACTGCAGGAGAGGATGATTGTGGTTCTGTTTTTTTTTTCTTATAAAATGTTCAAAATATACAAAAAGAAAATCTGGCATCATGTTTAAGGATCTGTGATTTCAGGTCACATTGACTGCTCTCCGTGAAGAACCTGTGAAAACATTTTAGGTATGAAAGACGTTCCAACTTCCAAAAATGATAATGAAAATGTCCCAAAGCTTCCACTTAAGAGCAGCTGTTCTAAAAGTGGTTCTAATTTAAAGCTTTTGGACCACGTAAACACATCAAAGTGCGATTATTTCAAGTGCTGAGTTAGTGAGGAACATATTCCACGTTTGTGATGACTGAAAGAAAAGCAGTCGAGCGCCACTCCTCTGTGTGCCCGTACGCTGTTTAAAAATCAAAAGAAAAGAGCTTAAATATCCAATCATATTAAGCTGAGTTTGAGTGGATACATTTCAACCTTCTTCTTTTTCTTTATGTTTTGTTTTTTTTATAAATGCAAAAAGTTGGAAGATGTACAAGCTCGAAGGCTTTTCCCCATTTTGAAATAATAGTAAAATACAAATATTAAGAAATACATTTTTAAAAGTCCTTAAATTTTCATTTCAGCTCTTCTCTCCTTCTTCCATTGTATCTGATCGGGTGGCTCTCCCTACAATTTGATTGTCCTTCCTGCTCTTCTCACTAAACGAATTATCATTGGCTGTCTGCCCCTCTATTAGATTGTGATTGGCTGGCTCCCCTATTACAGGTGGGAGATAAGGATCGGTCTCTGTGTTCCATTGGCTGACTCGGCATTATTGGATTTCTATCTGCTCCAATTGGGAAGCAGCATTTGTTGTCTT